>NW_004567128.1:17831074-17880094 GCF_000260355.1 Condylura cristata
AAGGAAGGAAGGAAGGAAGGAAGGAAGGAAGGAAGGAAGGAAGGAAGGAAGGAAGGAAGGAACCCTCAGCAATACCTACTTCAAGTGGAAAAAGGTTTTGGTTCTATGTACTCCAGAGGAACCTACTACACTATGGCCAGGCACATGTATTGTTTTCTGTTTTTGCTAATATGTGGCATCAAAAGCCAGAAGAACTGATTTTAGAAATACTACCTTCTCAATATTTTAGTTTGCTTATACCTATCATAATCATCAAATTTAATTATATACATCAGTGGACATGGGATACATCAAAGAAAAGGGGATTTCGCCAGAGTAAATGGAAGGTCATATCAAATTATGAAACTACTCTTTCAAATTTTTGGAGTGTTTATTTGAAGTGTTTTTTTTTTTTTCAATTGGAGTTAAGTGATTTTTTTTTATTATTATTATGGTCTACATAAAGTTCTCCATATACACCTGTTTCCTTTCACTGAATGCCTCTCATTTAGCTCGGTGTATATTTTATTGAGGTTCAGTAATGTGCTCTGAAGTTCAAATGTAAAAAAATGTATAGTTACCAAATATTTAAATATATATATAATTCAGTTCTTCTCTTTGTCTTAATTATCCCTTCTTACTCTGATAACGTCAAAGCCACTAACCCAATGAGAGTATATTTGTGTGTACATATATACATATATATGTATATATGTGTATGTACACATATATGTATATATTTATACATTGTATATATGTAGTATATAATAACTTATATGTGCATATAAATCTAGCGTATGTGTGTGTGCATTTCAAGTCCTCAAAAGTCATGGATTTGTATTTGCAAATTTGCTCTCTCCCTAAAAATATGCATAAATCAATACCTACGGAATTTTCATAGCCATTTTTGGACAGCTTCAGAGCAATAAAAACTTTGAGTGACTCAATGTTTATCTTCTCAGCTGAGCATGAACAAGGCTACATTTTGCCTTCTTATTTAGCTCTAAAACTATAAACAAGTGTCCATTTTGAGATCTATTTAGTGTCAACATTTCCTTGTTTTGTGCTGTTTTTTTCATTATTTAAAATGGTCCCTATGCACAGTATTCAATTGTTGTAAAGCATTTCTAAGTGCAGGAAGTTTGTGATGCACCTTGATAAGTTTTACTCAAGTATGAATCACAGTACTATTGCCATGAATCCAATGTTAATGAATTTATACATATCAGATAAAATCTCTAACCTAATATAAATACAGATACACATATAAACCAAGATTATATCTTCAATGATTCACAGAAATACCTGACCCAAGTCTTGAAGTAACCTACCTCTATATTGGCAGTGATACAGCATTCACTAATTTACTGTCAGCAGAAATTTTGTAGAACATACTAATCATGAATAATGAGAAATGATTGCTTATGCTAGGAGAATGAGACAAATACCTTTGCCTTGATTCATATCAGTCGCTGAAGATTCACCAGGGAGAAACAAAGAAGATCTGTTTTCTACCTGCACACCGAAGAAAAAAAATGGAAATCTTTAGAAATCTGAGCTTTTCTCACAGCTCTCTATTCCCATTCCATCCAATAACCAGTGATTAAATTTAGGTTTTGGAATCATTAAGAGAAAATAAACTGTTTTAATGCTGAGGTGGAGAAGACCAAAGTTATGAATTTAAGAGGTAAAAGACTTAAGCATGAGTGTGACTCCCTGACACATGTGGGAAAAGACTGTGGTGGCAGAGGAGCCAGCTCCCACACAAAAAACTCAGAATGTGGCCATGTCTCTAATGCGATCAAGCCGCAGATGGCTAGAATCTCAACAGCAAGCATCAGTAAATTCAAAGGAAAAAGTTTTCCATGGTCAAATATGGCAAGGATACAGTGGAATTACTAAACACAGACAACTCATCTGGGGAGGACAGCAATCACTCAGACAGTGTTATCACTTAAAACTTCATAACTTCTCTTGTGTTACATGCACCTCAATCCCTCTATGACTTCTGTGTGACACTAGTTGATGTTAGATATAGTAATTCATATAAATACAGATCATCTATTGTCCTTGAAAATTACAGAGCAAAATTAAAATCAGAAAGTTGCTCTTTTGGAATGTGTAAGGAATGAGAGCATCCTGTGATGCTCAACAACTATCTCAGGTTCACTTGAATGAAGTCCTTATAATGTGAGTGCTCAACATTGTGCAGTTTAAAATCAAACACTTTAAGTAGATCTCATCTCCACCAAAAAAAAAAAAAACACAGCAATGGCGTGTCTGTCCTGTGATTTCCTACTCCTCATTTGGACTAACCCATTTTCTGGGTTATTTATATTCTCTTGTGATGTTACTCATTATCTTTATGACAAACAGATGCTGCACCATGTTAGCTGCTGAACACTTTCTACGGCTTGGGTGAATGTAAATTTGCTTATACCTATGCAACAACTTGAGAGCAATAATCTCTTTGGTTTCTACCAAATTTATCAAAATAGAATGAGAATGCTTTTATTCTGTTTTTCACAATATGTACTTGGTAATTACTAAATACAAGATACAGTAGCATATGGGATACTTTAGTTTTTATAGGGGCATATTATATTGTGTGGAAATATTTTACAAATGGGAAATACTTTGTATCAGTTCAAATTATTTTTGAACTAAAAACTATGTATATTGTTCCTAATTGAGTAATCTTAATGTATTTCATTTCACTGGTAAATAAGAATATTTGAAAAAACAAAGCAGCAATAATAATAGAACAGTTCCAGTATAAATCATTAAAACAACAATTTAAACATCCTCTGTCCTTCAAACTCTTCAAGTTAAAAAATTACTCACATATGCAGGCACACAGATCCTCCAAGTATCTAGAGGAAGCAAAATCTTTAAACAAAACATGCTTTTTCATTTCAGTATATTCATCCAAGGCTTTCTCAAGCACTGTTATGTAAGATAGTTTTATCTTCAGCTGGAGATACCTCATCAAACATAGTGTAAAGACAAGTTTTGCAGACTCTCCCTTCTTCATGTGAAGTAAAACTTCCCTAAACTATGTCACAAAATTTTCCCTAATTTAATTATTTTATTATGTCAATTAGCATTATTCTTTTTTAAATATGTAATGTATTCATTTTTTTAAAGCAACATGAAAACCTTAAGACATCCACCATTGTCATTTTATTTTAATTCTTCAACTTAGCGAGACATAGGCAATTGGACATCCATCAGAATTATGGCAAGCCAAGCCAGAGGCCTTAATACCAGTTCCCCAGAGATTCATTTCTCTTGGTAGGTTAAGGTAAATTCATTGTGTTTCTCCATTGGGAAACAACAAAGTCTTATACTAAGCAATCCATCAAGCTGACCAAAGAACATATTATAGTAAAATTGCATTATTTTGCTGTGGGGCAACTATTTTCAAATATTTTATATAAGGAAATACTTGACATGCCTATAATATATATCAATAATATGCATTAACAATGCAATAAATAAATTTAATCCCTGTAAATCAGGTCTCAACATTTTATTCTTACTTTTTGAAGATAATGTTACTCAGTAATTATATATTAATATTATTTAAGACAACTCATGTGTGTAATGAAAATTTATATTTATGTAAACAATGACATCTAACAGATTAAATTAAATCTCTTTTTTGAAAAGTGTCAAGAAACGCTCACTTCAATTCCTATTATTATTATTTCTTTTACATTAGCGGAGCTTTAGAAATAAACTACTCCTGAATGGGTGCAGCTCGGCAATGCTCAAAAGTGATTGAAAATGTAATTTGTCATGTGTATAAATAGTACTGAAAGAAAAGTAGATACTTGTGGTGACTTACAAAGTATTAAATAAAAATCTTTGCTCTGGAATATGTTTGGCTTGTTGTTTTCCCTTCTTTTTAAGTTTTTTGATTTTTTTTGGACTGGTTGGGAAGAGGTAATAACACTAACATAAGGACAGAAAATCAATTTTTTTTAAAAAAATGTACTTAAATGAAATTATGAATATATTTTATCAATGGTTCTTCATAATTGTACCCTAATAGTAGTTTTCTCTAGTTGTATAATAAATATTAACATTTAATTTATAAATTTGTGTGTAAATGTCTAAGGTCTTTCAGTAGTACAAAAAATTAAAGTAAAATATGTAAACTATAACCAATAATCCAAAATAATATAGTATTTTATACAAAAATTCATTGAGAGGAAATTAAACTGGGATATAAAGCCTGACACAATAAAATACTTGAAACAGAGGTGGTATGTGAAGAATATCCCCTGGATATTCACATCTCGAAGGCTGAAGTTGTACTCCCAGGGGAATAAAGATATATAAACCCCACATAAACTAAGTCTGAGAAATAAAACAAAAAAGAATTTGGAAGACTATATATACACACACATACATACATATGTATGTACACATATACACACATATACACATACAATATCATAATTATATATAATGCATATATTATAATGTATGTATGCATATATAAATCATATACATAATATCTGACTGTGTTCACACACTCACACACACACACACAAACTATATATAGACTTACTCATGCAACATCTAAATTAAACCATTTGCCTCAATATGTTCAACTGTGTTAAAACTATAACCACACATAAAATTAGCAATTATTTCAGTAAATGTGTCTCGTATTTATATTGTGACTGTGTCAGGGCAATTTTATGCCGCACAGAACAGTTGGAATTCAATTTGCAAAATGGCCACCTCTTTGAGTAACTCTGTTCTGTGCAGCACTCTCAGGAGTAGGTAAATGCTGGTTCATGGGTTAAGATGTAAAACTAATTAATACAATGGAATGCAAAAAAAAAACAAATGTTTCTTTGCCTCCTCAGAACTACATTTTAAAGGATTCCAATGGGATTTTCTTTGAGAAAGCAAAAGACCTTCTCCCAAAACTTCCAATCACAAATGCCTCTGAGTCTGGTACCATTTCTAATATCCCTCTTAAATTTCAGAGAGTTTTACTAAAATATGTTTGACCATTAGGAAATGTTATTTAACATACTAATTAAAGCTGCAAAACAAATACAGAAACTCAGATTTATGAAAAAGAAAAAAAAAAGAAAAAAAAACACCCAGGAAGCCAAGATATAAACACACACAAATACAGACAGTCAATCTTTAATAAAGGAGCCACAGAAATACAATGGAGAAAAGTCTTTCACAAATGGTGCAGGAAAACATGGATATTCATAGGCCAGGTAAAACAAAAATAAAAATTTACTAGACTTATACACAAAAATTAATTCAAAGTAGATTAAATCTAGGTATGAGAACTTACCTTAGAAATTACTTGTAAGAAAACAAGAGACACAGGACATCTACAGCAAAGTTGATTTGGAACACATAAAAGTAAAAAGGCAATTCGGGAACAGGAAAATTATCTGTGTGTTGTACTTTTGACAAGGGGCTGATTTCCAAAATATCCAAAGACTAATACAATCTAACAACAACAAAACAGACTGTCCAACAAAAAATGGACAGAAGACCTGAATAGACACTTTCCTCAGGTAGACAAAGGGCCTACAGGCATATGAAAAAAAATGTCCAATATCATTTATAAAGGAAATAAAAATGACAATGAGAATGACATATCAGAAAGAATGGAGTCAAAAACTATTAGTGAGGACAGAGTGACAAATTCATCTAATGTTGCATGGAATGGAAGTCAGTGCAACCATTATGGAAATGGTATGTGGATTTTTAGAAAATAAATGCATAGAAATTCTTTATGATCAGCAGTTAACTGTATGAGATACTTTACCTAAAAATATGAAATAAAAGAACTTGTGGAATATATATTCAGTGGGCAGATGGAGGGAAAGGGAAGAGAGTTAGAGCTGTTTAATACTGTGCTATATTTTATAGAAGTTTTTAATAGTGAGTGATACAAATAACTGAATACAAAAAAATATCGATGAAGTTAGGACACCTAACTAATCGGAATGCTGTTGCCATAATGACTCCTCAAATATAAAAAATAAACCTTATAAATACAGCCAGACATGGGTTCATCTCCATCACCTCTGAGTAAGGCAAAAAAATCCACAAATCTTTATTTTGTAAAGAACTATTTATATAAATAGTTCACAAAAATAACATCTTATCTGCTCTCTTTTGTTCTTTTGTTTTCTCTTATTAACTTCTTTAACCATATTCCCACTTTCATTCCTTTCCATTCATGAGCAACCAATCCCTCCAACACTGCACAGATATCTTAAACACCTGATTTGTTTACTTCATGTGGATATATATTTTGTGTGTGTATATATATATATGTATATATATGCATATATATATGCTCAATTAACTGCATAACTAATGTTCAAAAGAAAAAGAATAAGCACCAAGCAGAGACTTGTTATCTTTTGTTTCTTAATAAATGTAACTAGAATAAGATATAATCTTGAATCTTCCAGTTGTCAGAACTCAAAGATGAGCTCATTACAATCAGCATTTCTTTACATATTAGAGCCTGCCTTAATGAAAAGGACAGTGGTGCCCTCCTTTGTGGCGCAGCACTGCAAGCTAGAAGCAGCCACTTCAGTGTAAATTTGATCCCCAGCCCCAGAGGTGACCCACATGGCACAGCAGACCTCTCCTGTCTCGCCTGCTGCTCCCCTCAGCAGTGTATTTTGTAAAGCTGCTTGTTCTGCTCCCCACTCTGTCTCTGGTGAATCCTTGCACCGCCCCTGCACCTCTGACTTGTACCCCAGTTCTGTATGTATAAATAAATCTTTACAAAATGTATTTAAACAAAAAGAAAAGAAAAGAATGATAGGAGAGATAGTTATAATTAAGCAATTTTTCTAATAAGCAAATCTGCAGCTGATTATTTTAAAAGGCAAAAAGAAAAACTAAGCAGGGGTTGTGAAGATAAATAAGCAATTTTCAAATGATTTTTGTGTTAATATAGGGTGGGGGAAAGCGAATGCAAAATGTACATATGGAACTAATTTATTTCATCAGGTCCCTTTCTCAAAGTCCATTGGATTCCTCTGCTCTCTACATTCAAATGCAAACACATGAGCTTTTCCTTTATAAGGGCTTTGTTCTCCATGACATCCAAATCCTATTTGGTTTATTGATAAACAATAAGTACAAGATGAGAGTCATGAAACCGATATACCAATCCCCGGATATATAAATGTCTAATTGTATGTGAGTGATTACCATGTTTGGATCTAACAGTTCAAACACAGTATATTTGCACCTGAAAGCATGCAATGCCCACAAAAAAATGTTTTTCATCACTCATGCACTATCTAAATAGAAAGTTAAATCACTTTTTCCTCATCTGTGTTAACTGCTAATTTAAACATTCACTCTTCTCTGAGTAGACCTGAGTGAAATGCATCAAGTTATCAATATAAACACAGGGGTGACTTGGGAGTCAAAATATGACCAGAATGGCCCTCCCTGGTGGCGCAGCGGGTTAAAGCACAGCACTGAGAATCTAAAGCCGCTTCCACATGAGTTCGATTCCCGCCTGCCCCGGAGGAGACCACATGGCGTGGCAGACCTCTCCTGACCCGCCCGCTGCTCCCCTCAGCAGTGTACTTCGTTGATCTGCCTGTTCTGTTCCCCACTCTGTCTCTGGTGAAGCCTCTCACCGCCCCTGAGCCTCTGGCCTGTACCCCAGTTCTGTATGCACAAATAAATAAATCTAAAAAAAAAAAAATGACCAGAATGATGTTTCAAGTACAAATCATCAAACAGTGAGTAATTTCTTACGAGCTTTAACACATCATTTTTAGAGGAAGATAACTCATATCAGTGATACATTTTGTTATGTATAACTAGCAAAGTTAGATATAAGGAACAAATAGATGGATACATACAGATTTAATTTATTAATACTACAATAAAAAGAAGCATTTCTAATTAAATATTATGTTGTTTGATAGAATTAATAATATTCATCACTTCAGCATCATTATTTTCCCTCAATTTATTTACTATTCTTCCTGTTCTTTCAATCTGTATCGTTTACCCTTTCCAGTGTACATCCCAACCTTATCAAATACATGTATGTATTTGATTAGTCACGCACCCTAGATTAAAATCTAGTTTACTGCTTCATTGCATATTTATTTCATTGCAACTAGGAACTGTAAGTATTCATCCTGATTTTATTTCCCTTTTCCTGCAGATGCACAGAATTTTCATAATGCTCTATTATTACCATTAATATGTAAAGCCAGTACACATATGCCCTTATACTAATCAATGCTTTAATTTTTCTTGAATATATTTAGCATGGGACTGATGTAATGCCAAGGATAACCATGTATCCCTGTTTATCCAAAATAATCCCGTTTTATTTCAATTATCACAGGGTAGTACTGAAGTCTCACAATTTGCATGGCAAATTATCAAATCATGCCAGACATGGCATGTGTGCCTATTTAACTACGTACTTTAAAAAAATGTTCTCCAGATTATCTCTAACATTTTGTTCTCCTTCCTCAGAACATGTTGGCTCCTATTTCAACACAATCTATCAAGATTTACCATTAGCTGACTTTCATATTTTTGCAACTCTGATGATTTTAAGTGGCCCCTCTTTGGTATTTTCATTTGCATTTTTTCTAATTGCCACTAAGATTTGATTGCACTATTATTTATTTCGTTTAAAGCCTTTTAAGACTCTCCATTTGTGAGTTAGCTACTTATTGCTTATGCCCATTTTATATTAAAGGTTCCATCTTTTTGTATCATACATATTAATTACCTTTTAGTTTCAGGTATTATAAATACTTTTTCTTAGTTGTTATACTTTCTAAACATTGCATATAACATCTTTTTGAATGAAAATCCGCAATTTCTAATGCATCCAATAAAGTACATCAAAAGTTGATGATTTTTTCAGTTTTGAATAAGCTAACCTCCATCCCAAGATCACAAATTTCCATGTTTCATATTCAGATCGTTAAGCCATCTAAAGTGTCCTTTTCAAAAACGGTGTATGGCAGAGGATCAACTTTATTTTCTTCTATATATTGATACAGTTTTCTAAAACAAATAACTGCTGCACCAATTTACAGTGGCCACCTGATAATGTATTAATTTCCGACATGCACATGGCACTTTTTTTGGGGCTTCCTATTTCATTCCATTACCCCATCTGTGCATTTATGTATCAATGACACACTGTCTTGTATTTTGCTATGACTGTGTCGATTTCTGTGCCGTATTTTGTGGAAAGTCTTTGTTCCTGGAATTTCAACTTTTTCTTTATAAGGGGTCCATGCATCCAAATGCATCTCTCAGTGTGAACATGGAGTGGAAGATGATCCTGTGCTGGGCAACTATGCTAAAGTTTTTTAATAGTGCCATTAGTTTGCCTATTGATTTTGTTTTAATATTGTTGAGTAGACAATCACATGTGACAATAAGACAGTTTTCCTTCCTCTTTTATTCCTTAAAATACTGATCTCTATTGCTTTAACTGACCAGTACCTCCATTTTTTCGACAAAACAGGAAAAGTTACAATAGGAATTCTTTATAGAAATTGTAAACGAATAAGTTTCAATGTTTTTGTTCCTTCATTTGATTCAATATTATTTTGTAAACATATGTAATTGATTTTTTATGATTGTTTTTATTGTGGTGAGCAAATATCTTTTTTTTTGTAACTGTCATTTCAGAAAGGGAACACTAGGTCTATATTGTCACTTAAGGTGATAAATGTTTACTATCAGTTTGAACATTTAAATTTTCTTTATATTTTCTTAAATGCATTAATTTCTAAGAAGAAAAAAAATTTCAACCATAATTGATCTATTTCCCTTCATATATTCCAAGTTGTTGCCTTATATAATTTAAGGATGTATTAGTTGTACATATATTTATATTTTATTGTTCCCACCTCTACTCTTCATAATGTTTTCTAAATAATGTTTATTTTTATAACCTTTACCACCATTCAATTCCAAAGGTAACCGACAATGTCAGTCCCTGAGGATTCAAATTTGTACATCTCATTACCTTTTACCCATTATGCCAAAACAAATTCAACTTTGACTGATCCACCTTCTAAGCTTTCAAATTTGTGTTACTCTCTTTCATGTTATCTTCCTTGCCTTTTTATGTCTTTGAAAATAATTCTTTACTACAAATAATTATTTTATCTTTACTACAATGTATGTAAGATGAATCATTGTATAGATTTGTTCAATAGGCTACTTGTTTGAGTCAGTTTAGACTACTATAACAATGCACCACAGAGTGGGTGACTTACAAATAGTAAGTTTGCATCTCACAATTCTAGTGGAAGCTAGTGTGAGATAATGGTACTAGTATGTCTAAATTCTGGTGAGAGCCATTTTCATAGCTTCTTGTTACTTCCTATGCTAGAAAGACCTTGCCAGTCTCTTCTTATAAGAGAAGTAGTCCCATTTGTGAGAACTCCCTCATGAACTAATTACATCGTAAAAAACCCACCTCTCCACATCATCACATTGTGATTAAGGTCTTAGCATATAAATTTGGTGGCTGAGGGGAGACATAAACTTTCAATTCATGGGACTATTTCATCAGGAAGCTCCCATCATTTTTTCTCGAAAGTTTTCCTTCCTGTCATCTTTATTAATTTATATTTCCTTTCTGAATTTTAAATATACATGTACTAAAACTTCTAATTTAGCTTCCATGATTTTTTCTTTTTTATTTTCCTTTCTTATCCATTCATGTCTCCTAAGAGACATGATTCTTTCATTTCCTAATATAGTTATCAATTGTAGCAAGTTGGTTATCACTCCCATTTTGAAGGATTTTCCCCCTTGGTAGCATTAGATACATTTTTTAATGCTTCCTGTGTTTCATATTTCTCATAAAAGTCCAAGTTTATTTTCTTTTTTTTTAATTCTTATCACATAAATGCTATTATTACTATCAAGATTTTTTTTTCCCTCTAGGACCTAATTAGGCAAGATAATACACACAATATTATACAACTGTCAAGAAGGTACAATGGCATTTGAAATGAGGCTTGATTTTTTTTCTTGCTGAACAAAAATTTAATATATCAAAAAGCTGTAAAAACACTTCATGTCTCAATATAAATACCTACTAAAGAATACATGAATGTTTTTAAAAACACAAATTGAGTATCAAATTGTTATATCCTTTTATATCCTCTGTAAAACTCTCCGAATAAATAAAATTTCACCAAAAAAAAAAAAAGGAATTTAAGTCTTCATAGTTTGAAACTTTCAGGATGACAAATTGAGACATATAATATATAGCTGACAGTTTGCTGATTGAGAAAGAAATAATCATGTCCAGATATTAATAAAATGGATTTTATACTTACAACAGCATACTCATAAATTTTAAAAGCATGTGCCAACTTAATATAAATTCACTATGTTTAGAATATGCTAATAGAAAATTTGTAATTTTTATTGCCTCCACTAAACCACCACTGTCCACACCCCACTTGTCTCTGTGTCCCATTCCCTCTACCAGTTCCTGCAGTACTACTGGCAACCGATATCTACTTTCTTTTTGGCAAATTCAAAATATTTTTCTTTTATTGTTTGTAATTATTTTGTGTATGTGTGTGTGTTGGTATTTATATTCCACAGATGAGTGAAACCATCAGAAATATCTCTTTGGCTTTTGGCTGATTTCACTCAACACAATCATCTCAAGGTCCATCCATGTTGTGCCAAATGCTAACACTTCATTCTTCACAGCTGTGTAATATCCCATTGAATATATACTCCACAGGTTCTACAGCCATTCATCCATCTGTTGAATGGCACTTAGACTAGCTTCATGATTTGGCAATTGTAAACAGTGTTGTCATGTAATAGGTATAGACAGATATTTATGTTAATTTTGTTCATGTGATTTGAACCAATAACTAATAGTGGTATTATTGTTGGATTAAATAGGATTTCTATTTTAATTTCCTTGAGAAATTACCATACTGTTTTATACAAGGGCAATACCAGCTTTCATTCTCACCAACAGTGGATAAGAGTTTCTTTCTCAACTCAAACTTGCCAACATTTGCTAATTCCTATTTGTTTTATTATATGGGTCATTCTCACAGAAGTGAGATGTGGTTTTAATTTGCATTTATCTTACAATGTCATGTAGAACAATTCTTTTTAGATGTCTATGAGCCATTTGAATGTTTCCATTAGAATGATGTCTATTGAAGTCCTTGTCATTTTCTAATTGAGTCATTTACTATTTGTTATTATATTGTGTGAATAATTCGTAATTTTTTGCAAATTTTTTTCCCATTCTATAGGTTGGCGGTTTTTGTTTTTGTGATTACTTTGAGGTACAAATGTTTCAAAGTTCAGTAATACTCCCACATGTTTTTGTTTCCCTTGCTGTGGGAGTAGTGTTCCCAGATGTAGCAAATGTCCTGTGGTGTGTACCCTATATTTTCTTTCAAGTACTTCATGATTTTGGTTCTTATGTCCAAATCTTTAATCCATATGGTGTTAAATATGGTTCTTGTTTTATTTCTTTTTTGCATGTGAAAATCCATGTTTCCCACCACCATTTATTAAAAGGTTATCTTTACTGTGTAGTCTTAATTCCTTTATCGAAATTAGCTGTCCAAATTTGTTATGTATCTCTGGGCTTTCAATTCTGCTCCACTGGCATGACATTCCATTTTTGTTCAGTACCACATTGTTTTGATTACATTTGCTATGGAATATTGTTTGAAGTCAGGAAGGATGATGTCTCCATTTTTCTTCTTTGTGTGTGTGTATAACATTCTGTTTTTGTTTTTTCCCTCCTAGGTATATATTATTCTTGGATTATGACATCTTGCTTGATAATGTAATATGTAACTTACAAGGACACTTGACAGCATAGGTCCTAACTAGAGATACACTTAATAAGTATGTAAAGGTAGACATCCATCCTGTGATGGTGTTTGGCTTCAGACACCACATCAGAAAAAACTATTTCAGGGAAAATAATGATGACACTGTAGGCTAAATTACCTTGTTTCCTAAAAGCAATCCCATTCACAACAGATGCTATGCAGTGGTAGATTCCCTAAGGAGAGTGGTTCTTAGGTGAAATAGATTTGGAAAATTATGGATTTTAGACACAAAAAGCTTTATGATAGTACCCCTTGCCTATTAGCTGCCTTAATTTGAGACTCCACAGTCTAATGAGATGAAAGGGGTTCCTCACTACATTCAAATAAAGGTGGAAGTCTAAGGAATGCACTTGGTCTCTATGGACACTACTCTGTTGGGAAAGGGTAAGAGCATATGATGAGCAGGAATGAAAACCTAAGTACCTTATATGACCACTAGTAACACTGTCAATAGGGAGGGAGTGTCCCATTATCACTAAAGAGCAGAGGGAAAATGTAGATCGACAGTTACTGTCACTACTGCGTTAGGGAGAAAGAGTGGTACCTTATTACAGCTGTATAACAATGGAATTCCAGGCTCCCATTCAGGGATATTTTGACAGCAGACCAGCGGTAAAGTAAAGGGGTATTTGTTAGGGAGTATGTCTAGAATCTTCATGTGACCTATCCTGATATGGAGATAGAAGAACATCTTTTAACTTTAGAGTAGATGTGAATGTTCATGCTCCACACTTAGTTGTGTAGGGGAAGTTATGGTATTTAGCTAAAGTAGAGCAGTTACTATAAAAAAAAATATATCTCGGCCCTCCCTGGTGGCGCAGCGGGTTGAAGCACAGCACTGAGAATCTAAAGCCGCTTCCTCATGAGTTCGATTCCCGCCTGCCCCGGAGGTGACCACATGGCGTGGCAGACCTCTCCTGACCCGCCCGCTGCTCCCCTCAGCAGTGTACTTCGTCTATCTGCCTGTTCTGCTCCCCACTCTGTCTCTGGTGAATCCTCTCACCCTCCGCATCTCTGGCCTGTACCCCGGTTCTGTATGAATAAATAAATAAATCTTTAAAAAAAAAATATCTGTCTTCTTAGGATTCCCATCTCCACATTCATTTGTAAGAAAAAACAAGCATCCCTTGGGGCTTTTATTAAGATCAATCATTTCTGCACTGCATTTCTCAGTTCAGAATACATATGCATTTTTTTAAAAAGCCCAGAAATATGTTTTATTTATGGCAATGTATCTCCAGGCTATAGCCAATGATGGGGAATAGTGCTTCCTCCATCTCTTTTTGTGTTAGTAAATAAAGGTTGATATAAGTAATTTTTACTAACAAACTTTGAATTCCAAGGTCTAGCCATTCTGTATCTTTCAGCTTTCAGTCCTCTAATATTTGCTTTGAATATAACAGAAAGAGTCTTTGGCTTTATGTAGCTTGAGGGATAGGGGAAAATGTGATTATTTCTCTTATAAGCCCACTCTGGATGACTACAAACTTCTGAGTCTTTAAAACTCAGGAGTTGGAAATGACCCAAGTGTCCATCAATAGATAAACTAATAAGGTGGATGTGATACACACACACACACACACACACACACACACACACACACGACTGCTACCAAAAAAAGTTGAAATTTTTCCATTTGCAGAATATGAAAAGGTCTAGAGGGTATTATGCTAAGTGAAGTATGTCAGACTAAGATAAATATCACATGATTTCACTGATATATGAAAGATAAAATGAAATAAAACAAAAAACAACATAACAAATGAACACTAAAACAAAAACGAAACACACAGTTAGACCATAAGTACAAAATAGTGGTCATCAGCAAGAAAGGAAGAGGTAAAAGAGGCCAAGCTTATGGTGAAGGATGGAAAACAAACTTTTGGTGCTCAAGATAATGCAGTATAAAGTGACGCAGATCAAAAATTGTACAACTGAAATTGTCATAATGGTATAAAATCAGTATCATTTATATAAAAATATCTGAATATAAAGCTACATTTATGGAGTTCCATGCACTGTCTTTTGCTTGATTTTACTTGTATATATGCTGCCTTGTTTAAGAAGGACTAAGTCATAATCACCGCCATCCCACTGGGGCCACATGGACTAGGGACATGTGTATGTGTGTGTGTGTATTATCAATGTAATGCTGGCTTACAACACTGCTTTTTTTTCCATCAAGAATGTAGTGTTCATAGAACAAATGCAGAACTATTTCAAAAGCAGAGTATTCTTACACAATTTTCAAATTGATTCAGTGAAGTAAAAATGTTAAGTAGTTTTCACATATCAAATTTTGATGTATACTGTCAATTTACCTTCCACAAATGTTTTGTCCACTTACATTTCCTTTAGTAATATAAAAAAGCATACGTTTTCCCATATGTTTGCAAACGCTGCACATACTTTATCTTTTAAAGTTGTGCACATCTACTAGATATAATTCATGTGTTATTTTTTAACTTTGATTTTCTGATTACAAAATGATAATAAACATAGGCATAATGATACTTTTACATTTCTAATGCTGTAGTCTAAGTTTTGTTATTTTTATCTATGCTTCCAGTGATTTTTTTTTCGCATTTCTTGAGGATATGCACACATAACTTTTTTTTTTAGTTTACTCCATTGGCTTTAGAGCATCAATTATAGAGATTTGTTCACCCTCTATATCTGTATGGAAATGTTCTCATTTTGATCTCTTCTTTTAGATACTTTCATGTGCATTGCTCATCCATGAGTAAGGAGGGATACACACAGTGCTAGAACTATTAAATACACACCCATATTCAAATGCACATACACATATGTATATAAACATATATATGCACATAGTATATTTATCTAGTGATAGTCTATCTACATATCTACCATCCTACATCTTAAATTTAGTTTTGTGATATATACAGCAATATGTATGACTGGGGAAGGCATGTTTCTCCTTCCAGACAGTTGGTTCTCTGACTATTTTTTTAAAGATTTATTTATTTATTCATACAGAACTGGGGTACAGGCCAGAGATGCAGAGGGTGAGAGGATTCACCAGAGACAGAGCGGGGAGCAGAACAGACAGATGGACGAAGTATACCGCTAAGGGGAGCAGCAGGCGGGTCAGGAGAGGTCTGCCTCACCATGTGGATCTCCTCTGGGGCAGGCGGGGATCAAACTCATGCTGAAGTGGCTTAAGCTTCTTAGTGCTGTGCTCTAACCCACTACGCCACAAGAGAGGGCCTGACTATTTTTAAAATTTATTTTTTTATTTATGTGCATATAAGAACTGAGGTGTAGGTCCACAGTACTGAGGGGATTCACCAGAGACAGAGTGGGGACCATGAAAAGCAGATCAACTTGAACAGCTAGATCTACTGCAATACACTGCTGAGGGGACAGCGGGCAAAAAGGAAAGGTCTGCCATGCCATGTGGGTAAGCTCCCTGGCTGGGGATCAAATTCATGCTGCAGTGGCAGGTGACAGCTTGATAGCACTGAGACATTAATCCCTGAATTTCATAAAAACAATAAACCTTATCCAAATATGTCAACTAATAACATACACACACACAATATGATATAACCAAGGTAATTATCATCAAATTTCCCACTGATAAAGGGAAAGCCTTAAAAGTTCTCATAAATAATAACAAGTACTATAAGAAAATGAAAAGAAATATGGTAACAGACACATAAAAAACAGTGCACACATGAAGCATTTAAGTACCATTTTAAAGGTATTAAAAGACAATTGCCGGCCCTCCCTGGTGGCGCAGCGGGTTAAAGCACAGCACTGAGAATCTGAGGCCACTTCCGCATGAGTTCGATTCCCGCCTGCCGCCTGCCCCGGAGGAGACCACATGGCGAGCCAGACCTCTCCTGACCCGCCCGCTGCTCCCCTCAGCAGTGTACTTCGTCGATCTGCCTGTTCTGCTCCCCACTCTGTCTCTGGTGAAGCCTCTCACCGCCCCTGAGCCTCTGGCCTGTACCCCAGTTCTGTATGAATAAATAAATAAATCTTTAAAAAAAAAAAAAAAAAAAAAAAACAATTGCCAAAGGCAAAATTCTATGCTCAGCAAAAGTCTTTCAAAATCAAAGATAAAAGTATACACACCATAAAAGTATTCATCACAAGTAGCTCCACACCATTTGTAATGAATTCAAGAAAGGAATACTAGAAAACTTGGAACATTTCTTGTCATTGAGCAAGCTTTTCATAGATGGTACCTGCAGATCTATGTCTCCATGCAAATAGTTAGCCAATGCCCCAGAATCACTACTTAATTCTGGATTGCTATGGAACTACAGTCACCAAACAATGTATTATTACTGAAATAAAAAAATCACATACATAAAAGAACAGAAAGCAAAATTTAGAAATATACCTAAACAAATAGGGCCAATTAATTTTTGACAAATAGTGAAAAGACGAAACAAGGAAGAATAGACACTCCTTCAAGAAGTAGTAGTAAAAGTCGACATCAGTGCACAGAAAAAAAAATGTAACTTTATGCAAAAAAAAAAAAAATCAAAATGTGTCACAGACTTAAATGTAAACCTTAAAAAACTGAAAGTATAAGGCAACATAGTCTTGGTTTCTTTGTGGTAGGCCAAGAGTTCTTACATACAACACAAAATTTGATACATAAATGAACACTGACAAATTGTAATTGATTAACAACAGAAACTACCATTATTTAAAATATATCAATGGGATTTTTAAAAAGCTACATATTGAACATATTCATAAATAACACATTTGACAACTGATTTCTGTTTAGTCTATGGAAGGATCCCTAAGAACTCAAACTGTAATTAAAAAATAGGCAAACATGTTGGAAAGGTACTTCATTAAAGAAGATATAGAGAAGAAAAACTAGCACCTTACAGTATGTTCATCATTAGTAGGGAAATACCAATTAAAGCATCTATATAATATGCTAAACTCTTGTTTGAATTGCTTTTCTAAAGTGCTGGAAATGATGTTGGGGTACTGAAAGTCTCAAAGCTTATTGCTACAAATACAGAATGCTAGAATGCTCTGGAAAGCCATTTTGCAGTCTCTCATAAAGCTAAAAATGTAATTAGAAAATGATTTTAACAATCCCACTCCTATTTTTGCTAAAATTATTAAATTGTATGTTTATACAAATGCTTATGTATGAATGCTTATAATAAAATTATTAACAATTGTCTAAAATTCTAAATAATAATCTGACTAATGATTGGTTAATATGAACTATTATATATTTATATATTAAACTACTACTTGATAGTAAAAACAAACTACTACTGATACTTGTAAACTCACGGATGAATCTCTAATATACTGTGCTAAGTAAAAGTAGACAGAAATTGTAATATCTGTTAGACTGTATTATAGTAATATGGCATAAAGTAAAAGGCAAACCAATACAGATCAGTAACTTAATAGTTTCTAGGAACTGAGAGAGAATGGTGTTTTATTTTTTATTTAAATTTCTGTTTTTTTGTTTTTGTTTTTGTTTTTTTTAAAACCAGCAGCACAAGAGGATTGTTGGGATGAGGGGACTTCTCTGTATCCAGATTATGGTGGTGATTTTCACTACTGTACACATTTCTCAAAACTGCACAAAAAATACCTGGTGAATTACATGGTACATAAACCAAAAAAGGACCCTTGATGGTGACATATAATTGTGCTGGTTGGATAATGAGATACCATGTTTATGCATCAACAAGAAACACAGAAATACTATGCGCATCTTAAGACTTGCTGAAATACAGAGGAAACATGCAACGAATCAGCCAAACTTAAAATGATGCTGTTCTAATAAGAGCAGCAGCAACAACAACAACAAACACTACACCAAAAACCCTAGAAATCTGACTGCTGAATGGAAACTACCAGAGGAGAATAAATGGGGCTGACAGCAAAGGGGGAGGGTGCAGAATGGACTAAGGTGGAAGAAGGACAATGGGTGCCTGGGTGGTGGGTGTGGTGTGGTCACATGTATCTGAAGAGGTGCACATCCATACATGTGGCTCATACAGTGCTGGAAACCCATATTATCTATATTATAGTCAGTAAATGTAATGTTGAAAACTAAAATATATACCACAAAGTATTAGATTCTACCTTTCCACTCGTTTCTTAGAGGACGGAATATGAACTTGACCAACAGCATTCATACTATTAGGGAAGGGGAGAACATAAGACAGTTGTAAAGAAAACCAGCACAAAAGAAAGCAGATCTTAAGCATAGAAAATATGAAAACAAGTATTAATGATAGCATTTGTAATTCAGTCTTACTAAATTCTGTAACTTCTAAATTTTCAAGATTGTGCATCATTAAACATTGTCTTCCACCTAGTCCATTTTCTTGATTGTTCTATCACTAGCAGACAACAAAATTAAAAAAGGATTTCCTCATATAGTACCTTATTTCCTTTTTCTGGGACCATAATTTAATTCTGATGTCCAATCAGCATGTTTCCATTTCTTTTGCTTTCTACCTTACCACTACCATCTATCCATCTCATTGTCTATGAAAGTTCTATAGGGTATTATTTGTGTTAGTCCCTATCAAATCACAAACATCTTACAATTTAGTAGATAATAAATTAATACATAAATTATAAAAATGAAGTCAATCTAATGTTCAGCATATGAGAAAAAAAACTAAACTAGGAACCATACTTTTGAATGAAGTGTTTTAATTAGAATAAAAGACTTATTGATGTCACAGGCCCACTTATCTAGAAATTTTCCATTGACAAAGAAAATTTTGGTCTTTCTGTTACCATGAAAGTTACTTTTTTAATTTTAGAGACTCATCCACAAACTGATAGGTTCAATTTCAAGGTTACGGACTGGTAGAAAAATTTTAACTTTCTGAAGTTGTGCTTATTTACTTGTAGTGAATTAACACTGATGTGTTGTGCCTGCATGTTTTAAAAAGATAAAATTAAACTCTACTATCTCTTTGGGGCGTCTCTCCTAAGGAATTAATACTTATTTTAGAAAAAAAAACAGTTTAAATAAAGAATCCAAATAATTACATAAAAATGTAATCAATTATCCCTGTTGGTGGAATCAGCAGAAACCATAAACATGTAGCCATTAGCTGTATATGCCAATTAATCATACTTTGCTTCTTTCTCTAGTCTAGAACATCCAAACTAATTAAGTGGGAATAAATTAATAAACCGATTTTTGAAAATGGGAACTTCTTATTTTTAATAGAAGGTTAATGAAGATCTGGTACTCCAGTTGTGAAAAGTTAAGCAGTTTGAACCACTGAGAATTTAATTCCCTGTGGTTTTTGGCAGTTTAACGGCTCTACCAACTACAACTTTTTAAATACAGAAGTCAAATCCATTTATTTGTATTGGTTAAAAAATGCAACTTCTTTATATCCTTGAAAGTTTTTGAAGAAGAAAGCAAGAGGATCAATTTTCATCCTTCTTTAAGGATATTTAGAATGGATTTCATTCAAATGTATTAAATATAACTGTGGAATGAAAGCAAAACAAAATGGTCAAACAAAAGAATGAATTGGGATTTTACTCCCCCAAGCTCTTGCTTTGTGTTAATTCTATACTTCACAAAGCATGTGATTTTCTTTCATAGAATGGGACTATCAGAAAATGATTCAACCAAAAAGTGACTATGTAACAGGATGAAATTTTCTACCTTGTATACTATACGGAAGTGATTTATATAATTTGACAATTCATGAGAGAAAGTCACTACAATTACAATATAGTTACAATAACTCCTGAAATTTATAACTAAAACACTTATTTATGCTATATCTGCTGTCCATAATAAGTTATTGAACTCTTTTATTAAAATTCCAGCTACTAAAATTCTAAAATGAAGAACCTATTAAACATCCAAGGTATTTTCACTCTTTAAATTCTTTGGGCCTGAGACAATGATATTAATTTTAAAGATACAGTTAATCATTTAAGCATTAAAAAATCATTACCTGTCAGTTTTAATAAAGCACAACTAATATGATTTCCCAATATTTGGATTGATAAATTTTTTATGAATTACTTTTTGCCAGAGGTCTTCATAAGCTTTTTAGCTGAATGAAGAAAAGGAGTAGCAGTGTTATTCTTGTTAACTAATTCTGCAGAACTGGGAAAGTAGGTCTGTGAGGGCTTAATTTAGGCATCATTTACAGTACAGTATGTAACATCAGCCAACAGCTTTACTCAGATCTGCTTAAGCCATTGACATTGACCCAAGGAACTTGTCCTACTTTTACCACATTAAGAATGCTTATTTCCCAAGTCCAAGAATCCAGAATCCAAAGCTATAAAAAAAAATTTTAACAAGTAGTAATCATTTGGAAAATGGATATTAATTTCTAGTTGTTCACAAGACAAGCCAGAGTCTATCACAGATCCTTCGAAGGGATATGCGCCCTTAGAAGTGGGCCTGCTGGGAAATTTTAAGTGTTCTTTGATTTATCTAATGCAGATCACAATACGTGAGAACTTTCTCAGGTAAACTCGGGAATTTTAATGACCAATTGTTTTGAAAGCATGTCATTTTTAGTAGTAAAACTAAAGTGCTCTATCTATGATAAAAGCATCTCTTTAAAATCCAGTATTCGAAAATGCTATTAGAATTTGTAATATGAATGTACAATACATAAAATCACATTCTGTAATTCTGGATATCTGATGTTTTATTCATAATCATGTATTCCCTCTTACATAAGTACACATAATTGTTTGTATATAGTATGCATATAATGTATATGTATATAATGTTCAATATATTTATGAATTAACCTGCATGGCTTTGAAGTAAATGAGCCAATATATAAGCTCCTAATTAAACGTTATTGTTTTGGTTTCTCTCTTAAACAATGTACAGTTTTTTTGTTTTTTTTTAAAGATTTATTTATAAGCTCCTAATTAAACATTATTGTTTTGGTTTCTCTCTTAAAAAATGTACAGTTTTTTTTTTAAGATTTATTTATTTGTACATACAGAACTGGGGTACAGGCCAGAGGCTCAGGGGTGGCGAGAGGCTTCACCAGAGACAGAGTAGGGAGCAGAACAGGCAGATCAATGAAGTACACTGCTGAGGGGAGCAGCGGGCGGGTCAGGAGAGGTCTGCCACGCCATGTGGTCACCTCCAGGGCAGGCGGGAATCGAACTCATGCGGAAGTGAGTTTAGCTTCTCAGTGCAGTGCTTTAACCCGCTGCGCCACCAGAGAGGGCCCACAATGTACAGTTTTTTAATGTTAAGAATATATATAAAGATTTTTTAGCTTACAGAAATACTGATATTTAAAATAGTTTTTGAAATTTTCTCCAACATGATAGTGAAGTCAAGTCTAAGTGTTTTTTTATGTGGAAATATTTTTGTTGGACATATTATTGTGGACAAACTGATCCACACTAATGTATGAAAATATACATCTGATTATTTTCAATTTGCATCTTCGTTATTTTTTTGTTATGTTTCCTTAATTTTAATATTTAAAAATTTTCTCCAAGTCAATATTTTCTGACCTATTTTTTTCACCTCTTTTTGCAGTAATGTATTTTTAGCAATTTGGAAATAAAGCAATATAGCTCTACAAAGATGTGACCATTTTTGGAAGGAGCAAAACTAAAACCATTTCAATATATAATAAATGATCTCTTTGTAAAAATGTGGAAACAACAGGAACTCTACATTTTTGGCAGTCTACATTGCTGGTAGACTGCCAAAAATTAGTCACTTTGATAGTATTGAGGTTTCCCACAAAATTAAACAT
Organism: Condylura cristata; assembly: GCF_000260355.1. NCBI lineage: Eukaryota > Metazoa > Chordata > Mammalia > Eulipotyphla > Talpidae > Condylura > Condylura cristata. The sequence goes on from NW_004567128.1 coordinate 17,853,729, forward strand.
ATTCTACCCCCACATACCAGCAATAGCACTCCTCAGTATCTACCTACAGGAATTAAAAAAAAATTATATACAAGAAGTTGCCATATACATCTTATAACAGTTTTATCCATAATTACTTCAACTTAGAAGTGGTCTAGAGATCCTTTGGTAGGTTAATGGATAACGCTGGTACAAGTAGACACTGGGACATTATGCAGCTAAAACAAAATATATATTCTGAAATGAACAAATCCAGGATGAAAAAGCTTCTATTGTCCAGGTAATCGTAATTACAAATGAAAATACACATCTGATTATTTTAAATTTGCATCTTAGTTATACTTTTGTTATGTATCCTTAATTTAAACTGTAATATGTTTATATACAGAAACATATATACATATTTATGTGTATTTCTACTGCATGTATCTATATATGAATATAGTGTAGACACATCCATTTCTTTAAAGTTCCAAACATACCTAACTTTCAGCGTACAGAGCCTGCAATGCAGGTTAGCACTGCCTAATAGAATTTCTACTACAAATGTGCTTAGTGGCTAAAATAATAAGACTCCAAAGGTTGACATGGATTTAGAGCAACCTTACACTTATATATTGTTGGTGGGGATAGAAAAATGTTAAACCAATTTAAAAACCAATATTGTGTAATAATGCTAAACATACACTTATGCTATGATCAAGCAATTCTATTCCTAGATATTCATCCAAGAGAACTAAAAACATTATGTCCACAAAAAAATATATGTTTAAGAATCTTTAGAGCTACTTTATTTTTTAGTGTTTTATTAACTTTTAAACTCAATGATTACTTTTACACACAGAAATCACTTTCGGCTTAGTAAGAGGAGTATTCCAAGTTTCCACATTTGTTTTCTTGCTCATGGGATTATACTTACCTCTTTTTCTCATAATAGTATGCCTAATGAAATCAATGACCCTTCATGCTAATCATATAAAATAATAAAAAAAAACTGTACATGACTAACGGAAACTGATTTCTTTCTTGTTACATAATGACTATCTTCCTGGAATGTTGTAGCACTAATGATGGCTAAGTTCATTATCAATAACACAGAAAATTTAAAGCAGGGAAACACAAGAGTAAAAGAAAGCAGAAACTAGCAAACTAATCAAATTTTAATATTCATATGTGTGGTGTATTTGTATACCCTTATCGATAAATACATTCTTTAGAAGTAAATTGTGTTTTATAGGTTTTCTGGCAATAGCATTTAGTATTCTCAAATATAATTATATGTTTTATTTTCATTTTCAGTAGTTTAAATTAAATTATGATGAATATTCATTCACTGCTCAAGTTCTATCTAACTTCAATTTTGACACTTGACTGAATAAACTATTTCTGCTCTCCCGGAGAAAAGTGGCAATTGTATATTCCTCTCCATTTTCATTTTCCATAGAAGATATTGGTAAAATATCCGATCTGCTGTATTAGATTTGATGCTATTTGGTCCCAGTGTGGACCAGGAAACCACAATCAGTTGAGTTTGGAACTGAGTGAAAGATGGACAAAGAATTTAGTTGGAGATAAAAATGTTTACTATGTTATTAGCATAGTTATAAAGGAATGCATCTAAATTGGAGAAGAAAAAGAGGTCTTTGAATTTCAAGACAAAATGTATACATATAATCAAAGTAAACAAATACATTTGAATGTTAATAAGGAAATTCTTTATTCAGTATGATTATTAAAACAAAGGGAATATTCATTCAAAGCCTATACCATAAACTTCTGAGAAGGGACTTATGATGATAGCTTTTATTCATAGAAATCACAGATACTTAAAGATGAAAGGAGGTGGTAAGAATCACTAGGAGGAAGTCTTGAAACTTAAAGAACTGTCAAATATTATAAAAGGAAGGTGGAGGGTCCGTTGACATGGGGTTAGGCCTTAGAAAGCAAACCAGTTACAGTACAGGAAGTTCGCAAAACACTTATCAAAGCTGTTTCAATTAAGTCGTCCTAAAGTTAGGTCAAGCATAAGGCTTGATCTGCCTTTTAAGTCTCTTCTCATTTTCTATACAGATTCTGAAACTGTATTTGATCTACTCAGGGATAGCGGAATCTGAAATAATAGATGGCTGAAATAGTACCAAAATTAGACTTGGTGATGTTATTAGAGAACAAGCTGTAACCACTGTTGGGCCTGCTTAACTCACAGCTTTTGCCTGTGTATGAGGTTTTTATTTTTCTGATCAAGAAAATTTCAATAAAAATAAACAAGAAGAAATTATTAGTGGATGAATGAGAGGATAAAACTAGGAGTTCACAGTAAGAGACAAGCAGTTGTATGGTTTCTAGGACTTTGGTTTAGAAGTATCTAATGTTAATAATGTGAGGATAACTGTGGTCATGTGACAGAATTCCCAGTTTGTGCCTGAATATTCTTAGTGTCGGCATAGGTCTCAGATATTTTCTCAAGAATATATGGACAGCATTTACTCCTGACTATTATGTAGGTATCCTCTGTAGAATCAGACAATTTATGATTAGAAATGATTTTGAAGGGTTGCTTGTTGGAGTTCATAGTTTTATGTTGATGATTTTGGCAATTTTGGTGAGCTGTTTATCACTGTGGTTAGCTCCTGGAAGCATGCAAGGAAAATGTAGGCGCTTGGGTGAACTTTCTGAGTAACATGCACAGTGGTGGTCCCAGGGATAATGACAGTTTGAATGTGATCAAAGATCCTTTGTTTTCAGTTTAGTCTCATCTTTATGTTAGAAAGTTTAATTTAATAAAAGGAGAGGTCATGTTTGTGGACTAGAAACTTTCACCTCAACTTGCAATAATAATACACTTTGAACTTTGCTGGGTTCTTAGATCACTTAGAACCTGAAAACCCTAAATCAGAGGTAATAAAATAAATGAAATTCAGAGAAAAAGCAATTTTATTAAATATCTGTTAATAACTAACATGAATATAACTTTAAAGCACACTTTCTCTCAAAGAAAGGCCATACCAAGAATCCTTTCATCAGAAAAGTATAAAAACATGTGTTAATTGCTAAATTAGTATTGTTTTTAAAGTGCTAGAAAATATATATGGAAGATTTTCGGCCCAATGTCAGGATTAACAGTAGAGAACTAATGTTATTGAAATAGCCTTTGAAAAGAAAATTTAAGGATGCCGTTATAGGACAAGGATGCATCATAAACCAAGGCTTGGAGCCATCAAGTGCTTGTTGTTTTCATGAAAAAGGAAATGGTCAAAATGTTTAAACCTTAGGGTATAATTAAGGTAGTGACTATCGATATTTGTACAGCCAAGTTTTGAAACATGATGTAGGTTTTTTTATTTCCTGCATTCTGTGTAAAACAACATTCTGAAGAAGTATGATCCCATACACAATCTGATTCAGTGGTCAGAGGCTTCTACCTGATGGTAGATTTGGGTAAGGGTTAGTTTAGAATAGCTAGGTAGCAACACAAAGAGAAGAGGTTAAGGTTTGTATTTGTATGTAGGTTTAAAAGTAAGATTTTTCAGTAAGATAATACATTTATAAACCAAGTTTAGTGAGGTACATATAGGGAAGAAAGACAGAATAAACGTACAGTGGTCATAGACAGAGACAGAGAGAAAACTGAAAGCAAATTCTGGGTAGCATAATTAGATCAATCCAGATAGCGAGGCCAGGAAAACAATATCTACTCTTTCTCACTGTGTGCTTATTACATGTCAGTAAACGGATTCTGCACATACCAGTCATTTGGAATATTATACTGATACAGTTTGAATCTAAGCACATGAAAAAACCACATGCAGAGAGGGGGATCAAATATGTGAAGATCCTGAAGCTTCTTTGCTAAGTGATACATCACTCCCTTTTCATTCCCCTGGCCAAAACAAATAAACTTGCTCTACCCATGTTCAATAGGTTGGAGAAGTTTAATCCATGGGATTAAAAAAATTAACATTATGAACACCCTCAATAAATACCATACTGGGAAATCAGTATCACAGTTTCTTTCTGTATTGAAAAAATACATTCCATTGTTCTAAGATAGAGAAGTAATAGATCACATTATTTTTGGTTTATAATAAGAATATCAGGTAAAACAAAGACATTAAACCAGTTGAATGGATCATAGAAAGAAAAAGGTGAAATAGGGAAAAAAAAAAGAAATCTGATTGTCAAATCCCATCACCAGATTTTAGACTTTGAGAATAGATTATATACATTCTCTTTTCCAAACAATGTGAATGGGCATGCTTAATTCAACAGCCCTGTGGTAGGCAGGTGAAAGTTATGACTTAGCATTTTTGATTCATTCTTGGGTATCATTTTGGTGTGTATGAACCACTGGTTGTCAAGAAGTGTCTCTAAATATAACTGCTGAGTGAATACACTGGGCTTACATGAACTCTGATAGAGGCCAAGAAAGAAATTCACAACTCCAGAGTAAGTGCAAGTTAAGCATACTGGTCAAATGGTTTAAAAATCTGCGGTTTAAAAGGAACCTCCTGGTGACATGTAGTGAGTGGACTATACTAGAGAAATACTGGAGTCAAGATAGCAGTAAGTTCTTGCACAAAAGATGATGAGTGTGAATTAGAGCAACTGCAATAGAGATAAGTGATAGGGACTTGATTTAGATGTCATTAAAATAGAACCATCTGGTGATTGAATAAGCGATAGGGTGTTATGTAATCCTTATTTTGTGGACATGAAATGATCCTGAGCTTGAAAAACTGAGTACATAGGATGTAGTTTTCCAAGTCAAGTAAACAACCAAAAAAAAAAAAATTCCCCAGGGAAAGTAGGCAGTTGAAATTTGATTTTACTGGCTTTAAAATTAATCGAATCTTTTGAAAAGCAGAGCTTCTCAGGGTATCTTAAAAGATACCTTATTTACCCTTTTCTTCATTTTGAACAAATCAACCATCTCTCAAAGAAACAGACAATAACTTAATTCTTAAATTATCTGTGCCTATAAACCTTGTATTTCTGAACCTGAATGCAGGGCATGTCATATTCTTATAATAAAATTTAAATTAATACTTTTTCACCAAAATGATTCTTATTTTAAAAATACTTAAGGAAAGATTACATCTTTAAGTGCTCGACCAAGCCTGCATCATGAAATTAACTGATTCCTCAAATATGCCAAAACTCAACCTCAGTTTCTGGAAAAGGAAAATTAAGAAGTCTATGTAGTGTGTGCATATAATATAGGGTCATAAAATAAATACTGAAAAAATAGATATATAAAATAAAAACTACTACTGGGTATGAAGAGGTAAATTGCCACCAAGCGTATGGGAAGCAACAGACATCTCTGTGGGAGGAACGCCCTGATGCGCAAATTGTTCTACATTTATCCCAATCCCCATATGCTCAGAAAGTGCCAATGTATGATAGAAGAGTGTCTTCTGGATATTTTGTAACTTCATCAATTCTCTGGAGCGTCTGGCTTATATATTCTGTCAATCAACTAATAGTGTTTACTGCCTACAAAAACTGACACGTTGGTGCTTCAGTTTTTAACCAATATTCCTAGTCTGCCACTGACTAAAATGAAAGAACTCCTGAGCTCGTGATCACTGCAAAGATGTTTTCTTTCTTCTTTTTTTAAGATTTATTTATTTATACATACAGAACTGGGGTACAGGCCAGAGGTGCAAGGGCCATGAGAGGATTCACCAGAGACAGAATGCGGAGCAGAACAGGCAGATCGAGGAAGGGCACTGCTGAGGGGAGCAACAGGCATGTCAGGAGAGGTCTGCAGTGCCATGTGGGTCACCTCTGGGGCAGGGGATCAAACTTGTAGTGAAGTGTCTGTGGCTACCTAGTGAGGGCCTACAAAAATGTTTTCTAAAGCCACCTTCTACAGTCATCTCAATTTTGCACATCATTGTAAGGTAACCTAGCCACACATATTAACATGGGAGAATAAAATGTAAAATAACTACTTCATTCTAGAAGTGGAAATTTTAAGAATTAGCTGAGTATATACTCAAACTGGTATTTTAGAAGTCACTCTGGATTATATGAAGAAGTCAGTGGCTAGAGTCACATCTATATTTCTGTTCTCATGTAATTTAATTTGTACTGACAAAGGCTTTCCATACATTGGGAAGTGATATTATTAAAGATTTATTTCTGTCTTCCACCAGTTCTGTGTGCAAAGCTGAATGATTCTAGCTCTGCCTCCAGGGTGATTTGGAGAGAGCCCAGTTGCTATCCTGATACAGAAAGGTGTAATTATACTTAATTAAAATAGTCTCCTGATAAAATAAGTATTCCCTAGAGGTTAGCCATAGGCATGTGTTGTAAGGTGACAATAGAAATGATAGGGAACAATATTATATCTCTATGTACAAACTGTTTAGCAATTTAAATTTTAAAATGAAATGCAGTACAGCCTGACTTGGTAAATACCCATCACAGGACATTTTCAAAACAAAAGTTGAATCACACTCTATTTTGACTCACTATTTTATCTCCATCACCTTATATATTTCCTACCACTTATTAAGGATCCAAAAATTTTTAAATCCAAGAATAAATGACTAACTGAATGAATGACTGCAATGAACAAAACGGTGAATATATTCTGACAGGGGAAGGCAATGGCAATAGACAGTATTTAGGGCTCATAGATCCGTGAGATCTTCAAGTCAGGACATGGGTTTTTGAGACTCATGTGTTAAATCTAGAAAAAGGAATGTGGATTCTAAAGCAATGACACATATTAAGAGCTTTATTAAGTTAGTCCTGGACCAAATTTAAAATATAGGTAATGCAGTAAGAAAAACAGTCATATGACAATGATATAAATATGAATGTCATGAAGGTGACAAAAATTAGATAACTTTCCCAAATGACTAATATTACTTTTTCATTCTTTATCAGCAGCAAGATATCCAAGGCCATACTGTGAAATGAAATTTAAAGTAATATTAGAAAGATGACAATGGAGCCAGTAGGGAATTTCTCCCTATGTAAAGATTACTCTTCTTGATCTGGTTGAAGAGTGTTTTCTCCCTCATATAGAAAGTTAATTCTAACAGGGAACTGAAATTTGATGTAAGCTTGAATAAGGAACCTCACCACTTCCTGAAATGAATCTTATATAAGCTGTCACTCCCAAATCAAAGGTGTATATAGACCTGAAAAAAAACTGTGAGAAATCAACTTGCAACAACTCATACCACTTAGATAATCAGGCTAACACTCAAGAGCTTTCTGTCTAAACAGACCTAGCAGCAAATCTGTTCATAACATTACTAAATATCTTGAGGTATAACACTCTTACAACAAATAAAATGAGACAATTTCAGTTCGAAAAAGAGAGGCTAATATGCATAAAATGTAAAATCCCTATTGGCACATTTGTAAATTTTATTCGAAATATCATTAAGCTTAACATTATAAATACATACATACATACATACATACATACATACATACATACATACATACATACATACATACATACATACATACATACATACACACATGTGCTCCATTACTGGGAACAACATTTTTCTAACATATAACACATCTCAGGTAGCATTTCAAGAATATTCTATTGCTGAAATTATTTTTCCACACCAAAATAATTTCTCTTTCACTGACTACCTACATTTCTAGAATTCCTAGTTCTTTCATGTATATTTTCCATATTTTAATTTTTTTTCACACCGAGATCTTCCACTGATAAATATGATGCAATACCCTCTGATGTCATATTCTTATTTTACATGTATGGAAACAGTCAATGCAGATTAATATAAAGTTGATAGCAAATGGCAGGGACTACCACATTTAATGAGGAAGGCTTAGTAAAAACCAGCATTACCTCCTTGACTGTACATAGACAAAATATATGAATCAACTATTTTTAAGACAATGTTTAGCTGGCATGAAAGGACACAGATTCTACTGAGATGGGAGTCAACTCAGTGAATAGCTGACCTAGATGAATGCCTTGAGAGACTTGCCTTAGTGCAGGAAGACAGAATGCAGACAGAACTCAGAGATTAATTCTGAGCATGGAGTAAGAGAGAAGCAACAACTTCATGAATGGAGAATTCCAGAGATGTGCTTTATGCATGTGAGTCAAGTATTCTCAAGCAAATCCTCAAGTACTTACCTGAGTACTAGTTACTGCGTGTGTAAGAGGAAACTATTAGATATTAGAAAACATGCCACCCCAAGTCATTGGAAGTAACACTACCTGGTGCTCACACAGGATTAGAAACAGTGTTTTGTTCTAGAAGTAACATTAAAATACCTCATGAAAATAGAGTGTGGACATAAAGGAACCCTCTTACACTCTTGGTGGGAATGTAGAATAGTCTAGCCCCTATGGAAAACAGTATGGTGGTGTCTCAAAAAACTAAAAATGGATCTGCCATACGAGTGAGTATACTTCTAAGCATCTACCTGAAAAATTCAAAAGCACTCATTTGAAAAGAAAAGTTCACGTCCATATTTACTGCAGCACTATTTCCAGTAGAAACACTATGGAAATAACCTAACTGCCCAAACACAGATGAGTGGATCAAGAGGCTGTGGGATATATAGCTAGTGGAGTATTATTCAGCAATCAAAAAAAGATAAACTAATGCTATTTGCAGTAACATGGATGGAGTTGGAAGAAATTATGCAAAGTAAAATAAGTCCAAAGAAAGATAAATACCATATAGTGTCACTGCCATGTGAAATACAGACAAAACAATAAAGGCTCAGATAAAGATAAGCTTAAAAACTAACCAATGAGGCCCTCCCTGGTGGCGCAGCGGGTTAAAGCACAGCACTGAGAAGCTAAAGCCACTTCCTCATGAGTTCGATTCCTGCCTGCCCCGGAGGGGCAAGAAGTCTGGCAAGCAGACTTCTCCTGACCTGCCTGCTGCTCCCCTCAGCAGTGTACTTCGTCCATCTGCCTGTTCTGCTCCTCACTCTGTCTCTGGTGAAGCCTCTTGCCGCCCCTGCACCTCTGGCCTGTACCCCAGTTCTGTATGCATAAATAAATAAATCTTAAAAAAAAAAACTAACCATTGAAGCCTGATTATAAAACATAGCGATCCAGATGTGGTGAGTAGTGAGCGAAGAATAAGATCAAATAGGAAAGAGCACAATGGATAATGGTGGTGGATTGTGGGTGAACTGATGGCAGGTGGACTACAGTGGCAATGCCTGAATGGCAGCTATGCTATATGCCAAATTTCCAAAAAGAATGTAAGGTGATGTTACATACATACATACATACATACATGCATACATACATACATACATACACACACACATACACACATACACACATACACACATACACACATACACACATACACACATACACACATACATACATACCACTACCATGAAAGGAAATGACAACCTACTAATTGGGAGAAAATATATGCCGACCATATATCTGCAAAAGTTTAGAATACAGAATATAATTTTAAAAAACACTTAAAAGGGAAGAACAGAACAATCAAATGGTCTAATTTAAAAATGAACAAAGGATCTGAATAAACAATACTTTAAAGAAGGTATGTAGACAATAAATAGATGATGTTTAATATCATCAGCCATTAGGGTAATGCAAATCAAACTCACAATGAGATATTACTTTACAACCACTAAGGTTTCCGTAACTGTTTTTCAAATGAAAAGTAAGTTTTAGAGAGGACTGGGAGACACTGGAACACTTGTTCATTGCTGCTGAGAATGCACAATGGTGCATTTATTGGGGAAAACTGACAATTCCTCAAAATTTAAACTGACCATATAACCCAACAATTCCTCAAATAATTAAAAAGAGGTATTCAAATTAATATTTGTGCACAAATATTAAGAGTAACCCTAGTTCACCACAGTGAAAAGGTGGAACTATCCCAAATAGTCATCATTAAAATAATGGATTAGCAAAGTGTGGAATATCCATATAATGGACTATCATTACATCATAACGATGGCTGAAATACTTACACATACTTCATACAGTATGAATCTAAAAGTGATCATAAGCTAAGTGAAAAATAAGCAAGCCAAAAATGGCCGATATTAAATGATTCTGTTTAGATGAAATATTCAGAATAGGCAAATCTATAGAGACAGAAAGCAAATTAGTGGTGCCAGATGCTTGGGGGAGAAGTCATGAGTAGTAACTTAATATATGGATTTGGGGGTGTGATGAAACTATGTTGAAACCAGATAGAGGTGATAGTATTACAATACAGTAAACATATTATATTCAATGAATTGTAAACTTGCAAATGGTTAATTTTACCTTATATGAATTTCATCTCAATTTTAAATATCCATTACTGGCATAGGTGATAAAATTTGCAGACAAGGCTATTAACATATTTATTATAACATTCCATATGTTCAAAGAGTTACGTAGAAGTTTACAAAATATGTTTAAAAAGCAAAATCAGCTTTTAGAGATGAAAAATAAAAACTGTTAACTTATAAATACATGGAATGTGATTAACAACACATTAGACATTGCAAATGAAAAGATTAGTAAACTTGAAGGCCTACCAATGGAAAGTATCCAAAAAGGAACACAAAGAGAAGAGAATCAGCTTAGAAGAACAGAGACATTTATGAGCTTTGGGATGATACTGTTATGAGAGAGGATGCCCGTGAGTCTGGATGTATAAGCCAGCTGAAGAATAACAGCCACCACACCAAATGTGAGAGCAAGCAAGTGTGGGCTTACTGAAGCAAGACTCAAGACTTCCTGACAGCAGGAAGGGTCCGAGGGAGGGTACCCATATGTATAGTCCAGCCTATCTATGACTATACACTGTCAAAATTCCTGTTGTCCAATGTGCTGGACTATTGATTAGGTACTAGGTGGTCAGGACATTTGTGGTGCTGGTTTTTCTGTTTCCTAATTATCCTGTAACAGGACCTTATGTGATGTTGGCTTAGCTCAGCAACATTTCAGGAAAACACTTCTAACTTCCTGGGAACTGTTTTGTTCCTTTTGTTCCTATATTGTTGAAATCACTGTCCCATGTGTCAGTCTTTCCCATTTCCCAAGTCCTTGTGGCCTCAGTTCCTTTCAATAGCATGCAATTGATTATAAATGTAAGAGCCCTTGAAAAAGAGGGACTCAGGAAAACATACAGCTGAATATAAAATAGATGAAATGTCTCCAAGTCCTAGAAGCTACTTAAATCCAAAACACAAGAAAATAAGTCCAAAGGCATGCCTTACTTATATCATTCAGATACAGTGATTAAGAAGAATTTCTAAAAGCATCAAGGAAAATAAAATAGATTTGTTATGAACTGAGGAACAAAAATGAGGATGACATTAGATATCCTGTTAGAATCAACACAACTAAGAAGACAGTGAAGCATCGTATTTAAAACACTGAAAGAAAATAAGCTATCAATCTAAATTCTATCCCCATTCATGAACAGACATTGAAAAAAAGTAATAAATAGAAAAAACAGTTTGATTCCTTCCTCCTTAACATAATGGGGGAATTCTGTGGAACAACTTCATTTGTACGTGAATAATAAAACAATGCAAAAAAAAAAAATCAGTCCCCACAAGAAGAAAATTCAGTGGGCCAGGGGTAGGGAGAAAAGACAATAACCCAATTCAAACATTCAAATAGAATTACTTGTGATGCACCCAGGAGTTTCTGCATTTTTATTCAAAGGGGTCACTCATTAGTAACAGAATGGTTTAGTTGATACTAAGGGAAGGTCAGGGACTAGAACTGTCCTTCAGAAGGGTGTTCATACATATCTTCTTAAAATCTCACCCCACCCCAAATCTTTTTTTAACAGGATAGGCTGAGTGTTACTGACACCAGAACAACAGAGTAAGAAATGACCAAGAAACATGTTATTTTCAGTATATTCTTCACTCCTGCTTTATATCACGATACAAACCATTTATTGTATAGGTTTGCTTGACACCCCCTGTTTGACTTCTGCTTGCTTTCACTATTAATAAGACACAGGCACTAGAAATATGCTTAAATGTCTACACTTGTCATTCTGGAAAGATTCATATCATGTATTGATTCTGTTGTCTAAGTCAAATTTGACAATTTCAAGGATGAAATACAGGATTGGTTTCCAGAAAACTTTGTTTCTTTTGTCTGACCATAAAGGGTTTTGTTATTTCCTAATAATGAAGAGCTCTATTGAGAGTATATAGCAATTTAGAATTTAGGCAGTTTTCAAGGTAAAGGAATGTCTTCTATGCTAGTTGTTCTATAGAAACCATCAATACCTGTAAAGCAAAAATATTATGAATTTGTTTTAATTGCTTTACATGATAACTGTAGACAGGATAAGACTTAGAAACATTTGTCTCTGCTAAGCAGTTAAGTATATGGTTCCAGGCTTAGAAGGTATATATAGGCACTGCAAACGGAGACATATGCTGAATGAGACTAAGAATGCTTGACAGTAAAACTGAAATTTTCTCAGCTGTAGTAAAACATTATTCTCTTGCCTACAGTAATGTATTGATAGTGGAAATCATATTAAATATATCAAAAGATGCTGAAACATTATTCTTAGTACTAGGGTAAAATATTGAATGGTTTAAGTTTCTTCACAGTTCAGTATTTTGGGCACCAATTGCATTCATTATAGCACATCTGTTAAGTATTATTGATCATTCATTTCATCCTATTTATATGCCATCATACATCAATTCAAGCGCTAAAAAGTCTTCCCCTCTTTTGCCTGTTTCATAGCTCAGAGCTTTAAATGTGAACCAGTATGAAATCTAACTTGAAGCTTTCAGCTTTCTTGTTATACTAGTTAATAAAACATTAGTTGAAACTAGGACATACACTGAGAATTCATTAAGAAACAAAACTTAGATGATGTAACCTATATAGTTGATCTGTATGCTGGATGATACTACAAAATCACTGAATTCCAGGGATATATATATATATATATATATATATATATATATATATATATATATATTAAAATATAATCATATTAATGGATGGTAAGAATAGAAATATTGAAAAGGTGGTATCACAGGACCAGAAGCTGGCTCACCCAAGGAAAGCAGTTGGAGAGATGGGGTCCAAATAATTAACGTATTTGTTAAACAAGCTATATAGAAAAGTAAAGAATCTGGAGGCACAGACTGGAGTTGGAGATATGGAGATTGAGGGCCACTGGAAATGAATCACGGCCCATCCCAACTGACCAAATCAAAGCAAATAGAGGAAAAAATGTCTAGACCCCAAACCTAGAAATAATTAAACAGAAGTTAATCCCACAAAGGAATGAACACCTCCCAAAGAAATGAAGACTATGTCAGTGCAATTTCTGCACAGGCAAGAGTCCCGTAGTTCTGGGTGCTTCTCTGACCTTAGGAGAAGTGGCTCTCCTCCCAAAACTGCCAGTCTGCGACCAGGTGTGCCTCTCTCTTAGTACCCCCATGCCCATTAGCGTCATTGCAAGTGTCCTTTATTCTTCTTTTTATAATAACCTGTTCTTTTGGATATAACAAACATCTCTGTATCATAGAGAAACTCCCCTAAGAATGAGGATGGTGCTTTGGAGAAACTTTTCCCAGTGAACCCAAGGACCCCACTCTCTGAACCCAACATCTCCAAAAACAGCTTCACTGTTTTATGTACTTAATATATTTCAATTTTCAAATTTCTATGTATCATTTCATAACCATTCTCTACAAGGAGCTTTGCAGAATAGTCTACATATTTTGAATATTATATAGAGTAAAAATAATTTACACATACACATTTATTCTGTAAATGAAGAACAGTTTGTAAAGTAATACTTCTCCATAGCCAAAGAACTTTCATATTGTCTTCTACTAGATTTTATTTTTTTCTATTATATTTTATTTTAAAATATAATTACTGCAATCTACTCTGCTTCAATAAATGACACATCAGTTTGTCCCAGAGCTGCAAAATTTATTTCATAAGTGCTTTTGAAAACAGACAAGATATTAAAAGGAAGTACGGAATGCAATACATAAATTTTTTTAACCTCTAATAGAGGAAATTCTATACATACTGACTAATCAAATCACTAAAGAAAACTGACCCTCTTTATTCATACACAATTCTACATGCATACTAAAGTGAAATATAATCAGTAATAGATTTTCATTTAAAATGATTAAATTTGTAGTTTTAAAGTAAAAAAAAAAGTTTGCAGTAGCTAATGTTTCAGTAGCAAAATTTCATTGAAACAATTTAGACTATATAAAAGATTACAGGACACCACTAGAAATAATTCACTATGAGTTAGTGGTTGGGTCAAGGCTTATAGGAAAGCTGTTGCACTCAATATTTCAGAACAAACCATAAAATGTAATTATTAAAGTGTCCTTAATTTCCACTGCCTGTGAAGCTCTTGTAGATTACTGAATTATTTGTTATCTATCTATATCTATGTCACTTATTAACTCCTTTTTTCTTAGCTTACAGAAGAAAATTTCAGACTTTATATAATATACTGAAGTACTTCACACTATAAATGGTAAATAAATTTTAATCAAAAATTTTACTGCACAATGTTTGTAGTGTCCAAATTCCTTTTTATTCCTTTATTTAAGGAAAATGATAACGCTAATTATTAAGGTTTAGGAAAAGAGAAATGAACTCAACTTTGTAGTGGCCAATATAAATTCTTAATAATTTCAATTAAAGTTTGGTATGGGGAAATTGAGCTATAATTCTATTTTAGGATTATCAGGTAAATTATTAATCTATACATTCATCTTAATTGCCTCAGCTGAATACATATATTACTAATATATTCATTATTACTGTGGTCTACCAAACGCCATGTTCATTAACCATTTACTAATCATATCTAGGATGGCAAAGAGCAACTGGAAATCCCTGATTTGTGAAATTTTAAAACAGACAAAAATACTAATCTCTTGTCATATAACACTGTGAATTTCTTCTAGTTTGCTTTTTGTCATTCCTCATTGTCTTGCAGAATTACTGCTTTCTACGTTTTTACGAACTAGGGCTTGTGCTAGTTTTATTAACTGAAAGAAGGTTGCACATTGTTTTGTTCGGAATTTTATCAACTTTAGGGCCTCTCTGGTGGTCTATTAAGTCTCAGCATCATCAAGCTATCACCAGTCACTGTGGACAGAGTTTAATCCCCAGGCTAGGGAGATGACCCATGTGGCACAGCAGACCTTTCCTGTGTCACCCACTGCTCCCCTCAGCTGTGTATTTCAGCAGATCTACCTGTCCTGCTCCCAACTCTGTCCTGGTGAACCCTCTTATCCCCTGCACCAGATGTGCCTACACCTCAGTTCTTGTATCCATAAATAAATAAACAAAATAGAATTTTATCAACTTTTGTTACTTTGGAAAATTCTATCACTATAGTAATGCTACTCATGTAATTCAATTTTCAATAGTGCCCCTCTCTGTGTCTGTACATGTAAGTGTTGCATTTATGGTGAATCTCTTTACAGATGAAAGCATGTAACTTCATTATGTGTTGTAGTGTAGTAAAGCCTGAGTATCAACACATTGAAATTCATGCCATTTATAATATAAATGACTATTATTATTCATCATTAGTACTACAGTTAAAACATTTCAAGTATTATAATCCTGAATGTAAAATAGGAAAGGAAACAAGATGTTCTCCCAGAAAAAGATTATATTGATTTGCCAAAGGTGAAAAACAATGAGAACAGCTGTACTGAATAAGTCTAGGTCAGGATTTTTTACAAGATGAATTTCACAACAACCTTCTAGGATAAATTTTAATTTTAGATATAAAGCTTAAGCAACCCTCTTCTGTCTCTGAGTGAGATGAGTATCTTCTGGGGCCTAAATTTATTTATCTAACTTTCTCACTAGCATATTTGCTTTTCTTGTATCTAACTCAATAGAGAGCAAGATTTTCCCCTAACAGAAATTTGACAGTATCTGAAGATTTTGGTTTTCACAACAAGGGAGTGATACTGACATCTTTAGGCAGAGGCAGGATTTCTGTTAACACTGTGCAAGATACAGAATGGTCCGCCATAAGAAAGACTGACTCAATACTTATTGTCAAAATTGAAATAGCCCACTCTGTTCATTCTCTCTTTCTAGACTATATTCACCCAAGGAGAGAATTTTTGAAATGTTCAGTCCCTTAATGCAGGACTGAATTAAATTTGATGGGAATTATTCAAAATTTATTTGATAATATTTTTAAAATATCATGTAAAGTAACTATCCCTATGGAAGTTAAATTTAAAAAGAAAGATAAAATATATTGATTTCTATAGCTTCTAGTTTTTTCCTATGATCTTTTTTAATGTTCAGGGGAAAAGAAGAAATCATTACAAGATACTCAAAAGTAGTGCTAAGTCTTTAAGGGAGTTAGTAAGTAAATTATAACAAGCCAAGTGAGGTTAAAAAAAAAAGATCAGGAAGTGATGGAATTAAAAAGATAAATATGCAGCATATATAGAAGTGGAATTATTTCATTTTCCTTTTTTTAATGTCTAAAGTTCTCTTACTTAAATGTCCTCAAAATTTGAAAATAATACCAATTTTTCAAGAATCATCTTGGTGGTAACAATGTTATAAGTTTAAACAATGCTTCTAGCAAAAGATATTCTCTTTTACTAGAATTTAAATGATGGTTCCCTGTTCAAGATAATACATAAATCAAAGCATTATATATATCAGGCTAATGTCACCTAATTGGTGCCAAAAGGATGAGATTTTCATATACAAGTTGGTGTACACTGGAGCCAGCATCACACAAGCCTCCCAAAGAGTGGACATATAGAGAGAGAAAACTAGAGTAGCCATTTGTAGAGGTATGAAAATACCCATATGCTGTTCAACTGTAAAACAAAGTTGATTAAGTTTAAAATTGAAAAAAGAGAACAGTAAAGTGTAAATTGAGAAATGCTTAGACATTCTTTATTTTAGATTTATTTTTTTATGCTTACAGAACTGGGGTACAGGCCAGAGGTGCAGGGGCAGTGAGGGGATTCACCGGAGACAGGGTGGGGAGCAGAATAGGAAGACGGATGAAGCCCACTGTTGCCAGCAATTGAAGGTTGCGCTTTTGCCAGTTGCGCCACCAGGGAGGGCCCTGCTTAGACATTCTTAGAAGAAAATTACCTTCCTAGAACTTACTTGAGTTTAGCTTACTCAGACATATAAGCAATCTCTGCTAACTGGAAATACACATATTACAGTAGTCAAATAAATTTACTAAATAAATTTAGTAGTTGCACACTAAATTTATTTTGAATATTCAATGATTTTATATGACTGTAATAGCATACAGTTAGTATTTATGTGAACATCTACTGGACCATGAGTCTAGTATTGTTCAATACTGAGTGACAGATAATGTAGCTCAAATAACACAGCTTTTCTTAACATACAGGGGAACAAACACCCATACATCTGAAATTTTGACTTCAACTGTTCACTAATCATTGTGAAACATGTTTTTTATATGAGTTTTAAATTATCACAGCGGATATTTAAAACTTGATAATTTCTTGGGCTTCAAAATCAGCTTTTTGCTAAAGTGACATGTTTTCAATTCTAGTTCCCATACCAAAGTTACAAAGAAAATCATGATACCTCTATCCAAAAAAATTCTGGCATTAAATTTTGAGGCAAGCTGAGAATATAATTAGCAAGTTAAAGTGAATAGAGAGGTGATAATTGAATGCAATGGATGATCCTGGATTCAACCCTGGATTGCAAAACAATTGCTAAAAATTGTTTTTGGACAATTTGTATAACTTGCACATGACTTTATATTTGATAATAATATTGTACATTGTATCCATCTGAAATTTACTGACATTGATTACTATGGTATAATTATATAACTTTATAGCACTTAGAAGATGCATACTAAAAAATTTAGGAATATATCCAGTAAGATCATGAAATTTTCAATTATTCTAAAATGTTAAATTAGATTTTCCTTCTATATCAACATAAAAGAAGGAATTTATTAGGAAGAACTGACTCACACCATCATACCCTTAGGGAGAATGAGAAGATGTCCACCCAGGAACATGAGTTGTGTTATTAGTCTGGGTCCTGAGAACCTGAGAATCAGGGAAGGTGATGATGTGAACCTTATACTTAGGTCAGAAACAAGTCCTTTTCTAGCTCAAAAAGGCAGGCAGGGCACAAAAAAGGGAGTGAGTTCTTCCATCTTCTGCTTTTTTATTATATTCAAACTTTCAATGGGGATGAGATTAGATCTACCTTATCAGGAAGAGCAATATATTTCACTCAATCTACTAATTCAACTGCTTATTCAAACTGGAAACACCTTCACAGTCACACTCAAAGGTAATGTTTAGTCTGCACACTCCTGGACCCAGTCAAATTAAGACATAAAATTAAGCAATATAAATCTGTAGCAATAGTTACATTACTGTTACTAAATTATATTGTTATTTAATATATACTTTAAATTGCATTATCATTATTGCTAGTGTTATTAAATATTAGAAAAATAACAGTATGTGGAGTAAGAACTACCTTGTATTACCTATGTCTTGTCTTCCAGGTCAAGGAATTATTCTTCCAGTCACAGAGATATAAGCTATCAACACATGCAACTGTGTAACCCACTGTGCACTGTACTGCAGGAAAGTGCCTGGTCCAAGATTAGAATCACTGTTCTCAGGGAGCATCTCTTGGCCAATGACCAGTTATTGTAGTGATACAAATGGCCTGACCTCCATCACTCAATTTATAACAACGCTACAAAGACCTTCATCTGCAGATATCCTGATAGTACCGATAAGGCTTTATCTATAATGGCATTTTGGTACATGTCACTTTTGTCCCTGGTCCTAGTTCTTCATTCTCTCCTTCCTTGTTGGGGTATCTCTTTAAGCATCCCCTACAAAATTTTCTGCCCATTATTATCATTGTCATAATCTTTTTTCTAGGAAGAATTGCCGTTATTAACAAGTGTAGTCCTAAGAAGCAAATCTGAAATAGGATTATAAAGGTAAGTTATTCGCTAGCCAGCAAGCAATCATATCCAAATATTTAGTAGTAGGTAAAGTATGATTATTATATTTACCCCTGACAACCTATAGAGCTACAACTGTTCAAATTTTTTATCAATAGGTCTCCCTGGTGGTACGAGAGGTTAAAGCACATCACTTTGAAGCTATCTGCGGCTATTGCAGTGTAAGTTCAATCCCCGGCTACAGAGCTGATCTGCAAGGCAATAGAATTCTCCTGTCTCTCCTGCTGCTCTGTTCAGCAAAGTATTTCAGGAGATCTGCCTGTCCTGCTCCTCACTCTGTCTCTGGTGAATCCTCTCTCACAAACACACACACCTGCCCCGTGCATCTCTGGCCTGTACCCCAGTTTTATATGCATAAATAAATAAACTTTAAAGTATATAAAAAATCAGTTATAGACATGACTGGGGTAACTGAAGCACAGAAAATATTGACAGGCAAAGTATCACTGAGACTAGCAGGTATAAGGAAAAAATGTACATCAATGTTATGGAATCCAGTGGCTGCTGCTATGAACTAATGATTCCTAGAAGAGTGAAAACAGCTTAAAAAGACTAATCACCAATTCAAGGAAAAAATGTGAAAAAGACAGAAAATAGCTCTGACATTTTTTTTTAAGATTTAGTTATTTATGCATACAAAACTGGGGTACAGGCCAGAGGTGCAGGAGCGGGTAGAGGATTCATCAGAGACAGAGTGGGGTGCAGAACAGGCTGACTTATAAAGTCTACTACTGAGGGGAGCAGCGGGTGGGTCAGGAGAGGTTTGCTGTGTCATGTGAGTCACCTCCAGGGCAGCGATCGAACTCATGCTGAAGTGGCTTTAGCTTCTTAGTGCTGTACTTTAATCTGCTGTGCCATCAGGGAGGGCCTAGCTCTGACAAATTTTAAGGAGAACTTAAATTTACTGTAGCCAAAGAACAGACAGAACAGACATTCAGGTTCTATACTAGTTCTAAGAGATACTGCAAATTAGAGATTGAATTCTCAGCTTCTGCAGGTACAGTGAGCCAAAGTCAGGGCCCTAATAGGATATGTGTGGGTAACAGGTGAATCTGAAAATTGTTACAATCCCCTAGTTAGAAGGAAGTACACCCCTATTTCTTAATTAAGAAAGAAATGCAAAGAAAGCTCTCAAATGCTTGTCTCCCTAAGGCGCTTTCCTTAACACCTCCTTCCTTAAAAAACACAAAAGAACATGAGTTAAATCCCATCATAACTTGTTTACAAATGTGCTAGGCTTGTGAAGAGAGGAGTGGAACAATAGTGGAAGTAAATGTCTAATATGTTCTAGAAGGAGCAAAGATAATGTATTTGTACTTGATGCTGAGGGTTTTAGCTCAAGGGAGCAGAACATAATATTGCTTTAATACAAATTTGTAGATATGTAGACTCTCTTGTGATGCAAATTTCAACACTCTAGCAAACACTCCCAGTGAAAATATTATCATGTTGCAAAAATATTTCTTGGAATCTTGGAAAAAGCAAACTGCCACACTAAATAAAGAAGGAATTCTTGCAGTGCTATAACACACCTTGGAGGATGAGAAAGTTCAGATAAGTTGTCATACTAAATGGATCCCTCACGTTAGAAACCCCAAGGACAAGCCAAAGTGATCATAAAAACAAGTAGGAGGGCCAAGGCCACTCCTGAGGAGTTTAACCTTGGTGTCCTCCATAGGGTGGAAATGATGACAGAAAATCCTGTTACTGAATTAGAATCTCTGATAGAAATGGTAAAAATAGAAATTAGAGGCCAGGTTGAGGTTCACATCACATGTTGTGATAGGTAGACATGTTTCACAATAAAAAGCAATATTCAATTAATTGCCAAGAGAGCTAAAGAGATGTTTATTAGAAAATGATACTTCTCGTGTGAAGATATATAAATTATGAACAATTTGCAATATACAATCAAATAATCACACAATCAAATAAAATCCAAGATGGATTAACAGGAGGCTAGGAACAGCTGACCTAAACAGTTCCATTCCCTTCCACTTTCTGGCATGACAGTGATTTTCAGATCTGTTTTACCCTGCTGGCGAGACTGTGTCCCTACGTGAAATGGTCCTGCAGTACTCTAATAAGTATATTCAATAGCAATTTCTGCTGTCTTACCCTAGTATTATTTATGACCAAGGTAAATATGTGTCAGGTAAAGAACATGACCAAGATCTTTCACGGACAATAAGAATATATTCAACAACCCAACGTGACACTATTCAACAACTATCATTTATTGTTGCTTATTAAATAACAAAAAATCAATAATCGTGAATACTCTCATAGTTTCTCTGTGTTAAGAACGTGCAAGCATCTTACATGAGTGGTTTGGCTCGGTTTCCTCAGGATGTCTCATCTAAGAAGTTAACTGAGGAAGCAGTCATTTCCAGACATGAGTGGGTCAGGAGGCTTCACCCCAAAGTGAGTAGCTCACATGACTGAGCTCCCTCCAAGGCTGGGACTTGGAGGGAGGGAGCACAGGACATGCCTCTGAACCTGCACCAAAATTGTTTGAGTGGAGTAGGATATACTAGCTGGCTTTACCGACAGTGAGTGATCCAACTGCGTATGTTGAATACGCCTGTATGCTTTATGAGCGGGGCCTCTGAAGACACAAATCATTTGCACTTTATTTATTTTGTTAGAGGCTATTTAATGAGTTCATCCCTCTCTCAAAAAAAAAAAAAGGGAATTACAATGCACTTTTTACAGGAAAGAATGCAAGTAATAAGTTGATGTATTTTAAAACTATCACCATCTTTTTAGAATAGGGCACTATGGGGGGTGGGTAATTAATTAATGGAATCGATGAACTGATGTGATAGTCCTTTGCCTGGTCCTAAAATGTTTAACTGAAAGGAATTTACTTAGTATTTGGAAGAACTCACATATAAGCTCCTTGATATGAGAGGCAAACCTATTATAGTGAGAAAGGCAAACTGTAAATATCCATATCACAGTAGATGTGATCAACCATATCAGCCATTAAGATCAATCAGAACTACCTCATCCTAGTAGCAATGGTTTAAAATAGTGACACACTCAAATACAACAGAATTAATTAGCACAGTCCCTATAAATAGTGGACAAATCATGAATTTGCATGAGTACAAATCTTTCACAGGACATGGCATCTTGGCTAGAAATATTAACGTAGCATTTAATATGAATCACGGAATATACTCTTGCAAATCTCGTTTTTCTCCTTCCCTCAGAAAGGCGTATCAGAAATAATGTATGTTAATATTATATGCTTTATACTACAATATATGTTTTAGTATTAAAATAAATTAGCATGCAGTTATTTTATTTTATTTTATTTTATTTGTCTTACCGAAGTGCTTGGTGAACTGAACTTCCCTAAGTAATAATATATAGATTAAAGGGACTCGGACCATCTAGGCATTCATCAAGTCATGGCTCTAGTCCATTATATCATATATCACTTCACCCAGTATGTTTTTCAAGGTTAAGTTATGCGATGCCATGTATGATATTCAAATACTCTGTAATTTCTCAGATAGTGGTGATGACTTAGGGCCTACATGCAGGAAGGGGAAAAAACATAGTCTATATGAAGTTCCTGGATCCCAGAGGTTAAGTTTTTACAGCAGATGTCACAGTAATTATCTAATTGAACTCTGAGCTATAACTCCTGCCTGATTACTTGTAGCTGTTTTTGCTAAAGGACTGTAACCACCATACAGCCAAGGTAATTACCCTGATAATCAAAGAGAGACACAACTCTCTCAAAGTATGCAGAGAAAAATATTTGTTGCTCAGGTGACTGTCTCTTCATATATCCATCCCCACTTTTAAGTACAACACGATGTCCTCAGAAGGGTGTAATTGCCAGGGGCTCATTCCTCTATAGGATAGGATTCTAGGTCACCAAACCAGGCAAGCTTCCTTTTCCAGCATAAGCTTCTTCACTGTAGCAGAATTATTTGTTGAGAGTGGTTTAAAGAAAAGATATATTAATTATGCTCTCAGGACCAACCATAATGGTAACAGACATAGTTCATCCTACTAAAGTTCCTCTTACAAATTCTTCAGGACTTGTAACTACAGAATTAGAGAGAACTACACTTCTACAGAGGACATCTGAATTGAACATAAATGCATCTGTGCAGCACAAGAGCCAAAGGATAGACTATAGCAGATGTCTGTGGTATCCTACCCAGAGCTACTTTATTAGGCTAGTATACCACAACTGCTGTGTTGGGTGTTAATTAATGTCTTATACTTGAATCCTTTGCTAGAGCACTGCCCTTGGATAGTGGGAGCTAACCTTTCATCTTAGAGGTTATGCTCCTCTATTAATCCTACCCTTTGAACACAGCTGTTGATTAACTGATACAAGGATACATAAAGTTGGCTTTTGTCTCAAGTCAGGAAAATCCTGTGGTATAATTTATGTGCCAGGGCTGCCCTTAACCTCACTTTAATGGGTCTGGAGAACCGTAGCTACTAGGTGAGACTGCATTCTAGAGTAACTATTTCTTCTTCATTAACTTGATAGCTTAATTATTTTTACAAGTTTTTTCTCAAGAATATATTGTCTTGCACCTAAAACTTTACTTTAGTTCAAGCTTCTGAGAAACACAGTCTTAGGCCCCCAATATTTGGGAGGCAGTCAATATTTTTGTTCCTTGGTTTTTCATAAAAACACATGAGCAAATGATTGGGCTTGATGTACAACCAAAAAAGACATAAAAGAAAACACAGTGAATACAACTATGGAGTAGAAACTCCTTTTTAGATTTAGAAAATGCAAGTTGTAACAAGTTCATTAGGTATCATCCTCAGTAAGAGTATAAAGATTTGTAATCTTATTTAAAGAGTCAGGACAAGAAGTGTAATGCAAAATTGAGAGCATCTACAAAATTAAGATCTATTTAATTAGAGCAGTATGAGGAGACAATATGCTTTATTCTTCCATAGTGGACCAAAGGCACTATAATTGCTTAATAAATATTAATCATTGGCCAGAAACCAAAGACATTTTAAATAACTGATAATACAGCTGTGAATCTGATGAATGTTTGATCACATTATTAGGTTTCAAACACCATATATAAGAGATTTACATTTTCTTATTAATTTGAATTATTTTGCTTGATTTTTCTCTTAAATATTTTTAGAATCATTCAAAGTTGGTGCTTAATGAGACCTTAACATTCATCAAAATCTAGCCCTCATTGTACAGACTGGGATGAAAAACCAAGATAGATAAATTATGATTTGTCTTTGTAAGTCCACATAAATGTCATACAATTCATGATCATATATTCACATTCTATTTAAGTTGGTAGTGTTATATGATATGTGTGTGTGTGTGTGTGTGTGTGTGTGTGTATAAAGATTTATTTATGCATACAGAACTGGGGTATGGACCAGAGGTGCAGGGGTGGTGAAAGGATTCACCAGAGACAGAGTGGGTTGCAGAAAAGGCTGACTGATGAAGTACAATGCTGAGGAGAGCAGCGGGCAGGTCAGGAGAGGTCTGCTGCATCATGTGGATCACTTCTGGGGTAGGAATTGAACTCATGTTGAAGTGGCTTTAGCATCTTAATGGTGTGCTTTAATCTGCTGTGCCACCAGGGAGGTCCTATATATTGTTTTTTAACAACCAGGCTTCCAAATTATACTTTTATAGTCATCCTCTAATATACTCTAAAAGTTGCCACAGACTCTCTTGCAATAACAAGCACAATGGTTTTTCAGATCATTGAATTATATGACAATAATTTTGGTCAGTTGCTTCACAGAAGACCAGGCCAAAGATAATATCAGACACATTCGTCTTCTAAGAATGCAGATGTCTAGGGTATGACAGTGTTTTGTTTTAGAATGATAAGAATAATTGCTCATGGAATGTTTCATCAAATGATCTATGAGGCATAAAATAAAAAATAAACAACTCTTAGAAATTTTAACTTGTAAACATGAGAAACTATTTACACCCCCTTTGGCCCTTTGCATCTCTAGGTCTCTTGGAGTTATGCTAATGGACCAATTTATGTTGTTCACCAAACACATGCTCTGAATTATCACATAATAAATAATTTCTAGGCCTTGATTCTTATGCTCAACTGTTAATCTACAGAGGAATTTAAACAAATTGGTGTGTTTATTTAGGAGACATCAAATTGTTTTTTCCTTTCATTTTCAGAGGGTCGTGCCAGGAAGTATCCCTCTTCTGAAATTCCCTCTCCCCCCAACTCTTCCTTTCATCCCTGTGCCTCAGGGTTTACATGGACCTGTGTATGAGCTTGAGCTTCATCCATTTTACTTAATCTGGTGACTTTTGGGGGCACAGTGAATTTGGTGAGTATCCTTGGACTTATACACTTGCATGATATGGAAAAAGATTTTGGTCAAGAATAGTTTCCTATCTTGTGCTGAGACTAATATATCTAATTGTAAGGAGGTGGGGGCCTGGTTTTAATGTTCCTTTCAGAGCTCCAATGCAAACACAGATCATGGATGAAGGTCTGCTAAAAATGGCAGAGTGTGTTGAACAAATCCTTGCTCAGGGCAAAAAGCTGTTGGGGGAAGAATAAGACCTGAATAAATTCTACCTACCAGTGTTTTATGGACTCCACCCCCAACTCCATGCCAAAGAGACCCCAGGTGCCAAGGATTACAACTCCCATTATACCATGAATCTGCCAGGACTGATGACTTCTTGCTGGAAACTAAGGGTAGAGATAAGAAGCCAGCTTGTTATAAAACTGAACAAGTGTGGGCCCACATTCTCTTGGGATTTTCCCTGCCTTCGGAGTGTTCTTGGGGTTCCAGCTCAGACAGTGTCACTGGTAGGATGCCTTTACCAATTAATCTCTCTTTCCCTGGGCTCCCCCTCTCTACATTAAACTTTGAGAATAAACCTTTAAGCTTTCTCTGTGTGCCTAGAGTTGGGTTTTATTCTAGGCAAGCAGATGAGGTCTTACATCAGACCATACATTTCATTTTGGGGTTGCGCTCTAGTAAAGTGAATAATAAGGTCACAGATTGTCCCAGCTGCAGTACAGGACCCACTTATACCTCTCTTGTCTCAGGTAAGAATCTACAATACAAGCAGTACTGGAGTAATAAGTAACAAGGGCGCAGGGGTGACAGAATATAATACTAGAGTGCATATACAGCAATCAAAAAGATAAACTCACACCTTTTGCAGCAACATGGACGGAGTTGGAAGGAATCATGCTTAGTTAAATAAGCCAGAAAAAAAAAAAAAACAGGTGGTTTCACT
Source organism: Condylura cristata (assembly GCF_000260355.1). Taxonomy (NCBI): domain Eukaryota; kingdom Metazoa; phylum Chordata; class Mammalia; order Eulipotyphla; family Talpidae; genus Condylura; species Condylura cristata. Next base: position 17,880,003 of record NW_004567128.1, read on the forward strand.
CATAGCAGGAGCGTAAGAGATGGTGGGGGGCGGGAGCAATTATAATAAAGGAGCGTAAGAGATGGTGGGGGGCGGGAGCAATTATAATAAAG
>NW_004567128.1:17880194-17908123 GCF_000260355.1 Condylura cristata
AAAAAAACAACGAACAACTATAAACCAGAGACATGTTATAGGGTAGAAAGGACAATGGGATCAAAATGGGTGGGAAGAGGGCACGGAACTATGGTGATGGCACATGGGTGAATTGGTGGTGGGAAGTTCACGAGGATTACAACTGAGATGAAAAAATGCACAAAATGAAGAATGATGTAAAAGAATAATAAATACATAAAAATAAATCTATAAAAAAAGAACCTGCTCTATCCAGTTCTTTGAAGTAGCCATGCAGGAATCTGCTGCCTGAGGGTCAACAAGACTTTACTTTTCTAAAAACCAAGGAGCAGAATAACGAGGATTTAAACAATGGAGACCCAGTCTTTTCATTTCCCACAGTGCATTATTTAGAAAGGAAGAGATGGAACTCAAGTAGTTGCCCCTTTCTTTAGGACAAAATAGCATAAGAAATGGAAAGATCTAGGCCTAAAAGGAAAAAAAAGAGAAACTCCCTGTCAAGAATAAGTATATTTCTGATGTCTATGATTCACTGTTCCTATTTATATAAACTAAACTCAAACTTATGATTGCTGGAACAGTTCTCACACTTTAAAATTGGTTGGTCTGCCAGGAAAACCAATATTAAAGCAAGAGATAATTTGCATTGTAGGGAATTAGGGATCCTTACAGTGACAGTCCCAAATAAGAACTTCTTTTGGAATATGCAAAAATACCTTTCAGACTTCTAGAAAAACTTTGCAGTGAGAATCTGACAAGTCTTAAATTTCAAAGTCAAGTGGTACAGGGATTCATGCTACTACTTGAGTATTTTATGGAGCTGTGATTTTTGAAAGTTAGAAACCTCAGGAAACTATGCATAATATTTATAGCAAAAACATGCAGGATCAGTAAATGGAAGAAAATTTGCATAGCCAGTATAATGAGATTATCATGACTTCAGTCAGAACATCGGTCCCATAAAAAGAAAAGTTTCCTTTTCAAGTATGTAGCACTCCATAGATATGAATTTAACTTCTCTCAACTTGGCCACTGGTGACACCAGTAGGTCAATTCTAAGGACAAAGTATGATAATGATCAAGTTCAACCACTGATTTTCTTCATAGATCACTAGATTACATTCTCTATATTTGCTTACATATTAATATGTGTCTTCTCTGTATATACTTTAAAGATAATATAGGAAAATACCTTGCTTTTCAAAGAGGTGCTTTTTAAATAGCTTTTGGAATAATACAGGTAGAAGTGTGTGTGTGTGGAAAAGAAAACTGAATACTTAGCCAGCCAGATCAATCCAGTGAGGTGATGAAAAACACAACCTCCTCATATCCATCCATCCATCCAATCTTTCATTCATTCTTTGATATATATATATATATATATATATATATAACTGCTCTATTATGACCACTATTCAATTCCTTGGAACTTTTCTCCTATCCAATTAAATTCCTTGGAACTTTGCTCCTATCCACCTTCACCATTATATCCATAGTCTTACTTAGTTTTATGATGGTAAAAACATCTGTACCCTGATAGGTACCTCCAGTTTGTTATTTGGATTACCCCATGATGACGATTCTCATATTCAACTGTCTCTTCAACACCTGCACTGAAATAACTAACACACATCTTGCTGTCAACATGTCCAATATTTAATTCTTGACTCTCCCCTTTCTAAACTGCTCTTATCATTGTCCTCCCATATCAGTTAATGACAACCTCATACTAGTTACTCAGTTCTTATATCTTGGCATCATTCCCGACTCTCATTTTATCTTACATCATTATTTCAAATCAAATTTAAAAAAAAAACTATCACAATTCCTAAACTAACACTATCACCATCGCCTTGGATTATTCTAACTGTCTCCTGATTGTGTGTGTGTGTGTGATGTACAAATCATTCAAACAATTCCAGTGCTGATGACGTAGATTGTCCATATTGTAAAGTGGACAAAACCAGTTATCTAGTTCATGCAATCTTCAAATTATGTATAGATGATCTAAGAAGATGATCTATTTTATCTAACATTTAAATGTTATGTGACCATATATTTTCTAGATGCTATACAGTCATCAAATCGTATAATATGTACAATTTTGAGAATAAAATTATTTTTGCTTCCCTCCTAATCAATCAATAATCGAGTCTCATAGTTATACTACTGAAACTTTAAGAAAAAGGCTTCTGCAGTAAAAATCTAGCTGTAGCATGCCATACAACTTTGATTAAAAGATCATATCCTTGCAAGGGTTTTACAAGACTTTTGAGAGTCTATCTCCTGTAAGTCTTCTATTTCACTTCCAATGGCTCCTCCTTTTCCCTTTATCAAATCACTCTAGTCTCTAAGATGAATTCCATCAACCAGGAATATTCTTGTAATGTTTGTACATATAGTTGACTGTGTTAATAACTTTCTTCTCATAGCTATAAACTGATTTGTTCCCTATTCCTTTTGGGTTTTACTAACATGCTATCTTTTCAGGGAAGCTTCTCTGATACAAATGCAATGCCACCTATTAGGGAATTCATAGTATCAACTGATAGTTATCAGAAGGTAGGTAAATCAGGGAAAAGAGGATCACTGTTTAGTGACAGAACTGAAATTTTAGAGGTGGACCTAATGTACTACGTACACTAGGATATTTTTGGAGTCAGACAAGGTCTGATGTATATCTGAAACATAAAATCTTATAATGCAATGTCACATCAATAAAAATGATATAAGTAAGTGTAATGCCATCTCCATTTCTTTCTGTTTTCTGTGTCACTGCAGCACTTATTAATAATACATTATATAAATTCTATTTACATATGTTTCCCACTTATCCTGTCTTCACTGGAATGGGAGATTCTCATGAATGTGTTTGGTTCATGCTGCAACTGTATACCTTAATTACCCCTGACCTATTTTGCTATGTAATACATGTTTCCTGCTAGTGTCAGTGAATAAATTCAAACTGTAGGGATATTTCTCTCTATACTATTATTATGACAACTCTAAAAAATGTAGTTTTATGGAATTGGATGAAAAAGGGTAATTATCCATTCATGTTTTGCTTCCTTTCTTTTATATTTACTATTGATGAATCCAGCAATTGTATATGATTGATGTTTTATTAACGAGAAGTAAAATCCCTGCCTCCAATTTCTTTTGGAAAGTAAATTTAATAAAAACCATTATCTATTTATTTTCCTGTTTCAAAATTTCTTTTTCTTATTAGGCAAATTATAAAAATGGAAGCTGTTAAGAATTTCATAAAGCCGTCTGGGCTGGTTTGAAGAGGTTTTCCCTCATCACTCCTTGACTCTTATTCGACCATTTAACTCACATGGCCAATTAAACAAAAGAGCAGATGGAGTTACAACCTGTAGATGTTTCATTACCGTCTTCATTATTCAGAGACACTCATTTATAATACCCCAGATACTGTCCTTGCTGTGACGTACAGAAGATGGTTGGCTAAGTCAGATAAGTTAATCTATTCTGGTTTTGTTATTTTCCCCTGAGTCGCTGAGTCTCTTTCTTTCTTTCTTTCTTTTCCACTTAGAAAGACATAGAATTCAGTAGAATAACAGTGGTCAGGATATAAGTGCTTGCCACCAACACAACAATTTCATTTTATTCTTGGGTTTTAGCATGTTAAGCATATCAATTATATTAGGCATAATAATCAGTAGCATAATTCAGGAATCAAACTATAAATTATAGAAAATGTTACTTGTTCATACTTAAAATTTTAGTTGCTGTTGTACAGAAAAATTCTACTCCCTTAGCTAAACATTTCCAATTATTTTTCCATTTCTATACTTACATATTCATTTTGAAGTTTCAGGTCCTTCAAATGTCTATACACATTAACATTTATAGTATTTACCTGACTTTTATGAAACAAAAATAACTTTTAAAAGAACAAAGGGAGAGATACTATTTATTTACTGACATTTTCATGAGGCTTTGAATATTGCTTTTTGGTCTGATTTTTTTTTAATTTTTTTTCAGTTTATTCTAGTATGAAAATGTTTCCCGTGATTAGATTATTTTTTCAGGGAAAAAAAAATCAATAAATTTATGAACTCTTATATCATAAAATATCAAGAGATTTCATGAACTATAATGCTTTTTGCATTTCTACTGCATTCTTATGTGCTTTATAAATGGGGATAAAAATGGTTTATTTCCACTTACTCGATCATGTATTTATTTCCATGTCAATTTCTTGTGTCTCATGTGTTAAGAATTATGCCTGATCTTAGAATTTACTATGGAAGGTACTTAACAAATGATGTTATAGTTAGGGAATATATGATGGTTCTATTTTCCACTAAGTTGTTTTCTCTGTAAATGTTATTTTAGGTTTTACCATTTATAGCCATCTTTATTCTCATGGAGATGTGCTTGTTTGCTTTATTTTGTCCTCTTCGTTTCTAAATTCAAACTCTACTTTTTAACCTGTAACAGTACAGATTATTAAACATCTTGCCACACTCTATTTTATTGGATTGACCCCTATTGGATGTTTTGATTCAGATAATAAAATGCATTTGCAATTTGTAATAAAAATCAAGAATGTCAGTTTTCTATCAGGGAGAACTATTTAGGATTTTTTTACTTTTAGATATTTTCTTGGTGAAGCATTATCATTTTTTCCTTGATCTAAGGATATGAAAGAGACAGTGTCTGCCAAATACTGTTTTTAATTTTTAGTCAAAATATTTTAATAAGTAAAGTAGGTTTACATCATTGTATCTGTTATAAAAAGTTATAGGTTTAAACCACTATATTTGCACCACTTCCATCACCAGGGTCCCAATAGTCTGCCACTAGGCCCACATATGTTTTTTGAGATGCCAATTTTTTATTCACCTGTATGATAACAGACCTGAAATTACTCATATAAGGTTAAGCACACATTTTATTTATTTGCATTATGCTCTCTCATAACTCTGAGTAGGAAGGAAATACACTGCTAGGCATTTGTAAGTGCCTAGAGGTTTAGTGCAACAATATATTTAAAGTTAACATGAATAGATAGAAAGAAAATATTATGTGCTTTGTTAATATTCCAGTCACTGACAGTAATGTCAGTCTATTCAGTAGGCTAATATGCTTAAAATTTTATTTCGAAAAAGAAGAGGAAAAGGAGATTTAAATACACAGAGTATAAAAGTGATGCAAAAAGACAACTTTGATTGATTTTTGTTAAATAAAAATCATGGTGAATTACGGATCTTATTACATACCATTATTCACTCAGCCATTCCTTTTTCAACATTCCCAAGAGAGGTAAAGGAAATTGCAAGGGAAAATAATGTGCCACTTTTTGATGACGTATCTTGGAACCTAAAGCTAAATGCAAAATATTCTTAGCCTGAGTGAAAATCTTAAGAGCTAACTTCTGCTAGACGTATACATTCTCCCATTTCCCATTCTTCTCTTAATTCAATTCATTTAACAGTAAAGTTCACAATTAACCAGAGAATAGCTTCTTAATGCCAGGATGTCAATTGTGACAGATTGGACGGGGTGATTCTATATCCTGTCTTGGACTTCCGTGAATCCGTGCATAATAACTTCTAAAAAAGATATCTACTTTACAGCAGGTAGAAAATCAATTTACAACCGTTCAAGGCCTGAGCATGCAATCAGAATTACCCCCTTCTGATGGTTTGCTAACATGTTTCCTATTGTAACATTCCTCTACATTTTACATTGTTTTTTTTTTTCATATTTAGAAACAAGGAGACACGAATGTTTGCTTTGCTAAGGTTAGCAAATCACAAACTGTTCGCAAGTCTACTGTCCACTGGATGTGTGGAGTAATCATACCCACAGTGTTTCATGTCATTCCCTCCCTGTACTTCACATCATGAGTTGATTTACATTTTCTAAATCTTACCTTCTGCGTAACTAGTCTCAATGTAATAACCCAAGTACTTCTCTGTGATGTTCCACAAACAGAAGTCACTATTATCTATAGGTGTTTCAATACTTTGGACCTCAGTCAAGTAATGTCTGAAATGTCTTGCACAGAAATTCCAAATCTTTCTGCAAATTTTCCCATTATCATATTTATCAATATAAATATGTTCATAAACATTCTTATTTTCTTTTAAAGCCTTTGGAATCATGAAAGATAACCTCTTTTCCACTTCTATTACTGGTTGTCTGTTCCATTTTTGGCTTTCTTGGTAACAAAGCTCTCTTTGAAGTTAATATTTCCATTTATTCTAACCGTTCTTAAATTCTGTTTTTCATTTTCAGTAACCCCATGCTGATCTACTTATATGTACATTTATATCCATATATCATCTATGATCTTTTCTGCACTTTTCATTGTTTTTGCTGTGTTTCAGTCTGAATATTTGTCATATCATTTCAATAACTAGTATCTAACAATCTGTTTTTATTGCTATTTTTCTTTTAGCCTTGTTTGTTGGTATATTGGAAAACTGATTAAAACCTTTAGCATTGTTTTGTCTATTAAGTATCACAATGGATAACCCATTTCTTACAGTTTTCTCTAGAGTGGATTTACCCCACCTTGTCCTGATAAAGTATGAGCTGATCTTAACTCAATCCTGGATTGTAGCTACTGACAAGCTCATTCTATTTTGAGTTATCATCTGTTCTGTAGGTTTATTCCTCTGACATTCTCATGTAAAAACCTAGGTCACTGAACAATACCCCTCTTTCTTGATGTATTCTAGATAGCAAGTGTGTTTTCAGAGCATCAGGTGATTCTTAAAACTGTCATTGCTGCGATTTTACTGACTTTCAGTTTACTTTCCTTTACTTTTGATTGGAAATAGCTTAGTAATGAAGCAAGTACCTTCAAATGTGACTTTACACTTCTTTCACAGAGGGATGTTTGACTCTCAAGGCCTGGCTACCTTGGTAGCCATACATTTCAATTTTTATCTCACTATCTTAGACTGCTGAAAGTTTTTCCAAATTTTCTGTCTTGAATGAGTGGCATTTGGTAAGACTTGCAGCATCTTGCTCAATACCAAGAAGGGACAATTTTCAGCGCACTGAATATCTGCTAACTGCTAACTGTTCTGCAGCAGATTTCTTGCCAGAAATTTGGTTCATTGATTTCTGTAGGATTCAGTGGTAACCTGATGAGATGCCTACATGTCTGAATACATCATCTTCCAAATTGCTCTCTTTGGGTTGTAGCAGGAGCATCAGTTTTCATAAGCTACACTATTACACCCAGAAACACAACTCATAAGCCCTACCTCCTAATGGCATTAGGATTTCAGCAGATAAATTTATTGGGACACACAATTCTGACCATAGCACAGGGAAATGAGAGGTAACAGCAGGGAGTAGAAGTTTTGAAATTATTTTCTCCAACTTGTTTCTGCACAATCAACCTCAGCTCCTTGCCAATGCAGGCTATGGGCACCCCTCCCCTCCAGCACCATTTGCTGAAACTCCACTAAGCAAAGGAGCTTTTTTAGTCTCCTTAGCAATTTCTCAATAAGTTATAAGTTACTTCTTAGAATTTATATTTCTTTACCTCTTCCATAATTTTTTTTGTATAATTTTCTAGGGAAATACAACCAGCATCTTTAAACATCTTGGCAAGAATTTACGCTTCAATGCAATAAATTCATTTGATTTCTTTTCTCTCCAATGGCTCCATAGAAAGTTTTGGTCTTCATCATGGTAGAAATAATAACTTTACAAAGATGTCCATTCCCAGGGCCTCCCTGGTGGCACAATGGGTTAAAGTGCAGTATTATGAAGCTGGCCACAGCCACTGCAGCAAAAGTTCAATCACCAGCCAGGGAACTGACTCACAGGGCACAGCAGACCTCTCCTGACCCACCTGCTGCTCCCCTCAGCAGTGTATTTCAGTCAGTCTGCCTGTTCTATTCCCCACTCTGTCTCCAGTAAATCCCCTCACTCCCCATACCTCTGGCCTGCACCCCAATTTTGTATGCATTATAAATATATCTTAAAGAAACAAAAACAAAGATGTTCATTTTATAATCTCCAAAATCTTTGAATAGGCCATGTTACATGGCAAAAGTATTCCGAAGATGTTATTAAGGTGACTAATCAAAGGCCTTAAAATACAGATAATATATTGCATTGCCCAGGTGTGCCAAATCTAATTCTTGAGTCACAGAAACAAATAACCTTTCCCAGAGAGATTCAGGAGAAAAATGAGTCAAAAATATTTTAAGTAAAAGAGGGAACCGACTATAAACAAGGAGGCAACATGATGAATAGAGGTGATCACTGAAACTAGAGTGAACCCCAGTTGACAACTAGTGAGAAAATAGAGAACATGTCCTTGCAACTAAGAGAAATTTAATTCTTCAAACATCTTATTAACTTGGAAACAATCCCACACCCCGGAGTTTTCAGAAAAGTTTAAGTTGATCTCAAACTCAGGGAAACTGAAACAAAAGAAATAAACCAACCTAGATCTCTAGAACTGTGAGAAAATAAATTGTCTTTCTAAGGGGTTAAGTTTATAATCATTAGTTACTGCAGGTATGTAAAGCTAAGAACCTCACAGGCTGCCCAACCCTAACAGTCTCCAGATTCAATCAAGCATTTCATAGATTCAATGCAAGCCCTATTAAAATTACAGTATTTTTGATTTAAAAAATAGTAAAGAATTCTTATTAAATTTTAAGGTGTTCGGAAGAGTCAAAAAAATGAAGAACAAAGTGGAGGTCTTGCACCTCCTGATTCAAAATTCATGACAAAGATACAGTAATGCAAATCACAGTATTGCACAAGGTCAGAAATATAGACAGATGGAATAAAATTGAGAATCCAAAATAAATCTTTACAGATATAGTCAAGTGACCTTTGAGCAGAGTATCAAGAGGATGAAATGGGCAAAGGCAGTTTTTACATTTAAAACGTACTTGACAAAACTGGATAGCCACATACTCAAGAATGTGGCCCAACCTGTACCTTACACTAAACTAAAAATAAAAATAATAAAAATAAATAATAATAATAATAATAATAAACTCAAAATGGACCAGGAACATAAATTTAAGAGTTAGAGTTATAAAAATATCAGAAGAAACCCAAGGGATAAAACTTCATGCCACTGAATCTGGCACTGATTTTTTATTTTGCTTTGTTTTATTTACTGTTTTTTTTTTTTTTTCCTTTTGCAAGCCCTTCAGGTTTAAGGATAAAGTTATTCTGGTTTTTGAGAGTTTTTCAATGCCAAGTTAGAAAACTAAGCACTGATTTTCACTGTTATTGGTATGACTGCTTTTTTTCCTTTATGGTTTCACGGTTTTAACTGTATTTTATTTCATTGTAATACAATAAAAATACACAAAGTGAGTGTGATTTAGAGGTGTGGCTTCAAACTTATTCATATGTCATCACACCATATCCCCCACTAAAGCACCAACAGTCTTCCACCACAACCCTTAGGACAACTTTTCCTGCTGTCTCGCCAACTCTTCCCTCCTCTTCTGGTAACCTCACTTCTTCAATGTCTAGGGCTTACTTTGGATTAATTTTGCTGACTCCTTTGTTTTCTCTTTTTATTGTATTATTTTTGTTAAGGTAACAATGGCTTGTGCCATTGTATATAATTTGGGGGTACAGGTCCTATCTTTCCAGATGTATGTGACAACACCCCCTCACCAAAGCACCCACAGTCTCCCTGTAACATGCGCCCTTCCATCCCCTCATGCTGCTAACTCCTTGTAGTTCTTGTATGTCTTCTAACTCCTTAGTGTCCTTGATTCACAAGTGAGTTTAATTCTTTATGAAGCAATTATAAATGGAGCCATTTTCTTAATTTATTTTGCTTCTGTGGATATGCATGGTTATACTATTCCATCCCATTTTCAAAGTGTTTCATTTATCTGCTTGTTTTGAGGGAGGGCAGAAAAGGAGAAGTGATTTCAATAGGTCCAGCCTACCATGTTAGCTGCTCTGACACTGGGTTAAATGATCTGGTATTGCTTGAAATTTCAGTGGCAGATAGAGAGGCTATTTGGTGTCTTTCAGAGATAAACTGCAGTGTCTGGAGTAATGTTCTTCCTCCTCTACAGATAATGACTCTCCCTTTGAGAATAGCTTTTTTGCCTTACTACTGGTCCTTAGTAGAGAATAAATGCTTAGTCATGTGCCACCAAGATCCCATGTGACCTAAGCTGCCCTTCCTGAACTAGGTGATCCTGATCTGGGATCCAAGTCATCAAGTGTAGCATGCAGATAAACACTCAATCATCAAATAGAAGTAGTATATACAAGGCTGAGCCTGAGTCCTAACAGCAGACATAAATTGTGTGAAGAAATGCTTCTGCTGCCAGATAGGTGGAAATTCCTTTAAGGAATGGGGTAGTTTCCTCTAGAAGCCTGTTTATCTGTATGTTTGTTTGTTTGTTCATTTATTCATTTATTTATTTATTTCAATCAGCATCTAAAGAAGACAGTATTTGTCTGATAGCCAGGATTGATGGGCCAGGAATCAAGTGGTAGAAGTAGGTGCAATGCAATGCCACTCATTATTACCACTAGTATTACAATAGCAATAATGTTGCTTCCCGTTCTTGGTTTAGAGGACTTAATTCCAAAGGACAGAATGCTTTGACCAGAAGACACAACAGTGATTTCATTGAGCTGGAAGTGAAGACTGCCACCAAGACAATTTAGGCTTCTCATGTCTTTGAATCAGCAGGCTAAGAGCATAATCACTATACTGACTGGTTGATTTATCCTGATTAGCAAGGGGAAAATGGATTCTCTCACACAATAGTGAAAGAAAAATATTCTGGGAATATAGGAGATTCCTTAAGGCATCTTTAAGTGCTTCCATGCCCTGTAATTATAGTCAACTCCTGTCTGAATTTCCACCTGTCAGCCTGCCCTACAGATGTCAGATTGGCTAGCCCCCACACTCATATATCACATCACATCATGTATTTCAATTTCTCTCCCTTTCAAACTCCTCTCTGTTCATGTAAATCCAGGATTGTGCACACATACATATACTGGTGTTATTTCTGTTGAGAATCCAGACCAATACAGCAGTCCTAAATTTTTATTATTACTACATTAGACACCTATTAATCTAATGTGTTATGCAGACTTTTGTTCTGGCACCTGGCTATTAGCCTAATATTCAGAGAAAATGAAAATGCTCTCAAATCTTGAACTTAGTGAAGGGTTGTAATTCCCATCTAACAAATTACTCTTTTATGTCATCCTTGTATTAAAAGGTAAAAAGGAATGAAACATTCTTGGATAGAGAATGCTTATGACCTTAAAACCAGAGATGGGGTTTTACACAGTTAAAGTCCTCAACCCTACAAATACCTTAAGTTGGAGCAAGTAAAATAGAAGCATTAGTATAACAAGATTTTAGACTGATTATACACACATACACACACATACACATACACACACATATATAATATATACCAATATAACAAAGGATAACAAAATCAATACAGTATTACATACATGTTTTCCACATACAAAAAAAAAACTTCTTTAAATAAAATAGTGGTGATTCCACTCATATGTGGAATATAGAAAAATGGAGCAAATGGACAAAAGATCTAAACCAAAACATCCCAGAAGTTTGACTGGAGAATTACAGCAACTGGGGGTGGGGGGAGATGGGAAAGAAAGAGGGGTTCCAGTAGAAAATGGTGTTTTGTCAATGAGGAGTGGTGTTGTAATATATACCTGAAGATGATAAACTTCTGACAATAGATACAAGTAAATAATCATTGCATTGTATACATAAACTAATATACTGTCTTCTATCAGCTATACCTCAACAGAAAGAAGAAATTACATGATGGCATATATTTTAAATGAAATGCTGAAATTATCAGTAGAGGATCAAAAGTCACAAACAAATATAGCCACTCAACTTCTTATGGTTATATAGTTATGCTCTATTTCTGCTTTTCTTATAATTACTTTATAACCTCCTAGCTTATAACATACTGTTTCCTGATACTCTGAGCTAAATTAATTATTAAAGAGAATAAAATAAACAGACACTCAGAAAAAGTATCCCTCATCCCCACTACAGCCTTTCAGTCCCAAATCCCTGAGTCAATTACAATCAATTGCTTCCTCGTAGAAATCTTTAAATGCTTAATTTGAAGGTGGTAACGTCAAGGATAATTTTGAAAAATGAGAGTCAGTTATGACTCCACCAAACACAATTTTAATTTTTATATGTAAACTTCAGATTTTTCTATGCGTATAGATATTTTGCACATATTCAGCACAGCATATAAAACACATTTTTAAAAATTCACATGATATCTCTGTAATTCACAGATTACAGTTTGGATAGAAACAGGGGACCAGGTGGTAATTGAGATTATAGGTCATAATCAAGCAAGGGAAGAGATTTACCCAGTGCAAAATCATTTTCCTGTATCTTTTGACCAAAATAATTTTCATTTGATGTGACATAATTTGATAAACTATATGCCTATTAATGGTTGTTTCCAATTTTATGCAATTTAGATTACATTGTACCATACACAGAAATAGTTTATGACTTATCAGAAACCTATATACAATATTTTAAACACAAAGACACCTGAAGTGGTCTGTCTAAGGTTAATCTTGTTTTTCTAGGAGACACTCACCAATTAGGCTTCTTTTATCTTCCTGCCTTTAAATCCTTTTGTACATGGCACCCATAACTTAAAATCATAAGAACTCTGCTGGAATCCCAGCATCACATCTAATTATCAAACTAAAGGACATTAGTTGTTTCTTGAGATTTGCACATTAATAATTTGTGTTTTACATGCAAGTATACTTAAATAAATAAGCGGCCATAGCTTTAGCAGGACAGATATGTTAGAAAACTATTTATTTATAAATTCACACACACACACATATATAATCCAATTAAAAATTAGTTACTGCTCAGGTAGTACATATATAAGCAAAGATATAACTGAAGAAGAGGCCTCAAAGGAGTGGGCAAGAAAATAAGAGTGATCAAACTAGCCTTGGAAGACAAGACAACATTTAGTCTAAGATTTGGATATTAGAAGCTCTGTGCATGCCAGGAGCGTGGAGAGGATGCTGACCTTCAAGTACCAAAATTGGTGGAAAGCCTCATGAGCGTTTTAGATGAAGTGAAGGCACTCAGTAACTGAGGTTTTCCATGAAAAGCATTTGCACTGAACTGTTATTACACTGTAATGACAATTAATCAGGGGCTATATGGGATGATTTATGTAATGAAAATTAATTAAAAATATTCCCCTAACAATCTGTTCTAGTGACCCAGACATAGGCTGATAAGGTTCTGAACAAGGCCAATGGTAAGGGGGATAGAGACATAATTAAAAACAACTTCAAGGAAATCATCTTTTCACTAAGAGTCTGCATATAGGGAACAAATTAAACACATTAAAAATGACTTTAAGGAGTCCAGTCTGAGAAAATATCACACTTCTGAGTAAAAATACCTCAGTATTTTCTTCAGGAAAATATTTCTTTAAATGTAAAGATCAATAAACATTAATTTGGTAATAATTTGGTGACTTGGTCAACAGGTCATATATTTAATATATTTTATATTTAAATTTTTAACTCTTAAAAGTTACCAGTCCTCTGCTGATTTATACTATCAAATTCTGCCTTCAGCTCGCTCCAAGTATTAAGATGTACCTTGCGAGGTATTTTATACTTCATTGTGAAAATAAAAAAGCAATCACATCTGGAAGTCTAAAAATGCCAAGCATGTAGGTTTTAAGACATTTTATTTCTAAGAATTGTCCAGGCTATTGTTCCTAATTCCTTTACTGACAATAGCATTGTAGTGAATGGCTTCAAATCTTCCATTGATAAGTTTTCCTGTTATTTGGACAAGAATGTTTTATGTAGCAACTGAATTCCACTAAAAGCCCGTAAGAGAAGCAATCTGCTTTGACATTTCCATTTTATTTTATAAGATGAGTGATTTGTGAGTAAATTGAGGGAATTATGCAGAATCCTTTTTTGAATAGCTGTGTAAAAAGTGTCACATTGTGTGGATCAGAACATACAACTAGCCAACAGTCATTGGGTATTTGGAAAAATGTGAGGAGGTATTTATTAATATTTCAGTTTCTTTGAGGTTTAAAATATTATTGGTTTCTTGGTAATTAATAACTAGCTTTAAAAAATAATTTACAAATTATTATTAGAAACCGCACTTTATCAAAACAGGCCTCTCTTTCAAATATTTTATGGGTTTGGGTTTTTAAAAAGTGAAATTATCTCTTTTGAAATAATAATATAAGCTATAACTCTTAGGTAGCATGTTACAAAAGGCCTACCTCACACAAATAAGGTTATCAGAAATAGACCAGTGATAAATTTACTGTAACATGAAAAAATTATCATTGCCCATCCTAAAGAAGCAAGGACTCTTCAATTTTAAAATGTGGATAGCAATCATCCAGGAAGGATGGGATTTATCACACATGAATTACACAATCTCACTGCCAAAATACACCAGCTTAAAAAAAAATCAAACAGAACTCCATTTAAACAAACCTGAGATTTAGACTATGCTATTTTATTGTCAAGTTGATATATGTACTCTTTAATTTGCATGGTATTTAGAAGACTTCATTATTTTCCAATAGAGGAAATTATTTTCAAGCCATCATGCCATTTTTTGAATTTTGCTTTTGATATTTGACATTTTTCTATCATATGAGTCTATGGCATACCATAATACTTAATTTGGGAGTCAAATGCAAACTTGGTATTTATAAGTTCTATATAAATTAAATAGATTACAATATATTCTCTCACAGAGGATAAAAATTTACCTTCTTAGAAAAAGTAATCCTATCCCCTCTCTCTCTCCAATCATTAAAAATAATTGTATTATACTGTTAAAAACCTAAGCAACCATGCATTTTCTTGCTTAAATATGTATATTAAAATATTTTACTATTATAATTCTGGTATTTTTTTCTGTCTAAGAGTTTGCTTTATCGCTTTCTTTTTTTGGTTTGGGGCAGAATATTTTTGTTTTATTATTTTGTGTGCTACTGTATAAATCTTACATTGCTGCTGTAACAAATTACTAACAACTCAGTGGCTTAAAATGATGCACATTTATAACCATCTTGTTCCACAGATTAGAAATCTGGTACAGATATCAGATATAAATCAATTGCACTCTTTCCTAAGGTCAAAAAGAGACAATCCATTCCTTGGATATTTCCAGCTACCAGAGGCCACCCACATTCCTTAGTTTGTGGTCCTTTTTTCTGCGTCTTCAAAGCCTGCATGTGACAAATCTCAGATCCTTCTGTCACCACATCCATCTCTGACCTGAGCCAGGAAAGCCTGTCTGCTTTTGAGGAGTCATATAATTAGTTCGGGCCCTCCTATGTAATTCAAAACAATCTCCCCTTTACCACCTTTTCCAAATCGTTAACCTTCGTCATTACCCAAATTTATTTCAATTCAATGTAAAATATTCACAAATTACAGGAAGTGCATCATTCACACCACACCATGCAATAAGGTAAAAGTACGCCTGTTCTCATAATTAAAGATTTTGGCTCCACTAGTCAATGTCTTTATTGCATTAATTTAATTATAGTTTCTTCTGACTTATTTTTGCTCAAATCTATTTAATGAATTTCTTCTCATCTTTTTTTTTTTAACATATATGGGTTACCTTTCTGAAGCTTTTGCTTTTTGAACTAAATATTTCCTCAAATATTTGTCCATTTTATTTTTTGGCATTTGATAAGAAGTAGTGCATTTTAATTTATGTAACAACTGATAAAATTGCTCCCTTTCTTTCATTCTATTTTAGGTAGAGCATCTAACAATAGTGCCGCCTTAATACAAGAGAAAGGCAGTAACCTTACATATTCTGACTAGGATTAATTTAGCCATTAATATTCATAACTTTGCAGGCTGCTTATATTTACCTATAGAGTGAGGCAGTCTCTTCAAGTATTACATGAGGCCATTGCTGAGAACTTCCTGTACATTGCTGAGAACTTCCCCACTGGAGAATTCAAAACAGATGGAGTTCTGACAGTACACAAAAGGAGCATCTTCTACAGGATCATAAAGGATTTCAAGATTCAGGGTGGAAAATGTGTTGATGGTACCAGAGTCACCAGTCTTTATCCAGGACCAGATGAAAATTTTAATCACAGACTCTCAGCTCCAGGTCTGCTTTCCAAGGCAAACAGCAATCCCTACACAAATGGCTGCCAGTTCTTAATCACCTGCTTTAAATGTGATTGAATAGATGGGAAAACACGTAGTGTTTGGAAAATCACGAAAGGAGAAAGATTGATAATGTCCTATGGGTTCCAACAATAAGCCCACGATGCTTATAGT
Organism: Condylura cristata; assembly: GCF_000260355.1. Lineage (NCBI taxonomy): Eukaryota > Metazoa > Chordata > Mammalia > Eulipotyphla > Talpidae > Condylura > Condylura cristata. The sequence goes on from NW_004567128.1 coordinate 17,896,536, forward strand.
GTTCTCACAGTGTGGCCAGATGTAGTCTTGAGCAAGACCGTAACAGGCTTCCCTTGATCTAGGTGATGTCTTAAAATAATCTAGATTGGCTCCTGTGTTTGCCTTGGTGCCTGCTGCTACCATTCTGATCAAGAGATATTGGCAGTATCACAAATTCAGAAGCCAAATTTTCTGTTTGTTTTCAATTGTAAATAAAGGTTTTGATTTTTTTGGTTAAAAAAGAGATGAACCATAATGGGCTTAAATAAAGCTTGCTAATCTCATACTTTTGCTAGTGATTGTTTTACACGTTGGTTTGTGACAAGTGCTGACCAATAAGAACTCAAGGGAAAATTTTCTGGGGAATAGTGACAATGGATTAAAGTTTATGGTTATGTATGAGATAATTAGGTGTCTATTATTTAAGCCAATAATAATTACTGCTAATTTTAGCCAAAAATTACTTACTTGATAAATACTTTAATTACTGGAAACTGGGTGGCATAAGCAACAGTCCCTAAATTGTGGAATTTAAATGACTAAATGAGGACAAGTGGCAGCCCTAATCATATTTGGCTGTGGAACTTATAATTCTTTATATATGAAGCAAAACAGGTGTTCAAATTTTCTCCTGTTAGTCTGTGATTCAAACTATATGCCAAGTGATGGCCTATAATTAGAAGTAGTGGAAGAAAATGTCATGTTATTGTCATATGTTGTCTCTTTCTTGAAACTTCTAAAAGAGAAATGGTTACTTAAGTTAAAAATGGGCAGTCTGAAAGAGGAGTTAAAGTTTGACTAAGAGAGGTCTTGTCTGTCTTTAGTTTAGCTTAATTTGTAGCACTGGGAACATGCCACACTCAAACTGTAAGAAGAAAAGGCTTAGAAGACAGAACCTGAGCCACAATCGACATTATGCACTTAGATTTCTAACATACTCTTCGCACCCATTACTCAGATAAAGGTAAGAATCTACCATAGATGATCTAAGAAAGTATGGTATTACGTAACTAAAGTTACTTTTCAAATAGTTTGTTTCAAATAGGACGTAGCTTATAGAAGATTTTGGGAGGTGGAGGAGTAGGAAACATCAGGAATATGTTTTCTCATCTAGATAAAAACTTCACTGACAGAATATATCTAATGAAATTATTTTAAAACTCAGGAGTCTTTGGAGACTTTCGAATCCCAGGGGAAGACTTACACAGTAAATTACAGTTAATTTCCGTTTTAGTTCCTAGTATAGTAATAGCTAATCACACCCAGACCCAGCTCTGTTGCAGGCAGCTGAGCAAAGGTTTCTGAAGCAACTAATGCACAGGAGGAACCAGAGCAGGCAAAAAGGACCCTATCCTCCAAGTATCAGGGATCTGTGTTGAGATCAATGACTGCTGCTTATCACAAAGTTTCAAACAACAAAATGGTCAGCCAGTGGGGTTGCATGTCCTCCCAGTATTGCTAGCTCCTTTGCTCTGGATGAACAGACTTTCAGAGAATTAAATGCTTGATGCTCCTTCCCCCCTCTTCACGTATCACTTTTTTTTTGTCATCTGAAGAGTCCAATATTGAAGACTAGGATACTCAAAGATAATTATGTATATGGGGAGTATTAGAAAGTGGCCACACATCCTCAGGGAAAGGCTTAGAAGAGACCAAAGAAAAATATATCAAAATTACACATCAGGAACTCAATGAAGAAAAATGCATGGACAATAATAAAGGATACTACCATTGTAACAGTAGTTTCTAATTGCACTTTTTGTTTCTGCACGATTTAACAATCTCATAGCTATAAAATATTGCTATAAAAGCTTCTCTGACTGTATTTTTCGGTTTGTAGCTTCATATGTTGCTTTCGACATAATTTAGAGTACTAATGAAATGATCATCAACAACTATAATCCAGAAACATTCTACAGGGGGAGTAAAGGGGAACAGGATCAAAACTAGGGTGGGAAGAGCACATAGAACTATGGTGATGGCACATGGGTGAAGTGATAATGGGAAGTCCGCAGGGATTATAACCGAGATGAAAAAAGTACAAAATGAAGAATGATGTAATATGTGTGTGTACATATAAATATATACATATGTGTATATATACATATATGCATAAATATACACATATATACAGACATAAAATAAAAATAAATAAAAGGGAACACACGTGCACAAATAAGTAAATAAAATAAGTAAATAAAAATAAGTAAATAAAATAAATAAAATAAGTAAATAAAAAATTAAAAGTATTATTAAACTGAGACATGAGTTTGAGCCACAGCCAGGGAGCTGACCCACATATAGTGCAGAAGACCTCTCCTGTCTTGCCTGCTGCTTCCCTCAGGAGCTTATTTCAGTCAATCTGTCTGTTCTGCTCCCCACTCTGTCTCCAGCGAATCCTCTCAATTCTCTCATACTCCATACCTCTGGTCTATACTCTAGTTCTTCTACATAAAAATTTTTAAAATAATAAAATGAAATAAAAAATAGAAGTATTATTAGCTTAGGTTTTGGGCACACAGTGTATAGGGATATAATTCTATTCTATTAACGATTAAAAGAGATTGACAAAGAGCTTTAAAGGAGCCTAGTTTTTACACGCTGTTGAAACTAAACTGGTATAAATTCAAATTATACCTTTATAATGTTTGGATGTTACATATACACTATAATGAAAAAAAGTAAAGATACACAAAAAATGAGAAAGGCAGTCAAACATTACACACAGAAAAATAGTTAAACACAAATAGAGTAATAAATGAAATCTGAAATAAAACTGTAAGGCACATTAAAAATAGCACAATGACAGAAGTAAATACCTCCTGATGAGTAGAGATTAAACTCTGCCATCAAAAGTCAAGACTAGAAGTATGAATAAAAATAAAAAATCCAGACAGAAGATAAACAGGAAAATAATAGCCTCAAATAAAGAACTAGACCAAGTGAGCTTAATAAATATTTATAGGGCATACATCTGAAAACACTGGATATATATTCTGCTCAAGTACAAATGGAACATTCTCAAGGGGAGATCACATGTTTTGTCACACAACAAGTGTCCAAAAATTCATGAAGATTGAAATATATTAAATATATTCTCTTATCATAATGACATTAAACCAGAACTCAACCACAAAAATAAAGCAGGAAAAACCTGTAATGTTAAGATGAAGAACATACTACAGGTGGAAATCCAAAAATAACTGGCAAATAAACAACAGACTCTAAAATAGCATGTGATCCAATGAAGTCCCAAGAGAAACTGTAAAACATTTTGAAATAAATGAAAGTGAAAATATACTAATCAAAATTTGTGTGACTCAGGTAAGAGAGTACTTAAGGAAAAAAATATATGTATATAGCATTGAATGCATAAAACAGAATAGAATAATTAAATCCAGTAATCTAATCTTCCAGTTAGGAAACCAGAGAAAGAAGAGCGATATAAAGGAAAAAAAGAGACACTAAGAATAAAAGGTAATATTATAGTAGAAATGAAGGAAATTGAAACTTGATAGACAAATCAAATCTAGAGTAGGTTTTTGAGTAACTCAGTAAAATGGATAAATTCTAGCTTGGTTACTCCAGAGGGGAGCAAAAACACAAATAACTAACAAAGGGGAAAAAAGGACATGACGACTGATTTCAACTCACTGAAACGATAATAAAAGAGAATTTGAACTCTTTGCCCAAAATTTGACATCCTAAAAGAAATAAACTAATTCCTTGAGAACTATAGCTACTGTAGTATGCAAAGAGGAATATATACCCTGATTAAGCCAATATCTGTTAAAGAAATTAAATTAATAATTAAACAATTTCCAAAACAAAAAGCACTAGGTCCAGATAGTTTCACTAGTGAATTCCATAAAGCATTTAAGGAAAAAGTTATACTAATTCTTTACTATTTCTTCCATAGACTAGTAACAGAGTGAATACATTTTCATTCATTCTATGAGTCCAGAATTGCACTAATATTAAAAAAAATCTGAGAAAACTGAAGAATAATATCACTAATGAATAAAAATGAGTAAAAATACTCAACACACTAACTTTCTGACTCTAAGAAGTAAAAAGATTAAAAATACATGATAGCCAAGTGAATCTTATTCCAGATATACAAGTCTGCTCAATATTTAAAATCAATTAACATAATTATTCTATTACATCAACAAAGTAGAGCTTATCCCACTGAGGGCAGAAAATCAATTCTAATTCTTTCTAGGCAATTATATATAGGTGGAATAAAAACAATTGTGAATTCTTTCTTCCTTTTCCTTTTTAAATGAATTTGTTCTATCCCTTATGTATCAATATACAGTAGGTACACTAGAGTCAGGTAATTTGTCATTTTTACATAGAAGAACCACATCTGAATTTAATGAGTGAAAAACCCAAACATGATTTGGTAACTAGATGAGGGTGTTGGTATTTCTGAAATTGAGAAGGTAAAAAAAAAAAAATAACTTAAAAGAAAATTTGATAATTTGTATATATGGGGGAAGTGTTTACACCTTTATAATTATTGAGCTAGGAAATGTCGTCTTATCACTGTTGGTGACTTTCCCCAGAGGCCAGCAAGCCTCCCTTCTTCCTGAGTTTACAAAAATCCAATTTGTTTAAGTAGCAATATGTAGGTCATTTTGTAAGCCTTTGGGAAACCCTGATTGACTTAAACCTAGCAGAGTTATCCCATTATTTTTCCCACATTTAAGGGTAGGAAGGTAACCCACATAGGGTCAGAGCCATAAGGTAAATGACACTGATGATTTAGGAAAAATTGTATTCCTAATTCCTTTATTTATATTCGTAAGACTATGATACTTATAGATTGTTCAGTCATTTTTTTGGCTATGAGAGTACAAAAAATAGCAAATATGTTGAGCATAACATAAGGGATACACAGAAAAATGTCTAGCTACCTGCTACAATGACTGAGGCATTTTACCAAATCCAGAAACATCTAAACTTCTATATAACACTGGATGTCTTTATTGTAGTTTTATTTTCTATATTTATCAATTAGGGTACAAATTACTCCACTCTAACAAATATGGTAGCCCAGAGGAAAATGAAGTTTTGGGTTTTTTTTTTTTTCCATTCTATGTCTAAGAGCACAGCCATACCTGGACTTTCAAGGTGACTTGATTCTACAATGTTGTGGGAAAAAAAAAAAAAAAAAAAAAAAAAAAAAAACAAAAAAAAACATGGCTTTCTATCTTGTTTATTTAACATGCTGTACCCTACCATTAATATCTTCAAAACATTGCTGGCATTGATTTATGGCCATCTCAATCAATCTTCTAGTCCATATAAAGATGAATAGGGAAAATCAAAGGAAAGCAATTTTACTTTTAAAATAATGTGAGCAGACTTGTAGACCTCCACTCTCCATTATTAGTCAAGTTACCATAAGCAGTTTCAAAGGTTTCTAGCAATGTAAACTCTAGCTGTGAATGCATGGTCTACTAAACTATTTAGTGAAGTTTTGGTTTGACATTGTTCAAAAGATAAAAATGAGAAGAACAATAAACAGGGTTTTTTTCCCATGCGTTGCCAGTTAAAACATTTATTTAATAAGGAATTGATTAGAACACTATGGTGATTCTCATATTTTTAACAAAATAGTAATGAGCATTATATTTGATGTTCCAGCAAGAATTCCTTTGATTAATTTGAGAAAAGTGGGTTCAGTAAAATAGCACAGTGGAAGCCAATCAGCAGCAACTGAATAAACAAATGTTCTTATAAAGAATATTCAGTGCACACACACTGTATGTATATATGTGTGTATATATGTGTGTGTGCATATGTGTGTATAGTTGATGCAAAGGGAGACAATGACAGCAACAGCAACACAATGGCAGTAGGGTACCCTAATACCTTACTTACAGAAGTGGAGAGAGCACCCAGACATAAAATAAACAAGGAAAAAGATCTTAAGTGACAAATTATATGCGGTGGATTTAGTAGACATTACATAGCATTCCACTCCAAAATAACAGACAAGGTTTTCTTTTCAAGCATTCAAACATTACCAAGAATAGGACAGATTTGGGGACACAAAATCTTACTACATCTATGACGATTGAAATCTTATCAATATATGATTGATATGATTCTTTTTTTTTTTTTTTTGGATCACAAGGATAAACTAAAAATCAGCCCAATAAGAAAGAGAAGAAAATCACCAGTTTGTACAGAATAAACAATATACTACTGAACAACTATGAGAAACTGACAAACAAAGCAAAGGAACAGATAAGAATAAATCAAAACCAAACTTAGAAATCTGAAGTGGAACTAAGGCTAAAGAAATGGAGAATGGAGAGAGAATGGATGGTGCATAGTAAACCTAGGAGGGGAATCAATTAACTATAGAGGAGAATTAGTGCTGTTTTGATGGAGGGGAATACATATTTGAAGATGTGTGAATCTGTATATCTAAATCATATACAGTGTTACAAACAAAATTTATCTCAATACAAACAATTTGATTAAAAAGTATGTGGGTGTGTGTGTATGGAACTCAAAACACTCAACAAAAGAAGTCCATCAAAAAAAGGCCAGAGAGTATGAACAGACCACCGTCCAAAGAAGACAATAAATGCCCAATGGGCACATGGAAATAGGTCCATCAGTTCTTACTAATAGAGAAATGTGAATTGAAATAACAATGAGATATAATCTCAAGCCTGTGGAAATGGGTATTATCTAAAAGACAAGAACTAATGAGTGTTAGAGAAGATAAGGAGATAACTGAAGACTTGTACCCTACTGGTGGAATTTTAAGTTGTTACAGTCATTATGAAAAGTAATATGGAGATTCCTCAAAAAGCTAAAGATACAAATTTCATATAATCCAGTTTCCTCACTTCTGATATTTACCCAAATTATTATAACACTAATTTTGAGATATATGTACACATCCTATGTTCACTGCAGCTTTAATTATGAAGAAGTGGAAACAAATTAAATACGCATCAACTCATGATTGGTTAAAGAAGATGCAGTATATGTGAAGAATGGAATACTGTTCATATACATGAAGATGAAATCTTGCCAATTGTGACAACATAATTAAGACTTCTGAGCACTATGCTAAGTGATGTAAGTCTGGCAAATACAACATTCCACTTAGATGTGGAAGATAAAACAAAATAAACAGATTATAAGAATAAAATAGTATTCATCACAGTGAAAGGGGGAGGAGGAGGGTTCAATTGAGTAAATGGGACCGACTGTATGGTAGTTATGAAAACTAAACTTTTGATGGCAATCATAATGTGGTATACATAGATGTTGAATTATAATGCTGTATGTGTGATATCTTTAGTGCCTTAAAGCAATAGTACTTCAAAAATATTTTAAAATAAAATTTTTACAGTGAAATGCATAAAGAAATATGGGCATTTAAATTTAAGGCTATTTTTTAAAAGGATGAAAATGTCACAACTTTGGGAGTTAAAAACAAATACTGATATAACAAAATGTATTATATGTTTTAGTGGTAACTGTGTGTTCTTTCATAAACAAGCTGGTAATGATATGTTTTCTTATTTTGCTCTGGATAGATCAATGGTTGATGTCAGTACTATTTTACTTTGCACTTTTGATTGAAATCTATATAATAAATTGATTTTGTTTCCATTAATTGAAATATATTTGTCAAATTTAGGAATCAAAGTATTGCTAGCATCATAAGTGAGTCAGTAAATTATCCTGCTTGATCTAGTTTCCAAATAATCAAATATACAAATTTTTCTTCCGTAGTTAGAATTTTTAAAGCATCATTTTATCCTAGATTTTTATGTGTGACTGATTATAGATACTGTGTAATTTCTATTTTCAAGTTTTCTTGTTTCACTGCACCAAATTTTCAACATAAATGACATTCATTTAGTTATATTTGGGGGTTTATATATGTATGACATGTAATACTGTCTTATCATTCCTGATATTGGATGACTGCGCCTTTTTTCATTCATTGTTTCTTAATCAGTTATGCCAAGAAGTTATAGATTTTGTTTTCAATGTGGCAGACCCTTGATGGTCTCTGACAGTATAATGAAGTAAGACTCTAGGGGAAAAAAAAAAACACATTTCCAAGAACCAAGTTTTAGTTTTGTGATTTTCTATACCCTGAAATAAATTTCATTCATATCTAATTTATTTTTGTCTTATTCACCTGCTATACAGATAGCTTTTATATAGAAAATGAATACTTAAATTTTAGTCTTCATGAAAAATACAGTGTTTAGAAGAAGGGGTCAGAGAGAGGAAAGGATAAGGGATGGTGGTGGCTTTGGTACTGGTTTTGCTAGACGGTGAGTGATGTTCAACCTATGGAGATAAGAAATTGTACTACCAACTGTATATATATATATATAGGATGGAAATGACTGAAAAATAAAATCTAAGAAAAATCAGTATTTCATTATTTTCTAGTATCATGTAGCTTACACTATATTCTACTTTATATTTCATCCTATTCTATGAATAGAATTATATAGAGGAACATTGCTTAATTTTTAATCAGAGGGGTATACTTCTGTTACTGTATTTTACTTCTTTTTAAATTTCAATGAGAAAGGATAATATACTCAGTATGATTTCAATCCTCTGAAGTCTACTCAAACCAACTTTATAACTGAAGACATCATCTATTTTAGAAAATTTATAAAAGTAGTACTTTCAGAAACATGTACTTCATTAGATTGTTTTTTCTACATGTGGTATTTGACATATTTGATACACACAAATTAGATAAAGTCTTTAAATTGTGCTCTGATATTTTTTTCAATCACTGATTTTTTAGCTAGGAGATCCTCAGGGGCATCATTTAAATTCCTCCACTCTGAAGTTCTCTATCTTCTCACTTTTGTCGTTTTTTTAAATGTTCTTAGAAAGCATCATTGAAATCATAAAATTTAAACACAGTTATATGTTCCTAGTTGTACCATTTTATCTTTATAGAATCCATTTCTTTACAATAAACAGTAATTATTGATTTTGGAAAAGGTCGCCTAAAATTTATATAGCTATCATAGTTTCTTAGTATTTTTATCACCTATTTTTATTTTACTTTAAAATTTATTTTCATTACACTTAAAGTTCGTCCTTTGTAAATAGCATACATGTGGAATTTTATCTAATATAAGGATTTTACCTTCAAACTGGAGGAGATAGACTTCTTCAAATTGAATGCAACTATTGTTGTAATTGTGTTCACTAGCTCTGACATTTCCATTCTGCAATTTTGATTTATTTCAAGTGAATTCTTAGTGTGTTTGTTTTTGTCCTTTTGTTTATGTTTTCTTCCTTGTTATTGTATGAGGATTTTTTTTGTTTGTTTTTAGTTCTAATCTTTTCTTGGTCTTCTCTACTGATTTTTTCCTGAGATATTCTTTTCATACATCAGTTTTAAGAATTTGTGATTGCCTCCTACATCATTTTTATAATAGCTATTTTAAAATTTGTCAGATTGTTCCAACATCTGTGTCATCTTGACATTTGCTTCTGTTCATATGCACTGATTTTTGCCTTACTTATGCATCCTAGGTATTTTGAATATATTACGAAACAATGAGTCTAATTTAAAACCTAAAGCAATGCTGATATTTTTGTTTGTTTGTTTCACAAGAGATTCAATCTGATTATTTTCAAGCCAAAGCTTCCATCCCACCTTCTCTTGCTGTGCTTCCGGTAATAGTTCAACTTTCAAGTATTTTGAAACAGATTTGTCCACTACATGCCATCAACCAGAAACCTGGGCCTTGGCCTACCAATTAATTCTGTTTTTGAAGATTCTGAGGTGCTGAATAGCTTTAAAACCCCTAACGAATCAGTTAACGATGAGCTCAGAATTTCAAAATCCATGTTACGGGCTCACCTTCCAAGAATATTTCCTCTCAGATATATCTCTTCTGTAAGGCTTCTTTTTTCAGTACTGTTTCTACAAAGTTGTGTTTGACTTCATGATTCTATTATGGACTTCTGCAGTTGTGTCTGAGAGGGTCAAAATGCAGGAGGAAAGAGAGAAAAAGAAAAGTATCATTTGTTATCATACTATTGGGACCACAAATCCACTGAGGAGAGAGGAAGGTACATCCTCCTTCAGAGTTTTGGCTACTACTGCCAAAAATCACCATAAAATTGCATGGCTGTTAGAGAAAAAATTAAATACATGAGGGATTTTCACACTCTTTCTGGACTTTAGGAACTTTAAGACTTCATTTTAATTGACTTCAAATTGAGTCATACTAGTGGACAAAAAAAATTATAAAGTCACCACTAGTTTGGAAACATTTCAAATTTGAGTCCTCACCCCTAATCTTCTTGTAAGTATTTACTTCTTAGAAAGCTCAGATAACTGTCCTATGCAGTTCACCCAGGTTTTGTAGCTGTAGTTATGAGAGAGACACAATGGAATAAACTTATTCCACTGTATCCAGAACTTAAAAGTTTGGAGAGTTTCTTTTACTTTAAATGTTCTATAATCTTCCTCTCATATTACCATCTTATTTACTTCCCACTTCTTCATGAACTTTGTTTTATTATTTATTCATTCATTGCAATAGAAGAACCTGACACTAGAAATGAATTTGGAGAGGGAATGCAAATTTAGAAAAGGATGAAGACAGCTTTATGTAGATAATAAGGAATGGGAATCTAGATATGCATACTCTGTAAAACTCAAACAGGAGGAGGAGAGAAGAAAATAAGTTTAAATTTCAAAATGTCAGATTAGAAATTTTAATATTTTTTAAGTGTAGTAACACTGCATTATAACATTATTCTTACTGAATTTTATTAGTATTTTGGCCTACCTATGCAGCTTATTAAAAATTACCAGTAAGTAGGAATTCATGCAGTGAAAATTTAGCCTCACATAACAACCAATTGCTTAATCTTACAGATGCTCACAGCTCTAAAGAGGTAAGTATTTTAAAGCAATAAGAAAGTTTATATTCACTGAAGAGATACATTACAGACATAATGAAATAAAGGTTTTGCTTAGCATGGTAACAGTAATAATCTTAAAGTTTCTATAAAAACAGAAATTTTCTACATTAATTTGCCAGTTTGATACATTGTAATAACTATCAAATTAATATTATTTTGTAATATTTAAGGCACATTATTTTAATTATAATAAAATCAAATGGAGGAAATACTAAGTTGAACTGTAGTCTAAAAATACACATAAAAATAAAAAAAATAGCAATGCCTAGTCCCATAGGACTTTGCATATAAATGCAAATTGTTATTAAAAAAGCATTATAATAGCAGTTTAACAGCATTGAATGTGAAGGGAGGCCTGTAAGAACACCAATGGTAATGCAGCAAGAATATTGTGTATATCTAAAAGCATATTAAAATGATAATGAAAACGAGGGACATTTTTTATGACATATTTATACTGCAATATCGTGGTTATCACCAGAAAACAATTCAATTAATTTTCCATTCCTTTTTTTTTTAATATTTATTTATTTATTCATACAGAACTGGGGTACAGGCCAGAGATGCGGAGGGTGAGGATTCACCAGAGACAGAGTGGGGAGCAGAACAGGCAGATGGACAAAGTACACTGCTGAGGGGAGCAG
>NW_004567128.1:17908446-17930092 GCF_000260355.1 Condylura cristata
TATATATATATATATATATAGTGTGCATATATATCTGTGTGCATCTATATTAAAAGCATTTAATATTTTAACTGATGGATAAAAATTTTGAAGAACTCTTGCCCTTTGCAGAATACATTGGAATTATTTATAGATGTGGAAAAGTGGCATGCACATCATGGAAACCTTGTTTATTTTCCTTGTCATATATACATATAAATATATATATATATATATTTCAGCAAATTATATATATATGTATTTCATCAAATTTTATTGTCTAGAACAAATATTAAAACAGCATACTGATAATTAAGAATTAGTAATTTCAAAATGCTGATTATCATAATGTGATGATTTAAGATTTAACAATTACACTATGAACAGCATCCAGATTTACTGTGTTCACAGGTTTGCTAGAACATAACTGAATATGCTATTGTGGAATCTTCAAGTTAAAAAATAATTGTATCATTTTCTAGTGATGAGCACAATATTGCAGTATAAATACTTCATTAAAAATGTCCCTAATTTTCCGGCCCTCCCTGGTGGCGCAGCGGGTTTAAGCACTGCACTGAGAATCTAAAGCCGCTTCTGCATGAGTTCGATTCCCGCCTGCCCGGGAGGTGACCACATGGCGCGGCAGACCTCTCCTGACCCACCCGCTGCTCCCCTCAGCAGTGTACTTCGTCCATCTGCCTGTTCTGCTCCCCACTCTGTCTCTGGTGAAGCCTCTCGCCGCCCCTGAGCCTCTGGCCTGTACCCCAGTTCTGTATGCACAAATAAATAATAAATCTTTAAAAAAAAAAGTCTCTAATTTTCATTATCATTTTTGGAAAAAAAATAGTACTGTACAAGTTCTAATTAATACAGAGTTCTAATAGTTATAATACTTTTAATAACTATTAACTCCAGGAGTAGTGAGGAACAGTATTTTCCTCATTCACTTGACCAGTATGTACACCTGTAAGGGATCATACTGTTTGTACCAGCCTCTACATTTTTTTTTTTATGATAAAGAGCTTCTCACACTTGGAATTACATGAAACTTTCAAGAAGAGAAGTGCACATGTTACTTCTCTCCTAATTGATAAATATTATCTTGAAGATAATTCATTGAAGGGAATCCTGTGAAAAATGAAACAGAACAGGTAAAATGCATCTATTTTTAAAAGTAAAAAGAGAAGTGAAGAATGGTGTAAAATACTTTAAAATAAAGACAAGTGATGTTAGGTTATCCAGAATACTGTAATGTTGTACATCAAGTGGTAGCTCTGTAATGAATATTTTATGTAAAGTATATAATTGTAGTGAGGTTAGCACACTATCTAGATGAGTGAAGAGAAACATTCTTCTCAAGAAACTGAATCTTATATGCAGTTTTCATGGTATTTTCACAATTGCCAACTAATTTATTGCTGCTTCATTTCCACGTGAAATGTATGGCACCCTGGAAGAAGTACGAAAGACTACCTGTGCAGTCTAATTCAACAAGTATCATGGATCCGCTTAGGTATTCAAAGCACTATAAAAAATAAAGAAGAGATTTGCTGCTTTATTTACAATTGGAAAAACATGGAAGCAGCCCAGATGCCCAAAAGTAGATGACTGGATTAGAAAGATGTGGTACATATATACAATGGAATATTACTCAGCAACCAAAAAAGAGAAACACATGTCTTTTGCAGCAACTTGGATGGAGCTGGAAAAGATCATGCTTAGTGAGATAAGCCAGAAAGAGAAAGAAAAATACCGGATGGTTTCACTCATAGCAGGAGTATAATGGACCAGGCGAGAAAATAACAAAAATAATGAACAACCATGGACCAGAGACATTCTGTGGGGGTGGAGTGGGGAATGGGACCAAAAACTGGGGGGGGGGGGAAGGGAGGGAAATGCACGGGACTATGGTGGTGGCACAGGGGTGATTTGGTGATGGGAAACCCGTGGGGATTACAATTGAGATGAAAAAAAAAATGTGCAAAATGATGTAAAAATAAACTTTTTAATAAAAAAAATAAATAAATAAAGAAGAGATAATGAAAAATGCCCCAGGTCTCAAGCAACTTTTAAACTACTAAGGCTGACACATGGCAGCATCAAGTAAGCAATTAACTGCTAAAACAACTGGTACAAAGATCAGGTACGCTGGAATTTCAGACTAGAGAGAAGTAATGATCAGAAAGTTTATGAGAGAGAACTGTGTTTTTGTTGTCACTGATATAAATTAAGACAAATTTTATTAACCCACATTTTATCTTCCTCTATGAGGAAAATTTTATGCTACAGGAAAGAACACATAAAAATAACTCAATATATACTCCAATTGAAGCTTATTTTTCAACTCAAATTTATTTTAAAATCCAGGAAAATGATTTTACGAACAACTGTGACATAAGGCAGAATAGTGTATGCTGTAAATAAAAACATATACACCAATAGTATAACAAAGTTCAGAGAAGGGAGTTATCTCAAGCAAATAAAAAGATTCAGAAAAAAAAAAAAAGATGGCATTTACAGTAGGGGATTTCAAATAGTGTTCAGAAGAAAGGTCAAGATTTTAGCTACCTGAAACAGAGAGACAAAGAGAAGTGGTTCCACCAGGAACAAACAATAAGGATAAAAGCTCTATGGGTAGGAGATGTACACGGTCTATTTGATATAAAGTAAATAATGATAAATAAATGTAGAAAATGGAATAAATTGTCACACTGAGTATTGCTATGAAGATATCTGGAGCACTATCCCTACTCACCTAGTTAATGAAAATATACTGAAGTTCTGAAATGACTCAAGTTATGATTTAGATATAGTTGTGGAGCAGAAAATAGTATGAATGAAATGAAAAGGAGGAGTACAGGAAATAAAGGGTTTTTTTTTTTTTAACCTTACATATTTTGGTGCTCTCTTTTCAGCCATATACATACTGAGGGTTGTTAGATCTTGTATGCTTGACCAATGTAACATTTGGATACTTGACCAATTTAACATTATGTAATGCCCCTCTTCATAGCTTATAATTTTTATACATTTGTTTGGTCTAACATTAATATAAGTAATCCAGCTACCTTTTGATTAGTGTTAATATGGCATATCTTTCTATATTCACTTCTTGATCAACTGTATGTGTCTTTGTATTTTCAAATGTTTGCAAATCCTTGGAATTATTGCTTGAAAGCGCATTCAGCCTTTCTATGACTGGGCATTATGATAGGAAAAAATGTGCTTTTTTAATAGCAGGGGCTATGCTTATAAATTAAATATGATACATGTTTGTATCAACAATTAAAAATAGCCAAGTAATTTCACATCCATAAATCTGAACTTTAAGAATCTGTCAAATGAGAGTTATAATTACAATGATAACTTTATGATTTTTGTCACAAAATATTGCTAATGTAATTGTATATAAATGGAATAAAATCTCAATTAATCTAAGGATATACTCTGAATATGAATGATAAAATAATAAAAATGAATAACCCAGACCTGGCATAACTCAGTTTCTTATACATGCCAAGTGAAGTCAATAAGTAAAATGAGTTTGACTCTATCAAATACTATATCCTGCTTTCATAATTAAAAGAATTGAAGTAATAATTGTGGGCATAGAGACATTAAGACAGTGAGTGAGACCACTGAGAACTAACCAATCACAAAGAGACTAGTGAGACCACTGAGAACTAACCAATCACAAAGAGACTGATGAGGCTAGAATAATCAGAGAAAGAAGGTGAATATTCCCTGGGTTAAGACTCCACTGCTGTTTCCTTGCCCCTTCCTGGCCTGGTTCCATGATCCTGAGAGTCCCACCTTGTTTCTGTCCCTTAACAGAACAGAAACAAAGTTCTGTTCTCTTTAATAAACTTTTTTTTTCCCTCTAAACAAAACAAAACAAAAAAGAATTGAAGTAACTGCTATAGAGCACTATTTTACTAAAATAATCTCTTTTGGTATTAAATTTGTGAAAATAGTTTCACATCGCCTTATTTTAATATACATACAGATTTACCAGAGACAACAGAAACTAATTGCCTTCTAGTATTTAGGAGAAAATAACTTCTGTCTTTGTCTATTTAAACTAGGAATAGCATTGAATGACATAAACTCATAGGCAGTAGAAGGGTACACATTACCATTTTCTTCCGATTAGAATCTGTTGGAGAAAAATAGGATCTTAGGAATCACATGGAGTTGGAAGAGTGTGAAAACAGGGGTTGTAGGTCATTGGAGTACAAATGGCTTAGTCATTGCAAACTAATGGAAAAAATGGTAGTAATTCATGTTTCTATAGCATCGATCAACTAAATTTGAAAAGTACACATTTGAAAAATAATTTAATATCTTTAATTTTTCATCTCTAAAATGACAAGGGTAATATCTACATCTACTTTTTCATAAGTATGTGGTGAGCCACTAATTGGAAATTATATTGAAATAGAAAAAATGAACATATATATTATTTAAAACAGACAATATCAGGGGCCTCCTTGGTGGCCTAGGGGCTAAGTTTCAGCACTGTCACCACTACAGCACAAATCAGAGTTCAATCCCCAGCAAAGGAGCTTAACCAGATATGGCCTAGCAGACCTCTCCTGTCTTCCCCGCTGCTCCCCTTAACAGTGCGTTTCAGTCAATCTGCCTGTTCTGCTCCCCACTCTGTCTCTGGTGAATCTTCTCAATCCCTGCAACTCTGGCCTATTATTCAGTTCTTCTACAAGTACAAAACATATATGTCAAAAAACATATATTTTGAGTACTCTAATCTCAAGAATCATTATTTTTAAAATGCATTGGCACAAAGGACAACAGTGTCACCAAAATTAATTTTATGTTTGTAGGTTTCATGTATAATAAAATGATAGAAATTATACATTAGACAAATAAGATACATTGCTATTTTTAACATTATGAATAAACATTTTGTGTGAGAAAAAAATCATCCAATTTTTTTCATTTTAAAATTAAACTTTTCTCTTTTAACATATTTAATTGTATTTTTTAATTAGTGACTTTATATGATTTATTTGAGATAAAATACCATACGACCTATACTTTCTTAAATAAGATTTTAGAAAATATAATGCTATCATAAATGGTAAAAACTTACAAAGACCATCAAATTAAGGAATAGTAATTCCATTAAAATATGACCTTTCTTTTTATCCAAAAACATTTACTTTTCATCTGAGGACATATAACAAATGATCACATCACTTAAATATTTCAATCAGTCATGCTTTTATTACTGCATGCCAATTATAATGCAATTATAATACTTTTCTCTACGACAGAAGAGTATCATAAATGGTAGATCCCTTCTAACTACCCAATGTTTCCTTGACAATTTTAATATTAGACATTACTAATTTACATTTCAGCATGCATTTTCTTAGATATGGATGATTATATTTATGGATGACCATAGTTAACAAAAAACATTTATGTTTACATGGTACTGTTTTAAAACCTATATTTCTATTATCCAGGCCACCCTAGCCTGATACAGTCACCTTGAAATTTAAAACTGAAATAAAACCACTCATATTTTACATAGTATAAAATCCTTCCCCCATGATCTTATATTTCTCTTCTTCTTCTCTGGCTTATTTTTATGGCCCTGTAATCCTGAATTTCTCCTTGGTATCTTACCTACTGTGTAAACTATTCTCATACTATATGAAGTAAACTATCTTTACTTGGACAAAGTCCGCAGCTCCAAATTGATACTTTATTATACAGAGCAATTTAGTTCTTTGCTGGGCTTGGAGAAAGTGCCCTAAAGATTTTCTCAATTGACTTTACAGCAGTCTATCAAGGTGTTTTCTTTAACAGTCAGGTACCTGAGATTTGGGAAGCAAAACAATGACATGCCAGCTGTTGCCTCAAGTAACTTTTTTTGAAGCAACATCTATATTATAATTCCATGATTCTATGACACCTTCAGTGGTGGAAGGTATCACAGAATTAATGACAGCTGTAATTGAGCAAAATAATAGACTTGATACTATAATAACTTATATTGATTATAAAACACTGTATTACAAATATGTAGGTGAGAAAACATGTCTTTTTGTACATATTATGTAACAAACAGTATACTTATTGTAGATATTACATATATGAGCTCAATTTTTTTTAAAGATGTATTTATTTATGCATACAGAACTGGGGTACAGATAAGAGGTGCAGGGATGGTAAGAGGATTCACCAGAGACAGAGTGAGGAGTAGAACAGGAAGATTAACGAAGTACACTACTGAGGGCAGCAGCAGGCAGGTCAGGAGAGGGCTGCTGTGCCATGTCATTCACCTCCCTGGCTGGGGATCGAACTCATGCTGAAGGGACTGCAGCTCACTTGCAGGGCTGAGCTTTAGCCTGCTGCACCACCAGGGAGTGTCTAATAAAACACTTTTATGAGGTACAGGCCATCTCCAGTTTACAATTGTGGCTATCCAAACTCTAGATAAAAGTGAATTACCCGTGTTCTTTTAAATCCTAGTTGAGGTAGAGTTATTATTTATCTTCTCACACACCAATTGCAGGTATCATTCTACTATACTACTAGAGTAATTAAGAAGGAATCAGACAGGAGCTAAAGAAAAATACTTATATTAGCTAAACAAAAGTAATGAGGGTGTTTGTACAGTGACTGGGAAATGACATGTCAAGAAGATGTAGCATAAAAAACTTGACTAAGTTACCATTTCTGATAAGTATTAAAGGAATGATTCACTGAGAGTAGAAGGCATACAATGTTTGACTATGAACAGGAAAAGCTAAGGTAAACATTATTGGATGACTAAAAGATATAATACATGCTCAGCCTGTACAAATTTTTTTTTTAGATTTTTTAAATTTTATTTATTCATACAGAACTGGGGTACAGGCCAGAGTTGCAGGGGCATTGAGAGGCTTCACCAGAGACAGAGTGGGGAGCAGAACAGGCAGGTCGATGCAGTACACTGCTGAGGGGAGCAGCGGGCGGGTCAGGAGAGGTCTGCCACGCCATGTGGTCACCTCCACGGCAGGCAGGGATCGAACTCATGCGGAAGTTGCTTAAGCTTCTTAGTGCTGTGCTTTAACCCACTGCGCCACCAGGGAGGGCCCTCAGTCTGTACAATTTTTAATTGTACATTTATATATAGGTCACATATCACCATTTTATAGATTTTTCACAGGGATGTTCTTCCATACAATCCAATCATTACTGAAATGATATATCATTATGAAATTTGCTATATTTTATGCTACCTTTTTGTTTACAAATAGCATATTTCAAGGATGCAATAAAAAGAAACACACTGATAGTGTATACTTTTATGCCTCTGGGAGAAAAATGCATTAGTACAAAAGTGACATGATTTATATTGATTGAGTTACCTGATAATGTGGATATTGAGAAAGATTTTGTCTCTATCTAAGGCATTTTTTAATATGATTATAGTTTGAAAATATGTTATGGTATTCATAAAGGAGTACAGCTTTAATATCATTCCTTTAAGGGGCCTCCCTGGTGGTACAAGGGGTTAAAGCACAGCACTATTAAAATAGCCGCAGCCATTGCAGCACAAGTTCCGTCCTCAGCCAGGGATGTGATCTATATGGCTCAGCAGACCTCTCCTGTCTCACCCACTGGTCCCCTCAGCAGTGTGTTTCGGTCGATCTGCCTGTTTTTTCCCCACTCTGTCTCTGGTGAATCCTCTCATGCCCCACACCTCTGGCCTTCACCCCAGTTCTTGTATGCATAAATATTTCTCAAAAATTAAAAAATAAATAAATAAAATCATCCCCTCATAGTGATCTCTAAGGTTCTTTGATTTTTGTACCAGTGTTTCTAAGTTAGTGAATTGGAAATACAATTTCCATTTGAAGATAAAAATCTTGGTGAACACAGAAAACACTCTTCCAACTGAAAATAAGAGATCCAAAACCATGTAACGAAAACTGATTGACCCTACCTAGGGAACCTAGGAGATGTTCTTCTGCCTACTTTCCATTAGGAGTCAAATACAAGAACAGTGAGACAGCTCATCCATAGCCAGAGGATGTGAGGTCATCCCCAGTGACCCAAATCTCAGGGATCTGAGAGTGCTGAAATCAAGACTGATGACTCTATATTATCAGACTTAATGTCAATTTCTTGACAAGTCCGCCCAGGAAACTAAAATATATATATATATATATAAAATATCCATGCAAATTTTCAAAATCTAGTCAATAATATGAAGAATTGCTTAAAATGAACCTAACCTTATCAACCTTCTAAATATATATTAATTACAGAAATTTGTATTATACCCTTGAATTCAGTTACTGACAATACAGTATCAAATGATGAATGAAGATGTAGATTCATCATGAGGCTATATCACAAAAGGCTGTTCAGAGGTCCTATATTTCATAAGCCCAAAGAAACTCTATGGACAACCATTATTATTAGTGGTTACAAAATGTTGTGTTTTGCATTGGGATATTCTATTTATGCACTTTGAAAATAAAAGTTTATAAAGTGTAATATAAAATAATTCAATTTTCAATGCATGAAAATCAACTCTGATCACATGAATGTTGAACAAAAGAGGAGAAATTGGTCTAAAAATAAACAGAAATTATAATGCTAACAAAGAAATTAAGTACCAATTAATTCCCTGAGTTCAGTTTTAAGTTAGATAACAAATACTTTCAAGCACCTTATGAATTTGAAATCCAAATAGTTTATACATTTAAAACATATATTTAATATTTGAGGATGGATCTTTTTAACACACATATATGCCATTTCACCTGACTTGAGTACGGCATTAGACACCACAGTGTTACTGTCCTGCGGTAACATGGTTTAGAACATTATGTATATTTTAGGAGCACAGGTTCACACCTCTTTGAATATGTTAAAAAAAAAAAAAAACATGCCCAGCAGCAAAGTAGCAGTAACTGCCTACCACAGTACATGGGACCTCCTGAATACTTTGCACCTACCTTCTCTAGTCATCTCAGTTCTTCAGTCACAATCCAGAGGGTTTGTTTGTTTATGTTATTTTGTCTATAGCTTTGCTTTGTTACTTTGTGTTCCATATATGAGTGAAATTATATATAATTTGTTTTCCTCCTTCTGACTTACTTCACTTAATATAATCCCTCTCCCCCATTCCATCCATGCTACCACAAATGCCAAGAATCCATTGTATTTAGAACCACTGTTCAACTATAAAAATATATATACACACATACACCAAACCTTTACCTACTTGTCTGCTGTTGGGTCCTTGATTTGTTTCTGCTATAGGTTACTGGAAATAAAGTCACAAAGAATTTAGAATGCATATATCAGAGTGAATTAATGTATTTTTTTTAATAAGTAATGACAGAATACTACTCAGCCATAAAAGAAATAGAGGGTAGAAGTGGAGAAGACAATGAGGTTAGGAGCCATTGCATTAAACTAGGGGACTAAACGTGTTGAGTGGTGATCGCAGTATAGTAACATATATCTGAATGCATATGAATCTATATCATGGACAGCATTAGAAACCAAGATTGCCTCAATAAAAATCATACAGTAAAAATTAATAAATCTCATATTTACATAAAAGACTAAAAACAACTATACATATAGTGATGTTTACATGTCAAGCATTGCATTTCCTTTATTCTTGAATATCTAAAATTGCTTTCGTTATGCCATTTTACAGAGCACTATATAAATATGTCAGGTCATGAGGCAAAACAAGAATTCAAATTCAGATCTTTTTCTAAGCTACAGGTCATTACCACTACAGTATATTGTGAACAAAGTAAAATCTGTGAAAGTTCAAAATCTGGTTTATAGAAAAATTGATGCCACAATTGAGCACTACGTTGAAAGTAAATATTTCATCAATTTAAGAACATGTACTGAAAAATCTGGGAAAAATCACATACAAGGTGTGAGCAATAATTCAAAGTTAGCTGATTCAATTATTTTAATCACTGTGAAAAAGAACACTTGGGTCAAATGGCTGTGGTGGAACACAGCCATTGTTGAGTAATATATGTTTGTCTTTTGGCAGGTTTTCTCTTTTGGAACATTAAAACAGGGATACGTTTTATTCATATGGCTTATAGTTAAGAGTTATAATTTGAGAGCTTAGTACTAACCTTGAAAAAGAGATCAGTGCCTATTTTCACCCCAAAAGAAAAGTTAACTCTCCTGCAAGTATTCTAATAAGGAAATTAGGACTCAGATATAATACAGGAAATGTGTCGTGCAGTTATGAACAAGATACATGATTATTCTTTTTCATTCTTTCTGTTCATACTCCTTACATCTCCCTCATCTCTTTCCTGTCTCCTCCCTCTTCCTTTTCCATTTTTAAAACATATTTCAATTGCCATTCTCTTCTAAAAATTCTTCCTTTGCCTTTATATTTCTTTTCTTGATTTTATTATTTTCCTTACAACACAACAATCTTGCTATTCTTAACCACAGATAGAATCACAATATCTATCACTTTATCTTCATTGTGAAATATGCACTAAGCTTACCTCC
This sequence comes from Condylura cristata, assembly GCF_000260355.1. Taxonomy (NCBI): domain Eukaryota; kingdom Metazoa; phylum Chordata; class Mammalia; order Eulipotyphla; family Talpidae; genus Condylura; species Condylura cristata. The sequence goes on from NW_004567128.1 coordinate 17,918,956, forward strand.
CAATTCCTTCTCTTCTTCAAAACTGTTTCCTATGACTAAATGCTAAGCTACAACCTACATTTGATTTTGTAAGTACTTAGCACATTTTACATAACAATAAAATCATATTGTTCTCAAGTTCTCACATGTTTCTTAGAAAATACATCTGTAACTTTATTCTTAAACATCTCTCATGCCACATCTCATTTTACACATTTCAGTTTATTTTACAATGTAGGCTATTTTGTTTTACAAACTAAAAAATCTACTTAAAGACAAGGTATAATTTAGAATTTTTTTTTTCATTCATGTAAGTACAAAAGTTTTTGTTGTTGTTGTTGTTGCTGTTGCTGTTGTTCTAATTATATTCATATGTTTCCATTTTGGTTACTCCAGATGTATTTAAGCTGTTGCATCAATTCATATTCCTCTTTCTTTTACACATTTGAGGACTGTAGATAGAAATCTTTCTAAAGTACTTCACAGCCCAAATTTATTCAAAATCTACTCTTCAGAATAATCAGAAAAAAAACATATTAAAAGTGTATTCAAAGAGAATACAATTGAAGAAGGAGAGAAGCAATTGAAGATTGCAATAAAATCTAGTTTATAATTATTTATTTAAAGGTCATTTTCATCTGATTTCCCCAGTGGCTAACAGAAAACAGAGCCCTTCAAATCCCAGCAATAATTATACAGAAGGACAAAGGGCACTAAAGTTCCTGATATCGGGTACTGCAGGGAACAATTTTGCCCTCAGAGGCACATTTTCTGCCATATATAAATTCATAAAATGATCTTTCAATCCCTTTGAACTAATTTTAATAGTCTCTCAGCTATATTTAACAGTTTAAAAATCTATTTTCCCCTGACTTTATCGACTGTGACAATTATTAATCATTTTTATTTAATAATTTCAAAGCTCCAGAGATCTTGAGTATATTATGTTGACTCATTCAAATACATATTTCTGATGCAACTGATGCTACCTAACCTCAAAAATAAACAAGCTGTATTCTTAAAGTAATTTTAAGTGGGAGTCATATACTTTTACATGGCAAATTAAGCAATAACCCTCAACATAAATACATGACAGAGCCCAAACAAACAAATAAACTTGAGAAAAGTATCAGTGGAGAGTTTCTGTAAATTCACATCGATAAAAATTGCCTACCACAGAGCCATCTAGCTAAATATATATTATTTAAAGTAGAATCTTGACTTTTTAGAGTTGAAAGAAGACATACAGTGAATTCTAACCTTTTCAAAAGTTCAGAGGAAACAGGAAGTGACAGAGGTTTTTTTTTTTTTCTGTCCATTTTTATTCTGTGCCTGTGGTTTACAATTTATAGTTTTGCAATGTTTACCCATCTTTTTTGCATGATAGCCTGCCAGATAAACTTCCAATTGCATCCATATCATTTGTGAGAACAACAGTCCCTCAGATTGTGCCTAACTAGCTCCCATAATTGCATAAGGTAGTGGTGAGTATGTAGAAGTGAGAGCCAGGACAATCATCAAAGAACTTTGAACACTTTTCCAGGTGGCTTTCAAAATTTCTATGGCACAGTGGCTCCCATCATCCCCTACTAAGTAGGGAAGTCAGTAGCACTAAAATCAGAGCTGTGTCACTATTATATGGTTAGTGTATTATAGATTTTTACATTAGATTAATATCAAGCTTGTTAGGCTACAGTTTTGTGCATTTTGAAATATCCGGGAAGCTTTTAGCAATCTCTCTACAAGTGCTTTGGTTATTTTGGAAATGAATGTCCTCTTACTAGTGTGTTCTAGTTTCCTGTGGCAAAGAAAATGTAAGGAAATAGGAGTAGTGTGTTTTACCTTTCCCTTTTTTATTCTCTGATAACTTTAAAACTTTCCCCTTCTAAACAATGTTTTCCTTCTACTTTCTAAACATAATTGAAATAACTCTATCCTGTTACAGTATTTTATCATAAACATGTATTCATTTGCTGCTTTGGGGGTTTTGGTTGGTTGGTTGGTGAGTTGATTGGTTAGAGTTATTTGATTTATCAGTTTTTATACTATATCTGCAAAACATCATACCATACTTTTCATGTCATCTATTGTTCACACAGGTGATAAAATGTGCATAACTACATGATTAAGTCTTATTAAGTAAATAGCTTCCAGAACAATTCATGTTTTTTTTTTTTCAGATTCTTCTACATTTGTTTGTAGAAAGGATTTAAGGAACCTAGCAATGCATAAATAACTAGTGTAACTCAAATCCCTTATTTTTCTCCTTTTTTTTTTAACTCCCAAATTATTATTTTCCCAAAAAGCTTCTTCCCTTCCTGTGAAGTCAGTACCACTTCTCTCTAGTCACATCTCTATTGCTTAACAAACTTTTCTCCGTCATCTCTTTTTTTCCCCACTCCTCATAACCTCCACAATAAAATCATTCTGCTCTTCAAAAATATGCTCAGGGGCCCTCCCTGGTGGCGCAGTGAGTTAAAGCACTGCACTACGAAGCTTAAGCCACTTCCTCATAAGTTCGATTCCCGCCTGCCCCGGAGGAGTCCACATGGCGAGGCAGACCTCTCCTGGCCCGCCCGCTGCTCCCCTTAGCAGTGTACTTCGTCGATCTGCCTGTTCTGCTCCCCACTCTGTCTCTGGTGAACCCTCCGCATCTCTGGCCTGTACCCCAGTTCTATATGAATAAATAAATAAATCTTTAAAAAATATATGCTCAGGAACATCTCATATATAACTTAAACTCTTCATCTGAAGCTTCAGACTATTCTGTCTACTGTAATTTGATAATAAATTTCTACTCATTATTCTTCATAAGTAAACTATGTAGTACTTACATTTTGTCTATTTTATTTTTTTTTTACTACATTGTTCCTAAATGAGTTCTTATAGGATCTATTTCCTACTCTGAACTTTACCAATATTGATATAAAACCTGACAAACATTTTCAGGGTAATGTTTAGTCCTCAACAACAGTACTTAGAAATTGCCAGTTTAAAATATGAGTTGAATAATCAACATATTCATTATCAGGTTAACATGAGAATAAGATCAATAACTCAGCCTAAAATGAAAAATCTATTCTAAATACTCTAAAGGTTAGTTGAAATGGAAACTAACAGAATGCCCCAAATAAACATATTATCTCTGAACTAGCTGCTGCCCACTCTGAAGTGTCTGCTTTTAGAAATCCTGATCGAAAGTTATTTTATGTGAGCTTACATAATATTTTCATTAGTAATATGGAAGAGAAGAATAACAGCATTTAATTAGATTTTGAAGTGAAGGGAAATTGAAAAACACTGTGGAAAACTGCTGAGAACAGAAACAATATAAGGAAACTAAGAGAGGTTATGAAATGGGCAGGAAATGGAGTAACTGTATGAAAAAAAAAAAGCTTAGATAAGAAAAATAGGTCATTTTCAAATAATTTATTTTCTCAAAAACTTTTGGGGAACAAGGTTCTGTGTTAGGTATTAGAATAAAGGGGAAAACACAGGTTCTATCTCAAAGGACAGCATGGTCCTATCTTGGTGTGATGAGCAGGACACGGAGTCTTTAAAACTATGGGCCCTCCCTGGTGGCACAGTTCGTTAAAAAGCACAACACTACAAGCTAGCCATAGCTGCTTCAGCATGCATTCGATCCACACATGCCCTGGAGGTGATCCACATGGCACCGCAGACCTCTCCTGACCCGCCTGCTGTTCTCCTCAACAGTGTACTTCATCGATCTGCCTGTTCTGTTCCCCACTGTGTCTCTGGAGAATCCTTTCACTGCTCCTGTACCTTTGGTCTGTACACCCCAGTTTTGTATGCAAAAATTAATTTAAAAAAACTAAAATTTTAGCGCATCATTTCTAGATGGCTAGAAATGAGTAAGAGTTAACTTTTCATACTATAAACCAAGACCTTCGATATTCATTAAAGACTGACCATACCAGCTGGAACATTTTAATTTTAATGTAGTCTTGCTCTATCATGAGCAGTAGTAGAAACAAACATAAAGGACACATATTAGTGTATACTCCCTGATTCATGCCTAGAATCCTAAGATCTCAATAGATTTTAGGTAAACAAATCTGGCAATAAACTACCAACACACTGAACTACCACATCACTGAATAGATAAAATATTTCTGAACAAAAATTTATCTAGCATATTTTCTGACTATATAATCAAAATGACAATTTTGATGAAGAAAATCATATCCACTGTTTCTTTTAAGTTCAGGCATGTATATAGCTCTATCTTCAGACTTATAGAAGTAAAAACAAAACTATGTATTTGTGCAATTGAGGAAATACCAGAAAAATCACAAAAATTAATTTGATGATGATGCAAAGGTCATAATTTGAATGACAGTTACAGTCACCTACACTGTCATTCCTGGCACACCCTTAATTTACCATAATCTATACTCCCACATCAAATTCTTTTTAAAATACCCTGTTTACACCATTGTTCTCCACAAAGTATTGCACTGTTCACTCATCTCATTCAAGACATAATCCAGAATTCTTAACTCAACCCAGGAAACTCCACACGATTCGCATCTCCACTTTCCTCAGTCTCTGCGACTTCATCTCACTTTTGTTTTCCCCAGTCAGTCACCAGTCCCAGTGACAGAGGTCTCTCTACTGTTTCTCCAATTCAGCGTGTGCATCACTGCCTCAGGGCTTTTACAATTGTTCTCTCTGCCAGGGTTTTCCTTCAGATATTTCTGTGACTGACTCTACAGATAATTTTATGTCTCTGCTCAAATGGTTTTATGAGACAGATTTCCTCAGTATTTGTGAGATTTCTATACATTACAGTATCATGTGAAGATTAATTGTACCTGCTAAGGACATTTGATAATAGGAAACACTAAAATAAGTCAAATAGTAACATATTTGCAAGTAAAATGCATTTAAAATTGCAAGATTGAAAGGCAAATATTTAATATTCAAAAGTTACCGTTGTTAAAATGAAATTTTCAAACTTGTAAACATTAACTTCCTTATATAATAGTCTTGATTTAACAAAGAGATATCTATCAGCAAAATGTTACTGGAAGGAGGCATTTCACAGAACATGCCTATATTTCCATCAGAGAAGTAGAGCATAAGGTTAGTGTCAAACAATATAGAAACTCATGTTTTGATAAAAACTGCTTTGGTGTGACTGAAAAGCAAGATGCTTAATCCAAGGGCATTTAAAGCTATAAATAGGCCAAGAATAATTTATTGAAATGTTGAAAGAAAATAATATCCAAAACAACAAAGATTTCACACTAAAGCTCATGCAACATCACTTCAGTATTAAGGTGACAGTCTTAAGTGAGTGATTGAGAAGCAAAATATTCAAGGTGTTTCATCTGACAAGCAAGATTCGAAAATAAACATTCCCTTCCACCGGAGTAACATGGAAATGGGAGCAGATGTGTTCTGAATTGTACTGTAAAGACCTTGCTGTAAAAAGCAGAATATTAGGGATATTCAAAAGCTATTTTGCAAGTTTCACACATATAAATACATAAATAATGGCTAAAAAGTAAACAGGAAATGACAGTGACAAGAAATTCTTTTGCTTCATTTGAAAGGGTTATCAAACAGCATTTGTCAAAAGTCAAGCAAGCAATGAAAGTTACATTATAAATTGTATCATTAAATGAGAAGGGTCAAATACTTGGTGGTTAGGAGACAGACCTGCATTCCATTGGAAATGACCACTAACAATGATTCAATTTTTTTGAAAGGCCGTCTGTGTTGTGAGAAGACTAAAAAGATTTTAGCTAAATTGAATTTCCCCTATATCGAGATGTATTTCCCTGGCAAGACGATTTTTTTTTTTTTTTTTTAGAAATGACTAAATGTCAAACCATGAAGAAATTTGCTGACACATATAAATCCAGGCTCAGGTACATGGTTATAAATGCCATGCAGAGCATTCTAGTGTACATCCCCTAATAGGTCTTTACTGTTCTCTTTATTTGACAATACAGGCTCTTTCAGTATTACTTACACAAATCTCTCAAGGCTGCAAACTATTAATCTTTGGGAAAACTCACTACAAAGACTTCCCTTTAAGAGATGAAAATGTTTAATGTTTTCAGCATGAGTCCAGCATTACTACAGGAGAGTATATCATAGAGGGTTTGAAGCATTGGATCAAACTCCCCATATAAGCAATGCATTCCTCTTACACAGCAAGTCAAATAGAAAAGGGTATGCCTAGGAGTCAAAGAGTTGGTAACGGCGATTGAAGTTTCACTACAAATAAGATCTCGCATCCTTCCTTTCAACCACGAAAGCATGATAGATAATTTTAATTTATCTCTCTAAAATGGGTAAACACTTTATTAGATTGGGTTCTTTCAAAACCTAGGTCTGAGATAGAGATTTGAAAATGGGTGATATGTTTGGGAAAAGATCTAAAGGAGCAAAATGAGTGGGGAAGATATAGCCAAAACATGGGGCTATAGTAATAGGCATTATTTTTCTGACAGCAAATGAAACATAGCCCTCTAAGTTAACAGGTAGAACACGCCCTAAGATTGCCTCACTTGTTCTTAAAGAGAATAGGTCAGCTGAAGTGACTGGCAGTGTGTAGACATTGATTCCCGTCCCACATTGACTGAGAATGCCTATGAAAAGATGCACAGGCTTCAAAACCCAACACCGTCAGCCTGCCACTTTGCAATGTCCACAGACCTAGAGAGACCATTCAAATGGAAGAGAAAAACAAGTAACAATTGTTGAGCTTCCATTGTAAACTTTGAGCATGCTAGGAATTATCCTCAGTTGCATACTTGCTAAGACAACAAAATATCAAGAGGAATCTCAATCACAATTTTGCTATGTTTTTAAATGATTTTTCAATATTTGTATTTAGGAATATAATATTCTATATTATATTCAGTGAGATGATGTAGTTAATATCACTTTGTATAAAACATGCATGTTTTTCTCCTCTATTACTTATTTCTAGTTGGGTCTAAGTTGACAAAGAAATAGTATTTTGCTGCTAGAGAGGAGAACACATCTAACTAAAGGCCCTGATGCTTCTACATTCTGAATAGAATTGTTTGATAATACTTTGGCCCTGATCATTTTCTTCATTTTTGAAACATCTCCATTTATAACAAGACCATGAGAGTGCAATGCAAAATGTTTCATTTTTAACTTTAAGAATATTGAAATCCTAGCGTATTTCAAGCATGGTTTCTCTATCAGCCATCTTAGATTTATTACAAGTTAACATTTAGAAACCAATATCTTTTAGAAAGGAGTTCACTTTTCATATTAACTGGGTACAACTAGAAACTAATCAGGTATTCACACAGATGACACATGTACCACACCCCAAACACACAGAGAGACACACACAAACTGTACACACAAGGTTTTATACTTGATCTCAATGTTAAATGTTAAAACGATTTGGTGCTCAGGAAAACAAAAGATACACTGAAAAAGTCAAATGATAAGAATTATTTAAACCTAGAATTAAAGGAATTTTTAGATAGCCAATAACTACAGTAAGATGGTAAACCTTGCTAATATTTACAAAATTGAATTCATAACATATATTTCTGATATGGAAAACACCTGAAAATCAGAATACATATTTTTCTGTACTTCAATATTGAAAATTTTTAAGATTTATGACTGGAAAGTTCTATATAGTCAGAAAGTTATTAAGATGGGAAATATGGTTTTGTTTCATTTGGATGTACTGCATCTTGTTAAACTGAAGCATATTATTGAAATTAGAATCTTTTAAGAGATAGAAGACGAGTACTATTTTGGTGTTTTCACAAGATGTGCAAAATAGGGCCAGTTTTATGGATAAAATATTATTCACATACTTTCTCTAATTGTAATGAAATATTTTATGGTGATTTTTTAGCTTTATGCATACAGTTCTTTTTTCTTTTAAAAATATGTCTTTGCCCTTGCGGACAGTATTCATTGTTTAAAAACAAAAATAGCTGGGCCCTCCCTGGTGGCGCAGCGGGTTAAAGCACAGCACTAAGAAGCTAAAGCCACTTCCGCATGAGTTCGATTCCCGCCTGCCCCGGAGGTGACCACATGGCGTGGCAGACCTCTCCTGACCCGCCTGCTGCTCCCCTCAGCAGTGTACTTCCTAGATCTACCTGTTCTGCTCCCCACTCTGTCTCTGGTGAATCCTCTCACCCTCGGCATCTCTGGCCTGTATCCCAGTTCTGTATGCACAAATAAATAAATCTTAAAAAAAAAAATAGCTGTATTTACAAATCCACTTTGATGGTGTGTATTAGATCTGGAGAATCTCTATATAATTACTAAAATAAACAGTAAAATTAGAATAGAAAAAAATTGCATCTGTTATACCAATAAAAAAAAAGCTATTTTATCATCTATATTTAAATTATAAAAAGACATACTTGCAACTAAAATGTATTGATGTTAAAATTATTTAAATGTAACTCAATGTTTGAAATTCTGTCTTAGGCCAAAAGTACTTTTTCCATATATATAATATATATATATGAGACTGTTTATTTATTTATTATTACCTCTAAATATATTAGGAGTTTAGATTGTCTGGATTGTTGTTGTTCTTATCATCTGAATTCACTGTAAATTACACTGTTTTAGCAATTCCAAATATGTCCACTGATGTCAATTTTCAATCAGCGCGGTCAGACTAATTTTAAAATATATGAGCTCTAGGAGTGCAAACTTAAGATAACCAATGAAGAAACTGCCTGAAAACATTAGGAAAAAAATCTGTGGAAGAAAAAGATTCACACCATCCTGATTGTGTTTCAAAATGTGATTTCTACATTTATTTCCCTAAAGGACAAGAGAGGAAAGCAAGTATGTGTGGGGCTTGTGTGTAGAAGTGTATGTGGTGGCTGGAGAGGCAGTGCTCATTCCAACGATTACTTCATTACTTTTCGCATAAGTACCCGGACTGAACTTGCTGGTTCCTAAGTTAGGTGTACTTTCAATTTTATTAGATTCTGTTAAATAGTGAACCAAGGTGCTCACACTATTTCACTAGCAACTGAGACCTCTGGTTGCTTTCTAGGGTTATTATTGTCATTGAAATGAAATCTACGTATTTAGAAGACTTGACTTCTTAAAAATACTATCTGGAAGTCTTTGGGAATGATCTCTCACTATATTTAGGCTGTTTTTATCTCAGCAATGCTTTGCAGTTTTCAGTGGAACAGTCCATTTGGACCTATCGCTACTGGTATAAAGAAGTACAATTGCTTTTTACATACTGACCTAGTAAACTGCAATACTAAGTTTACTTACAGTTACTGCTTATAGATTTCTTAGAAATATTTAAGTAGATAATCACAGAAGAAGAGATACAGATTGTCAACAAACGAAAAGATGTTCAAAATGTCAATCAAAGCAATGAAGTTATCACTTCACACCTATAAGCAAGGCTTTTTATGAAAAACAAAAGATAAGAAACAATGTGTTGTACAGGAAGTAGAGATAGGAACAATCTCATACATTGATGATAGGAACATAAATGTGTTGAGCAATCATGGTATCTCATATGGAAATTTCTCAAGTAGTGAATAAAAATCCCTTATGATTCTGCTATCCTACCACTGCTGTAAATGGCAGGATTTCATTTATGGCTGAGTAGTATTCCATTATGTGTATATACCACATCTTTATACATTTTTCCATCTGGGGGTACATAGGTTGTTTTCAACCTTTGACTATTATGAATAATGTTGTGATGAACAAGGAGGCACAAGTATGCCCTGGAAATAATGTCCTACATTGTCAAAGTTATTTCAAATATTGTATTGTCAAAAATACTCCCATAATATCCTTTGATACCCTTAAGATACAAAGTGATATTTCTACTTTGATTTCTACTATTGGTAAGTTATGCTGTTTTTGTTTTTCTCTTATTTACCTTTGCTATAAATTAAAAAAAAAATGTATCAATGTTTAATGAAATGTCTGAGTTATAAGAGTCTGTATCTAATAATTGCTTTTGCTCTTTGACTTCACAATGCATCACATTTTCTCATTTCTTTGCTTGACTTGTTAGATTGTAGATACAGATTTTATCTATTCTGGTAAGTGCTTATATGGCTTTTGTTTTAAAAAGCTGTCTTCTTTGTAGTAAGGTGTAAGTGAAATGACTGCTCAGTTCTTTGAGCCTTCCAATTCCTGCTTTAGTCTATAATCCTGTGCATAGTTTGGAGATTCCTCTTATGTGATTTCCTTCATTTATTGATTTTTCCCCATCACCGTCTAGATGCCCTTGTAGTACTAACCTGCACTCTGTGACAGCACATGCCAGTGAGATTATGAGTTCTACTTTTGAGTTTTAGTGACTTTGAATTGTCCATCATCTGGGATGCCCCCTCAGATGATATTTTTTATAAGTAAAATGCCAGATATGTAAAGTAATTGTGGAAATCTGTTAAGCTTTCAGGAGAAAATGTATTACATAAATGTGACTTATTTTACTCCTTGCTATGAGACAGAATACTACATGTACTACATGAAATAATATATATTAGTATAGATTAAAAATATATGGAGGTCACTGTTCATATTTAAATTCACTTTGGATAAATCAACTACCAAAATAATATAAAATAAAACCCCCAAAATAGTGCCTCCCTGATGACACAAGGGATTAAGTCTCAGCATTAAGAAGCTGTTGGCAGCCATTGCAGCACGAGTTCAATCTCCGGCCAGGGAGCTGACCCACACCGTACAGCAGACCTCTCCTGATCCACCTGCTGCTCGTCTCAGCAGTGGGTTTCAGTACATCTGCCTGTTCTGCTCCCCACTCTGTCTCTAGTGCATTCTCTCACCGCTCCCTATGCCTCTGGTCCATATCCCAGTTCTTGTATGCATACATAAATAAAAATAATATTTAAAATAAAATTTTTAGGCCCTCCCTGGTGGCGCAGCGGGTTAAAGCACTGCACTAAGAAGCTAAAGCCGCTTCCGCATGAGTTCAATCCCCGCCTGCCCCGGAGCCTCTGGCATAAACCCAAAAAAAAAAAAAAAAAAAAAATATCCCTTAAAAAAAAAAAAAATTTTTTTTTTTTGGCCCTCCCTGGTGGCGCAGCGGGTTAAAGCACTGCACTGAGAAGCTAAAGCCACTTCCGCATGAGTTCAAATCCCGCCTGCCCCA
>NW_004567128.1:17930192-17986244 GCF_000260355.1 Condylura cristata
CTCTGTCTCTGGTGAATCCTCTCACTCTCTGCATCTCTGGCCTGTACCCCAGTTCTGTACGAATAAATAAATAAATCTTTAAAAAAAATAAAATAAAATTTTTAAATCTTTAAAAAAGATGATATCTGTGTGAATGCACAAAAAAAACATATCAATACATTTCCTAACACACTGGAAAATATACGTAATATGAAATTTGAATTATTTTTCAGTTGAAAATTATAAATTCCTGTTTTCTCTCTAAATATATTTATCTCATTTTTGTTAATCTACATTTTCATGGACTTGCTGATTATTATATGAGAAATAGCACACAAACAAGGGTTTATTATTTCTTATTCACCTTTGCTGATTATTGATACACTGCTACAGATATTTTATCACATATGTAATTTAACTTATATTCTGAAATACTTCTGTGTGTTATATGAAAGTTCAAAGTTTCATCATGTAGGGACACCAAACTCCCAGTTTATATAAAAAGCATGACATATGTCTTATTCTTGAAATTTATTTATTACTAAAATAAAATTTTCCACAATACAGAGATTTTCTCCAAAAAATTAAAAACAGGACTTCCATATGATATGGCAACTACACTTCTAGGTATCTTTCCTAGAAGTATGTTTCCTTATAGCTTTCAAAAGATTTGTGTCTATTGCAGGACTATACACAATAGCTAAGATATGGGAGCAATACAAATACTCATGGGCAGATGGTTGGATAAAGATGTGGTTGTACACATGATGGAATACTACTGAGTTCCATTAAAAAAATGAAATTTTTCAATTGTGACAATATGAATGGAGTTTGAGGTGTTTGGAGTATGTTAAGCAAAATGAATCAGAAAGAGAAAGAGAAATGCTTGATGATTTCTCTTATATGTGGAAAAGAAACAAGGCAAAATAATCAAGCAAAATTACAAATTCAGAGAAGTATGCTGGTTATAAAATGGGAAGGGAGGAATGTAGTTCAAGCTAATATACTTATTAACTGAACACTACTGTAAGGAATGACAGTCTTCCCTCCCCATTTAATTATTACACAATTATCCATTTATGCCACTATGATCTCATGGATATTTACTCCCAGTTTTGGCCATTAGGTGCTCCAACAATTTGGCTTCTACATACTCTTTATCATACATCCTTAGTGTGTTTGGGCTGATATAATGAAATACTTAGGCTCAGTGGCTTATATAACATTAATTTATTTTTCACAGTTCTGGAGAGTGGGAGTCAGAAATCAAGAAGCCAGCATGACCTCTTACTGGTGAGGGCCCTCCTCTAAGTTACAAGCTGCTCTCTTCTCAATGTATCTTCACATGGTAGAATGACATTTAGGGGTCATTTCAGTCTCGTGTTGATTTTCTAGAAGCACTCACAGGCCTAAGAAAAGCTATTAAACTTATTGTAACTGTTTATTATAGTGAAAGGATACAGATTAAATGCAGCAAAAGGAGAAAGGACATAGAATGAAGTCTAGGAGAAATGACTAAGACCTTACTGATGGCCTCTCCCAATGGTTTCACATGAGAGCACTGTTTTTCCTAAGCAACAATGTGTAATAATAATAATAAGAAGAAGAATAAAAGTATAAAAAGAAGCTTCATCAGAGCCTTTATGGCCAAGGATCTTACTGAATTTTGCTCATACAGACCCCATGAGAAGTCACGTAGCAGGCACATCTCTAACTTCAACTATTCTATCTTTTGCTCCCAAGTAAAAACATTGATACATGACCTAAACACTGGTTTCTCAAAACAGATGTAGAAACTATTTGTCATGGTTCAAGGTTTCAACAAAGTCACACTTACTGGGCAGAATGGTACAAAAGTTCAAAGATCATCTCCCAGGAGCCATTCCTGATTCCTTGGTGGTGTTTGGGATTTGAACATTTGTAGCTTGGTGAATCCTTGCTCTTCCTGCCATTTACTTTTTATCATTCACTACATATATTTTATATTTTTAGTGAAAGCCTATTACGTATAAAATGATAGTGAGTTTAGTGGATTAGACTCAGAACACAATTGTCCCAAAGACTGACTGACTCCAGGTTTCTCATATATTTGTTTAGGGATGAAGAATTTGTTGGGTTACTTTAGGCAAGACATAATGAAGACCCATTGCTAGGATTTTGGTGATGGCATGTATGCCTGCTCAGTGGAAATTCAATGCTTGAGAAAACAAAACTTACAATGAAGGACTTTAAATTGGCTACATACAAGACATTTTTTTTTCTTTAGATTTTTGTCCATTGACTAAGAAACCACAATCAATAAGCATCCAATTCTAATACCTATAGAAGTACATGCCTAAATGACATTATGTGGGTTAAATAAAAGTATTTCTCACTCTCAACAATATTTAGCTGATTAGGATTCAGTTCAATATACCCAACATATAAAGAAGGATTTGTTAGCATTTGACATTCCATTAGCATATGCACAATAAAAGCACTGATGTTGTCAGAGAGTTGTGCCATAATTCTAAAATTTTATTGGATTCTAGTATTTTACAAATATTAGAGATGACACTCATTAGATACTACACTCGATTAAACATGGAACTTATTATCCTCATTGAAATACACTTTTAATGCTATAAATGTCAAAAGGATTAACTGAATGCCTGAACAAGTCACTTCTGGATGCTCATTCAGACAAAATTCTCATAGATTTTTGTGGAGACTGAAAGTTTATGTGCTTTCAGAAATAAAGTAACTGAGTCCACAGACATTCTCATTTCCTAGTGACTGAATCAACCCATATTTCTCACATAAGAAATTTCCATTTGAATTTCAATCTATGAAGAATACAATTTTGCATTTTAAATGAAACAAAGAATAAAGACTGACCCTGAGCCATCACAACACACGACAGATTTTCAATAATTATTTTTCAATTGATTCCACTGTAAAGACCACTTACTGCAATCAAAAGTTTATCTGAGTATATTCTCTTTACTAAAGGTTCTTCGTTTTAACTAACATAAGATTCTTTTCAATAGTGGCAATGCTTCATATACAATGTTAGATAACCTCTGATTAAATGAAATTTTTAAGATCCATGCCATACTTTTCTCCCATGACATTAGACAGGTTGTTAAAGTAGATCGTGGACCCTATTTATAAATCTATATGCAAGTACTCTTTCAGGAGAAATCAAAGTTTGCTTAATTCTTTCAATGCTATCTGCATTTTTCTCTTTATTAGTTAATCATGAAGCTTTATACCTTGATTGTAAAGAAAATATTTGGATCTCCAATTCAAACACTAGAAAAAATGGATGTTTAGTATGTACCTGCTCATGAATAGTATTGACTTCAAAGGGCTGATTATGTGTGCCTGAGTGTGATACTTTGTGCCCTGTAAATACAATAAACTTTGAGAACCTACTATGGACATGTTATCTTACTTAGGATCATGATGGAAAAAGAAAACTTATATTTCCTTCTTTGTGATTATCAATCATGACATGGATTCCAAGTATTTGTATTTTTAAAACTTTCTTCCTCTAAAAATAGCAATACAAAATGGAGCAAGGTAGTGTTCATATCCATTATACTACCACTGCTTTAACACCTGGTTTGTACAGAAATCAGATTTTTGTACTAAGGAACTCTGAAATGGAATGCCCTGAAAGAGAGTGAGGAATAAAATGACATAAATTACAACAAATACTCTGTTATTATTCCAAAATGAAAATTGTGTTACTGCTCATGGCAATATAATATGTTGGTAAATAGCGGAGTTACCTAATTTTCAATGCTAGCTTTCTCAATTTCAAGCTGTAAGGGAAAGTAAATAAATTTTCATTGGGTCAAATTAAAATTTGCTTTTTTGTGTGTGCAAATTTTAAGTTCTGTTATCTTACTGTGAACCCCCCAATATCCTTTCATCTTCTTAGTGAATTCTAAGGAATCATGTTTACATATAACTGCATCTAATTCACTTAGTTCTGGATAGTAGACACATTATTATTAGCTTTTATATTTAATTCTTAATTCTCAGAAATATTTCATCCAAATCACTTGCATTTCAAAATATATTCATACCATAGCATTTTAGTAATGGCATTCATAAAATAATTCTCTTTATCATCAATGAATAGATAAGAAGGCTGAAGCTTAAAGTGTTCAATAGACTTTTTCAAGTTTGCTAGCCAAATAACGAATAGCATATAATCTGTAAACTAAAGGAAAACTCGCAAGTCTTATTCACAGATTCACAGACAGCAGAACAAAAATTCTGGTAACAACTTAAAATATAGTAGAGGGGGTTCAAAATGTATCAAGAACCTCAAAGGTAAATGGAAAACTACGATGACCCACATATTCCTGTAGGAGTTGAACAGAGTGTATCACTTTATTGGCTTTGGGCCAATCCTGTTTGGAAGGCATTTACCCATGAGGTTCGGAATGGTAACTTTGGGTGTTTCATTGGGAAATTCTAACTTTTCTCTTCTTCCCTTTCTATGTACAATGATTCTATAAAGATCTTTCACACTAAGTTTGCTTTGTCTTTATGTCAGAAATCATTTACAGTGTGCAAATTTGAGGCCCTGGGGAGCACCTCAGTCTGCATATTAACATTACAAAGTATAAATTTTCTTTTTACAAAGACTAAAGATAGAACTTCTCACCTTTATTCTAAAGACTGAAGGTAGAACTTCTCACCTTTATTCTAAAGCTGAGCTTCTTTGTTAATATTATATATTATACCAGGCTAACTTTCATAATTGTATCTGCTGACTCTCAATCACTGTCATTACAATTTTGAAAATATTTTAATTTATAATCCCACAAGTTTCACATAATGTTGCATGTCTTACCAGTGATAAATCTTACAAAAACAGGACAATTGAATAGTATTAGGGTCTGAACTAATCATCTGTTTTTGAATTAAAAAAAAAAAGCAGTATCTTAGATCAAAATTCTTTGTTATTGCTCATGAATCTGTGATTGAATATTAAATAGGTAGCTTTGCTCACCTGGACCAAGCATGAATGATATGGAACCATTGGCTCATATGTTTATTTAGTAAACGACTTGGCCAGAGGTTGGTTCTTAAGGGTGGCTTTACTCACATGGCTGGTAATTAGATATAGTATCAGTAGGGCAACAGGTGGCTGGGCTACAAGTCATTCATCATGGAACAAATTAGCCTAGAATTGAGCATTTGAAAATGACAGGGTTCCAAGAGTGTTTGAGGCATGATACTATGCCTCTTGAGCTCTAGCTTCATAATTGGGCGCACCATGCTTACCACCTTCTAATTGAAAATGAAAAAATAAAACCATACATCCACATGGTGTAAAACACTTTCTGGTAATGGGATGAGCTGGAATGTCACATTTCAAAGGCACATGGATAGTATGTGGAGAATAATCTAGCCATATTCACAATCTACAATGCTCTTTTATAATAGTTTGAATATATGAGCACTTATATTAAATGCATAGAAAATTCTATAAGGAGTGAATAGTGAAACACTTGGACTTAAAAAATTCAAAGAACTTCATCTGATGAAAAAAATTATCTGCTTTTTATTCATAACTAAAGTCTATTATGGAACATAATTTTATCACCTGGAAAAATCAGTTTAGTGTTTAGTGTAATGTCTCTTAGTTACCAAGGAGCTGTTTACTAATAAAAATACACAGAAAAACTTTTCAGATGAACACATAAACTGATAATTACATTTTATCTATTCACATTATATTTCATATACTTGAACTGATTATTCATAATACTATGAGATTTCCTAATTGCAATGCTTAAATATTTAATATTTGGTGGGCTAAGTTAAACTGTATTCAAATATACTATAATAATCACCAGGGACATTTTATAGGCATAGAAGACTTGGGTAGCAGAGTAAGCTTTATTGTATTACTAGACAGCCTCAAAATTTCAGGGACTTAATCCACTATAAATTATGTTGCAACATTCTCGGCTAGCTACCTTCCTTGTGCTGGTTCAATTTTCCAGAAAGTGCACTTTTCATTTTTTTTTTCAAATGGCATGAAAGAGTAAAACACAGGTGGGTGAGTCACATTAAAGATTATTTTCACCTGAACGTGCTGCTTATTGTTTCTACTCACTATTTATCAGCCAATATAAGCCAAAACATCTTCAAAAGGAAGGAAGATGATATAATTTCAGAATATATCAAAAGAGATTAAGTGTAAATACTGATGAGTTACACTAAGGTTACCTACTATGTGTTATTAATTGGAATGATTTTTTATAAAAAAAAAACTTTTAGTCACTGCTTTAAAATAAGCAACTCTGAGAAGTGGATTGTTCTTATAAGTGAAACACAAATGAAGCTTTGCTGCTCTAACAAAGAAAATATGAGTTTCCAGCTTTCAAAGGCGTTGATTAAAACAAAATTATAAGCTAAACAAACAGATTTAATTTTTTTTAAAGTAAAACATTTAAAAACTTCAGTGACCACGTTGTGTGAGAATATCTTAAATATTTTTATCAAATGTATGGCAAATGTTAATCTAGGAACACTCTAAGATATAGGAAAGCACCTTCTTTTTATCAGTATGTATCAGTAGATACAGTGTTCTTTGGTTAATATTCCTTTCATGAAAAAAAACTTAAAGGCCTTGTGTCTTTAAAGTCAAGAAGCGTATTAAAAAAGAAAAGCAAAAGATGTGAAAATTCCTATCACCTCAAAAGGAAAGACAATGGGATAATCAACAAATAGAATAAAGGACATAAATTTCCCTTAATGTACAGTAAGTACATGATACATATAAATATTAAATGTTCCAATGTTCTCAATTTCCCCTCCATTATTTCCTTCACTGACTGCAGTTTAAAGACTCTACCTTTTACTTTTTGGAGTTATGCATAGACTCAATATAAAGCATGCCAGTAAACTAGGAACAGTAACATTATTAGTATTTCAAAATCCATAAATACAATATAACATAAGCTAATAGATTCAGTCATCATCAGCTGTTGAAGAGTTGACAAAGTTGAGGTACAGCATGCTATGAAGTAGAAAAAAAGAAGAACACCACACTGGTACTTGTTCAATAATGTATAAGAGAGGGGGAATACAGAGGGTAGTAATGGGTTATTTGTAGTCATAGGGCAGCAAAACAAAACAGAACAAAACAGGGGGGGGTATATGTAAAAATAAATTATAACAGTAATGAAGGGTAGGTGAGGTTTATATAGACATTAAAGACAGAGTTCAATATTTTGCTTAAAATTATTCCTGGTCAGTTTACTTCAGATTACAATTTACTCCAAACGTCACTTCTGTGAGATTGAAAAGTACTATGGCCTTAAATATCATAATATCGATGTAGATAGAAGTGACAAGCAATAATATGAAGTTTGGCATATCTAAAACTTTGGTCTTCATCCATTCATGTTAATAACATCACCTTATTAGAATTAGGCAATAGCTATAGAAAAGATAGCCTTGTTGTTTACTGACTTCTTGGCTTAGTGTTATAAAATTATATTTATTTATATAGAAGTTGCTTGTTATACAAGACTTTTTTTTTAATAGACAACACTGAAATAAACTTGGTCCAGGAAGAAAAATGCGCTTATGTCAAAATTATTTAACACAGAGAATGTAGTATCTGTGACCCTTATTGCCTGAACCATTTTTCTGATCTCATAAACTGATTTTTGCACTCTGATGACAAATTTAAATGGAAATCTAATATAATTGCTTGAAACTCTGGAGGGTCAAAATGGGAGTCATTCTGACCCCAAACCAAGCACACTGTAAGATTTTCATTACATAGGACAGGTGACAGGATAGTATTGCGGAGCTTCCATTGTTTAGGAAGCTATAAATTGAGACTCTTTCCATTTGACAATAATAAAATACCATATAGTTTTTCACCCCAAGTTACCTTGTAAGACCTGGGAAAATAGAATCTTGGAAATTTTGTCATTTTTCTGTGCAGAGTTATTTATATCATTAGATACTACTTTTAAGCAATAGATAGGACAACTTAAGCGAAATTTGACTACACTGTTAAGATAAAAATTATCCTGCACATTACGTTGTTAATATTTACCATAAATGCACGTGTGTCAAGTATTTAATATTCAACTTTCTGAAAAGTAAAGACTATATGGTGTTAGCTCTAAGGATGAAAGGCCAGCTGTGTGCTTGCAGGAATCAAACCACTGTGCTGTTTGTCCTTATTCACATGCATTTGCATTGACATAACATTGAACTACAACATGTTCATTGTTAAGAATAAGCAGGTGCATGTACAAGTTTGCCATTAAATGTCTGTACCTTAATATATTAAAATCAGGATAGATAATTAGGTAGGTTGGCATTACTGATGTCACTATCTACAGTATTACACCTGCCTAACCATGCCTTTTGAGTATGCTTCTCGTACTGTCAGTAATTTCGTAAATACTCTGTTATAATACAAAATAGGAGCCATAGATTGATACTAATTACATATTGAACATGTAATTGAAGGCAATTTGCAGCACCAACGTGAAATATATATATATATATACATACATACACACACATATACGCATGCACACACACATATGAGCAATACATAAGGGATAGCTTTAAGCATATTAATTGATTCATTTTCCTCAAACATACTGTGTCCTCTCATGGATAGAAAGAGAAAAGAGAAATCTCTGCTGTTAGCTACCACCTGATTTCTTGCAGCTAATATTATAAGTAACTGTTGAATCTGAACCTTTACCAACCATTTTAAGTAAAATAGCATCATTTGACCATGTACTGTATGCCAATGTCTATATATGCTGGAGATATAGCTGTAAAAAAGGGCAGATAAAATCAGAATAAAATGTTATTGCTACTTACCTAGTGACTCAGCAATCTAGTTTTAGACATATGTGTGTGCACACACACAAATGTAATTGGCATAATACCCCAAAATAACAAAGTGTCACTTCAACAGGTTACTACAAATTCATTCAACAAGCAAATAATGTCTTGGTTGTTGAAATGACATAAGAAATATTTCTAGAAGTAAAGAAATTTGCGTAATGGAGGGGACCTAAAGAAACGGTCAAATTGAAATTATACAATTTGCACAATCCAGGGAAATACAAGATGCTGGTGGAGTGCTCAGTCAGAATGGTGAAATTCAAACCAGGGCAAAAAAGAGACAATATTAGTGATTCACTATAAAGGACTTTCCTAACAATATAAAATACAGTAGTGAAAGTATTAATAGTTAACAACAGAAGCACTAAAATTCAGCTGGCAATTATATCACTTTTTTTCCTATTTATATACAATGATTCTAAACTAATACTTCTAATACCATGGAAAATTCACTTGCCTCCTCCAGTTATGCAAATACCCTAGAACATTTTATTATCATGGTAAATTCTCTTTCCCAGTACTTGCTATTAGCAAATTCTAAATCTCACACTGCACTGCCATTGTCTTCCTTACATTACATAATGTGCAGATGCACAACTTAGAATGTACTACTTGATTGCCAAAAATAAATAATGACTTACTTCCATCATCTGTGTATATAGTATAGTTTAATGGAAATTTTGGAGGCATGGAGATTTATGTCACATAAGATTTTAAATTTATACATTAAATGTTTTGAACAATAATTTGAAGCTGCTTGATAGGTTATTTTTCCTGGTCACCCTTCTCAGAATATGGACTCTACACATTTTTCTAAGAGTCTTCATGGGAAAGCTAAGAACTGCATAAACACAAAGTTCTGAATATTCTGCTACTATGGAGTTGATGGTCCTTTCTTAGTCTCTCAGTCCTTCTACAACTCAGCTATAGAAAATGGTCATCAATACAAATTATTGTACTCATACAAATAATTGTAAATGATCTTGTCTACAGACATACAAATGAATTTTTTCAGTGGAAATGCAACTGATCTTTCCATTATAGATCAGTTTAATATCTTATTGTAAATGTTTTCAGCAGTATTAACTGAATTCTCCTTTGAAGTATTTTAACACCTTACTGATTCCTTATTAAGCAGTTAAATAATATCTTTAAAGTGTTCATTTTATATTTGTGAGAACTGTCATTATAAACTCTTTGGAAAGTTAAAGCTTTAGCAGACTTTGGAACAATGTGCATTCAAGGTAACAGCTGATAGATCACTTGGGTAGGCGAGCAGTGTCGGGGCCACTGGGTAAGGCTCGTAGCCAGCTCCATTGGAAAGGACTCCACTCAAGACTTTATGAGAGAGGGCTGCTGGGAACTAGGGGTGGGAAAGCAGTGTCCTATAGACATTAGAAGACAGAACACAGAAGGCCTCTCCTTTCTTCCTTTTTGCCATGGGCAGCTCAGCTCTACTACTGAGCACATGATGTGTTCAACATGTTCAGCTCCCTCCATCTTGTGGCTCCTGGTTCTGCTAGAGGGACAGACTTTATCTTGGTGCATGTGGCTCCCAGCTGGATCTAGTCTCTACTTGACATAAGGGAGGTATCCCTCCCCACGTGGCTCCCACTTACACTCCTCTCTGTTCAGCAGATGCTATCTGGAGTATGCTATGCCAGGTGGCCCCTGGCCAAGTCTGGCCCATCGATTTTCTTTTCCTTTTTCCCTATCAGCTCAACCTTTCCCTCACTCCCTACTCTGGGCTTTCTCAAACATATTAAAAAATAACATATAAATTATGTTGGCGCAAGATCAACTGTAAAAAATTTATTTAGTGAGTGCTCAAAAACATGGACACATCCCTTACATCTTGAATTTGCATAAAAATTACTTCCTTTAAAAGTAGAACTTTTGTTTAGAAAAACCTAAGAAAAAATCCATTATCCAAGTTACAAAACCTATTATTATATTTCATTTAAATTTTCACAATGAAAATCATCCTAATATTAAAGAAAATTAGAAACTGAGAGTGAAAGGTTACACTGGTATAGTAAAATAAATGACTGAGTATAATATGCTTATTCACAATTCTATTAATGTAAAAATATGTAATTGGGTTATTATTATTTATAAAATACAAAAAAAAACAATGAAATGTTTAGCTTAAAATAATGTATCCTCAAAGCATACAGGTAAGTGGGAATTAACTGTCCATTTATTCCATCAATAAATAGAAAAAACAAACAATATGGAATCTAAGAGGAAAAAATGAACAGTCCATAGACTAGGTCTGTATATGTGCAGACTGTGATACAGCTGATTCAATAATTTTATCTTCCAGAGCTCTACTTTGGGTCACAGCTGGACTAATCATTCAGTAAACCAAACAGATCATAATGATAGCCAAATAATCCGAATGGTCAGGAGTCCGGCCCATCCAGTTTGCTTATATGGATATAATCAGAATGAAAATAAGGTACCCATAATAAAGAAATTACTTAGTGGACCAAAGAAGATAATGAGCATGGATAATTCATACTTGAATACAGACACAGAATACACTAACATTCCACAAAAATTCCAGCTAACTCTGTTTTGTTACTGTATAGTGACATCCCAAAAATATTTTCCAGATAATGTGCCCAAAACCTACCATCTCTTAGCCCAAGATTGAACATTTTCTTCTTTTGAATCATCAGAATGGAAAGTAATGTTTTTCTGTTTTTCAATATTACACACACACACACACACACACACACACATATATATATACACACAAACATACATCTAGTTAGTACACAAACACACAATATCACTATAGTTTGATGCTGTCTTAAAGAAAACTAAGCCTAATACCAGAAACAATTTGTATTTATTATTCAAATCTATATTCATATGAATTCTGAAGGTTTAAATTACAGAATTGGCCTTAAAAAGGACATTTCTTCCCAGGAGCCATGTTTATCAAAATTAAATTTTTCTATGTTGGGTCTGTTTGAGTTAGTATGTATATATTCCACATACAATAAAACACAGAGATCTTAAGTAAAGATATTTACAAGTTTTGGCAACAGCATACATGTATGCAATTTAGACAGCTAGCAAGATATTAGCAATGATGATTTTTACCCAGGCCTGTGACCCTGTAAATAAATACAATTAAAGAAATCTCCCTGCCACATGTGTCATATAAATTAAATTATACATATCTTAACTTCTTTAAACTACCTACATTTATTCAACCTAGTATCTCTTGAGATTCATCTGAGTTGGTAGATAAGTTACTAACATGGAAACATATAAAAGGTTCTTTTATACATTCCTGGCATCACTTCATTCCAAATAACCTTCATCCATTCCCTTCTCTGCATTTCTACTACCAAAGAATTTCCCCTCATTATCTCTTCTGTGGTTGATACAGAACCCTTACCAGGGTTTAGTACCTTTAATATTTTTATATTATTGTCTATCTTAAACACTGCGAACACATTTAAATCCTGTGATTAATCCTCTTCCCACCAATCTGTAATGGTATCCCTCAAACTATAGAATAAAGACCATATTCCTTAGTTTAATAGCATATGCTCTTTTTCTGTTGAGCTCAAACTTCCTTTATCCTTCATTCCCAGCCTCCAGCTTAACCATGTTACTCACCATTCTACAAAGATGTCCAACAGTGTGAACTAAGTCCCTTCTTTTGACTGGATTTCACTTTGCCTGACTTACAAAAATCTTTCAGCTACACTTGAAAGCAAGAACTGAGTATTGGTTATCCCCAGATTTTAATTATCAGGGACATCACTAAATGTACTGAAATAGAGTTTCTATTCTCAGTTATTTGCAAACAACAACATTGTTACTCTTATCAAGGCAACCGCTGCTTCACAACAATGTACAGGCAATGGAGAGGTACAGGCTCTCCCCTGGCTGCTGCTCCCACGCCACACCCATTATCACAGCACCCAGGTCCTCTATCACAGTGTGCTGTGTTCCCTCCAAACTGTTCTCTCAGCTCACCTGCCCTGTCTGGTACCCTCATTTTTACAGTCATATTCGTATAGTTTGAAGGATTTTGATGTGTGACGGCTCAGGGCAAGATGTTATCTCAGAATAATGGCTCTCTCTTAAGTATAGTTTCTAGATTTTAGTTCCACCCAACTTAATGCCAAGTAAAAGACTGTATGCAACCTAATGATAAATTAGAAAAAAATTTTTGAACAATAGATTAGAAAGCAACAAATGCTAGCAAAAGAGAAAATAATCCTTGAAATGTCTGCATAGGTGTAAATGTAGCCTGAAAATATTCTTAGGTAAAAATACACATCCAGAAAATTATGTGACTTGCTGCTGAGAACCTAGATTATTAGAGGACTAATGTTTCTTATGTCTGCTTTTATAAATGAATTTAATATGTAGATTATGTTCTATATAATGTTTATGAATGTTCTTAATTGTCACATGATTATGCATTATTTATAAAATATTCTAATGTGTTTACTTGATGATCAACATTAAGTCTTATGAGAACATAGATGATTAAAAGTTTAATTACTTAAAAAAAGTGCGCATACGGTAGATAATGCTTTTGTTTTCCAAGGAAATATCATAGAGACTTGGTTGTAAATGAGGTAGCTACACTATCATCATACTCTCTAAGTCCTAATTCTAAATGTCGGCCTGTTCCTAACAGGCTACGCCACCTTAAAAACAACAGCAACAACAACAAAAAAATACAAACAACAACAATAAAACAAAACCACAAATTTTGAAAGGGTCTCTGCAGATCCTTCAGGTATAAATGGAAGTTATCATGGAAGCATGGGAGGCCTGGGAGCCAAAAGAACTTGGATGGGGGTACAAATAGAATTAGGAAGGGAATGATGTAAAGAGCTGTCAAGGAAAGAAAAGGTTTTTACAGAAACTAAGACTCAAGCAGTGCTCAATACATGCTTAATAATCTTAACACAAGTAATGTATCTTCATAAAAATCAGCACGGAAAAGGAATTCCTAGAAAAAATAACAAAACTCTCAGAGCATGAAAATATATATGAAAGGCAAAGATAAGACTGGATGTGCAGAACAGTACAAGCTGAAAGCATTTTAAAATAAGCTATAACTTTAATTTAGGACTAGGTTTTTGGGGAACAAATGCTTGACTAGAAAAAAATGAAAATGAATGTTTATAATATACATGCATGAAAGGTTTATTGATTTTATGTACATAAGAAATCAATAAGATACTGTCACCAACTATGATAGATGTGTCGGTGCCCAAATGGAGATTCTATTATTTCTGCATAAGGCCGTGTTTCAAATCTGAAGCAGTTACAACCATTCTGGAAGGATGTTTACACAGCTGGAGCGAACAACAGAATGCACATGCAGTAGGGACCCACAGGCCAAACCCTTGTCAAAGTTCGCAGCCCTTAGACAGTGTAAGTTTAGATAACCAAAGGTGACCGTAGTTGGATACATCAGCAGCATTTTCCTCCTAAAATTCCATTGTCTAAAACTGTAGCAGGTTAAACAGCAGGAAAGCTGTAAAACCCATAGGAATAAGGCTCTGTGTTCTCAAGATGCCACAGATGATCAGGTGTTGGATGGGATCAGAGAATGTTGAGCATTAACATCCTGTCTGAGCCTAACAACTGGCTGTGCCTAGTGGTCTATCCTGTGAAAGGTAAATTTTTATTTTCATTTTAACCCTGGAGCTTCTCTAGGTAGCTCCTCTTAGAGAAGGAGTCCACTGGTTTGAAAAGTGACTCCCATAATGCATCTTTAACTTCATTCCTATTCACAACATGCTCACCATAGCTATCCATGGAATCTCCTTTATGAGCCCCCTGTGTTCCTCAAGAAGCTTCTAGATATCTCACTGGCTAGATAGCTTAGTATTTAATGCTTCTTGCGTGAGATCTAAAAGCAAAGTCACAGCATATCCCCGACTATCTTTCTAGTGCCAGGGAAGCCTCTCAAATAATCATGCTCTTATATATTGGATATCAACTTGACTTAGTTTGGTGCTCACTTCACGATGTATACAAAATAGAACATCACTGTGTTGTATATCCCTAACTAATAATAATAATAGCATCAGTTTTACTCAATTTTATAGTGCAAGTACTTGTTAGTTAAGATGATAACAATATTCTCAGAGTCAATTACTATCAGTGTCAGGCCAAAAATCTGATACAAACTGTATGCTCACCTAAAAAATTATAGAAAGACAGGTGCAGACATATTGATTTTAACTTTGGGTCAGAGTAAATATACGCAGTCCTTAAGGTCAGCCATCGTGAGATGACTGCTAAAAAAACAAAGCCATTTTGTCAATGTTAATGTCAAGCTTAACTTTCAAGATCACTATACACAGTTCAAGTTCTTCTTCCAATATTGTTGCCATAACATACTAGCATATGTAATCATATTGAGTTTTAGCTGTTTTTGATAGCCTAGAGTTTCTAAAACTTCAAATTTAAACTAAACATTGTTTGTTTGTTTTTTTATTCTTTCCAAGCTTTGTTTTTTTTAACCTCTACAGATGCGCTGGTGATATAATTCAGAGGAAGAGTAAGATCAGCCACATGATATGCACTGAACACTCTTCATCAGGCCAGTTGTAAACTGCAGAAATGGACACATTCATACTACTTGGGCACACACAAACCTATGAGCTGCAGTGAAATGGACACCAGTTACTTCAGGAAATAAAGGTGGAAATTACTGAACAGTCACCATGAACTACATCTGGTAGGATACTGTGTCAGTAGCAGCGATGCATACATAAAAACTTAAAAATATAAATGTAGCGGCCCTCCCTGGTGGCACAGCGGGTTAAAGCACAGCACTGAGAAGCTAAAGCCGCTTCTGCTTGAGTTCGATTCCCGCCTGCCCCGGAGGTGACCACATGGCATGGCAGACCTCTCCTGACCCGCCCACTGCTCCCCTCAGCAGTGTACTTCGTCGATCTGCCTGTTCTGCTCCCCACTCTGTCTCTGATGAAGCCTCTCACCGCCCCTGAGCCTCCGGCCTGTACCCCAGTTCTGTATGCACAAATAAATCATATATATATAGATAGATAGATACAGATATAAATATATATATAAATGTAGCTTAACAAATGTTGCAGATGCAAAGCACTTGGACCTTTCAAGTTATCATTTATGACTAGAGATCCCAACCATGAGTGATTTTTGCTCCTAGGGTACATTGCGTTATCTGGAGACATTCTTGGTTAGCACTACTTGGGGATGGTGGAGATAGGTGGCTGCTGCTGGCATTTAGTGGCTAAAGGCCAGCAATACTGCTAAACATTCTATGACATATGGCACAGCTCCTCAACACAACAATTAGCCTAACATGACAATAGTTCTGAGACTTCAAAATCCTGCAACATACCAACTCTGAAGTCCAAACTCTTCCTATGGACACCTGAAGAGTCTTTGCTACCGATTGTTGATCCACAATGAGAAAGCAAATAATATAAAGGGAAATATACATAGTCAACAACTTCAAACTAGCAATGGAAAGTAACTAGAATCTCATAGAAATCATGAGAAAAGGTTTATTTTGAAATGTAAAACTGAGAAAATGTCATTAATGGTTAGCAATCAGAAGTGGTGATTGAAAAAATAAAAACTATTATAGGGCTATACAATAGAGAGTTCAAATAGAAAAGAGGACAAAGATAATGAATCGCTATAATGGTGAATGAAACCAAAGACATCTCTGAAGGGGGGAAGGGCAGCACTGATACATTCAATATTAGATATAAATTAGAACAAATAAAGGAGATGATTCTACTTGGACAATTTAGCAAGTCTTTCTATAAAAGTCCTTCTTGGTTTTAGCAATGGAAAAAAATGATTTGTTAAACTATTTCAGATAATGTAAACAATTCTATTCAAAGAATCAACATTAAACAGCATTTTGGAGATAGCTGTAATTCTCAAATTGATCAAGTGACCCTTGGGCTTCACTGCAATTTTTCAATTGTCTTAGCATATTTGCACTCATGTATTCCATACCTGCGAGTTAACCAGAGCAATAGGATGAATATGAACGCCACAACTGGGGAACTAACTGTGAGACACACATCAATATGACTGAAACACATGCTCATTGTGCAAATGCTAAGGAATCATTTTGAATTTAAACTAGACCTCATATCAGAAAACAAAGTGGCAAACTAATGGAATCTCATGAAAGCAGTGCTTTTGCTGCAACAATTCTGAGAAATTAGTAACTGACAACAACGTAATAAATCATAAAGTTTATTGTGTCATTGCCAAAATATTTTGAAAAATCAAAAGGGAGTTCAGGCTAAAACAAACTATGCAATGTCTTGATAAAACTAATGGAAAAACCTTAAAATTCTATTAACTTCTCACAATGTATTCTTTTAAAAAAAAAAAAGAAATTATTTATTTATACAGAACCGGGGTACAGGCCAGAGATGCAGAGAGTGAGAGGCTTCACCAGAGACAGAGTGGGGAGCAGAACAGGCAGATTGACGAAGTACACTGCTGAGGGGAGCAGTGGGTGGGTCAGGAGAGGTCTGCCACGCCATGTGCATCTCCTCTGGGGCTAGCGGGGATCGAACTCATTCAGAAGTGGCTTAAGCTTCTTAGTGCAGTGCTTTAACCCGCTATGCCACCAGGGAGGGCCCAATGTATTCTTAATTAAATAAATGTAGTTGCATTTTCAAAATCAGTGATTATCTCATAAACATATAAATTTGTGTTTTCTGATTAAATGCACGTGTAGTCTCAGAAAAGTAAGCAATTTTTCTATCATGTAAGTTTTCCTAAATGATAATAACCCAACAAACTCTAAATACAAAAACCACAATGTCATATGTGCCTTGGTGATGGGAGAAATATACTGCTAAGGAGAGAAAACCTGTAATTGTAAAAAAAAAAAAAAAAAAAGACACTTAAAAATATCTTGTAAAAATATGTACTTTTTTAAAAAAGAATATCTACAGAGACTTTTCTTCTGAGATTTCTTTAGCATCAATTTTCTATATGACTTTATCAAATGTCCTTCAAATTCCCAACCTGTTATAATCTTTTCTCAATTCTGCATAGACTAGTCTCACAACAGACATATTAGAGTTCAGAACATTTTGCCAAGAGGTTAAAAAATTTGTACTAAAGTTTTACTTTTTTTTTTAAAGATTTATTTATTTATTCATACAGAACTGGGGTGTACAGGCCAGAGGCTCAGGGGCGGTGAGACGCTTCACCAGAGACAGAGTGGGAGACAGAACAGGCAGATCAATGAAGTACACTGCTGAGGGGAGCAGTGGGCGGGCCAGGAGAAGTCTGCCACACCATGTGGTCACCTCCGGGGCAGGCGGGAATCGAACTCATGCGGAAGTGGCTTTAGCTTCTCAGTGCTGTGCTTTAACCCGCTACGCCACCAGGGAGGGCCCTAAATTTTTACTTTTAAAAAATCTATTTTAATTTATTTACTTTTAACTGAGTCAATATTGATTTACATTACTTAAGGTATAGGATCACACTCTTCCAGTACAAATTATGACAACATATCTAGCTATTTCACATGCAAAATATACTCCTTGTATTCCAATGTCTTCCAGAATACTAGCATACTACAAATCTTATCTGAATCTCGTTAGCTCAAAATTCCCAAATCTAATCATTTCAATCAGGAATGGATAAGGATCTGGGTATAATTCATCTTGAGGTACAATTTTCTCTTTAAGTAAGCCTGTGAAAAATTAAAATCTACTTATATGTTCATAAAATACCCTGATGGGTGAGGCATAAAATAATAGTTAAAGATATTTCCATTGAAAAAGTGAGAAAGTCAGGTCCTCCCTGGTGGCGCAGCGGGTTAAAGCACAGCATTGAGAAGCTAACGCCACTTCCGCATGAGTTCGATTCCCACCTGCCCCGGAGGTGACCACATGGCGTGGCAGACCTCTCCTGGCCCGCCCGCTGCTCCCCTCAGCAGTGTAATTCGTAGATCTGCCTATTCTGCTCCCCACTCTGTCTCTGGTGAAGACTCTCACCGCCCCTGAGCCTCTGGCCTGTACCCTAACTCTGTATGCACAAATAAATCTTTAAAAAAAAAAGAAAAAGTGAGAAAGTCAAGGAGTTTATCAACTATGTTTTCTTTTTTGTATTTTATAATACACTGAAGTCTTTAATCCACGGTAAATTGGACGTAGAGGAGAATAACTAGTCCTTTGGTGGTAGGAGTGGTAGGATATACCTTTACTGAAGTCTAAAGAAATACTTCTGAAAATTATATAGGATTGTAGGTCAATGGTACCTCAGTTAAAAAAAAAGAAAAAAGAAAAAGAAAGGAAAAAGTATAAAGGAATCACCAGCCTCAACCAACTGAAAATTTAGCAAGGCGGTGTCCTTTTGATATCAAGCCTCAGAATAATCTTCTGATTTTTGGCTTTGCATTCTCAAGTCTCTATTTTCTAAGGCATACTTCCTTTTCTAGGAAAAGTAGCCTTTGTTTAGAGCAGAGAAGTATTATCAGACTGTTTAAGGCTTGTAGAATTTGGGAGTACAACTGCCTTTTATTCTTTTTCTTACACTTTAAATCTCAGCTGGCTGTATCTGCGAGTATAAAATGTTCAAGAATCTTGTGGGTTTCCCATATATGTCACATGAATTCATTCATTTTTGACAACAGACACTATAGAGACTTTTCCTAAATACTGACATTTCTATTTTATGCTTCTGTGGATATGTATGAGGGATGTATGAACTGCGAATTTAATCTCTTTAAAGGGAACTGAATACTGCAACCTTTTGACTCTCCAAAGGTATTAGCAAAATTAACTAGTCACACACTACTTGTTTCTCTAAAGCACTCATTTATCACAGTGAATCTCTTAATATTAGGATATTTTTTAGAATGTCTTAATGTCCACATTTCCACCAAGAACCTTTTTTTAGAACTTAAACAATCCTCTAAAGTAATATAATTTTTCTACATCATGTTCCTCACTTGAAAGTTCTCAACAGCAAAGGCACCAGCATCTACATTTCTGCTAACAAGCTGTTGAAGATAATCTAGGGTTTTGCTATGATGCTTCTCAAAACTGGATATTCTTTGCACCAATGGTAGGGGAGGAGCTGAGGAAGGATTAAGAACAAATAAGGAAGGAAGCACTATGGACTATGGTGGTGAAAGTTGGGTGAGGTGGTGGTGGGGGGGCACTACAGTGGTAATACCTGATGGTGTGGCCCAATATTACATCAATAAAATAAATTAATTCAATTGAATTAAAAATAAGAGACTCAGTCCTTTGAACAGGCAGAAGACAATAAAATACAGGGAAAAGAAGAAGCACCTGGAGGGAAAGGTCATTCCTTGTAATTGGCTAGTATCTGGGCAATAAGGTATTTACCCCAAATTGGCCTGAAAGTTCCCTAGAACACCAAATGCTCTTCTTCCCTCTGAAGTGAGGGGAAGAGGTCACCATGGCAATTCAGAGGACAGTTCTCCGGTCCCATGGAAAGGTGGCGCAGGGATGTGGTAGGAGGTGAGACTAGGGACACCGTTAAAGCCAAAAGTTCCCCACTGGTCAGAGCAAATACGCACATGAGTTTGGCACACCTCACTCTCTCCCAGGTATACTTTTATTCTGCTTCTAAATAAACTTTGCTTTCACTTCTGTTAAAAATTGGCCTTGAGGGCCCTTCCTGGTTGCGCAGCGGGTTAAAGCACAGCACCAAGAAGCTAAAGCCACTTCCGCATGAGTTCGATTTCCACCTGCCCCGGAGGTCACCACATGGCGTGGCAGACCTCTCCTGACCCGCCCACTGCTCCCCTCAGCAGTGTACTTCTTTGATCTGCCAGTTCTGTTACCCGCTCTGTCTCTGGTGAAGCCTCTCACCGCCCCTGAGCCTCTGGCCTGTACCCCAGTTCTGTATGCACAAATAAATAAATCTTTAAAAAAAAAATTGGCCTTGAAACTTTTCATGCCACAGTCAAGGAACCAGGACAATCAAAACCTGAGAACACATAGTCCACCACCGAAGTCCATGATGCTCCAACACCACTTCACCACTTTGTCCTCGCCCCTTCCTCACTGCCCCTCTGGATGTCTCAGTTCTACAGATAGATTTCAAGTGCTAGTTTTTAAGTCACACTTTATTTGACCCTTTGGTTTCTCTACCTAACACATTCCCCTTCCTCTAGTAACACATCACCTTCAGAATTGGAAGTCTCCACTTGTATGCATACCAGAATTGCAACAGCATTCCATGAGCTTAAGAACGAGTTCGTCTCCAAGCATATCTCTTACTGTCAAATAGATCTCTCAAGTGCCTTTGATGGTACTACGCTATTTAAAGAGAGAACACTTCAAATGCATCAGTCTCTTCCTTGTGCATTCCTTACAAGGAATCTGGTATTGATGCTATGTTTGAAAAGGCAGTACTGGCAAGGTTGACTTTAAAACGTGGAAATCCTAATTTTAATGCAATCACGGTGATAGTAAAGCTAAGTTGTCATAGGTTATGAAATAAAAAATAAAGTAAAACAGGCCCTCCCTGGTGGCGCAGCGGGTTAAAGCACTGCACTGAGAAGCTAAAGCCACTTCCGCATGAGTTCGATTCCCGCCTGCCCTGGAGGAGACCACATGGCGTGGCAGACCTCTCCTGGCCCGCCCGCTGCTCCCCTCAGCAGTGTACTTCGTAGATCTGCCTGTTCTGCTCCCCACTCTGTCTCTGGTGAAGCCTCTCACCACCCCTGAGCCTCTGGCCTGTACCCCAGTTCTGTATGTACAAATAAATAAATCTTTAAAAAAAAATAAAGTAAAACAATAGCAGATAATGTGACATTTGTGTAGGTAAATATTTTTCACATGCAATGTGTTCCATGCAACTAAAGCTAGGAGCAGATGGCATGTCATGTTTGCTAAAAGACAAAGTGAAAGTAGAACACCCGTTATGGGGATTCCCCAGCCATAAAACTTTGCAGCCATTAACCAGCAAATAGATTCACCAAGTTTATTAAGCAGCTACATCAAGTAATTGCCTTTACATAACAGTATCAAACCAGAGAAGTAGTCACCTTAAATGTAAACTTTATGGTTAAGGGCTAAATGGTCAAATATATATCCTACCTGGAGATAGCATTTCTAAACTATTACTTTTTCTTCCATGCTGAAGCCCACAGTAGCTTCTGGTAGTCCTGTAATTGGAGACAGGCATGTCTGTCCACTAATAACTATTTTCTCAGAACCAAGGACGGGTAAACTTTGAGTAAATAAACTGCATTTTTGGGATCAATATCAAAATCTAAATGTCTGCTTTATCAATTATGATCTCTTAGAATCACAGTTGGTATTTTATTTTTCATTATCTGTGAACGGACACAGTACAACCTACAGAAAAATGCACAGCATAGAAGAAAATAGAAATTGTTACTTCAATCCTCCTACCCCCAGGAAAGATGTCTGATATATATTTTTTTAATGTATCATATTTGAAGTATTATGAAAACATGTAACCTAAGTGTACTTCTCTGGACCAGTCCAAATATAGTTCAAAATACAAGTCTTCAATTCAATAATGAATGTTTCATTAAAATCCTTAAATATGTGAACTAAAATTTCTGCTTTGTTTATTAAAGGCTTATGAAATACTCAGTTGTCAAATTTTAAACTTAAAATACCTTCAACACACACACATAAAGAACTACATACTTCAAAAATAATGTTCATAATGGCAGTTCATTGTGTGTTAAGTTGCCAGATTCAATGATAAAATCAATGTATGATTATCAATGCCAATTTCCTTTGAAGAAGAAAAATGCGCACAAGTATATTCTAATATTGTTTCATCATTTTAGTTACAATGAATATATAAAAGAACCATACAGAAATTTCAGCATTAGTAAGTTTTGGGAAGTTTTGCTTGTGATGAGTTTTTCCAAATGTTTTAACACATTAATCAATCTATTTTATTAATATATCAGCAACAGTGAGTCACCTCACTTTTTTGATATTAAGTAAGAATATCAGTTAAGATGCCATGGTCTTTGCAACCCTCTTCTACTCCTCTACAACTAGCAGTAGTAGTATTAAAGGAGAGCAGTGGAAGAAAGCACGCTTGTTTAGGAGCATACAGTAGGGGTCTTGATTTCTTAACTCTACTTGGAAGATATTTTTCTTTTCAGTTTTACTTAAGCATATGCTATTTTAAAATAACATGCATATTTCATAAGTAATCTAACAAGTAAACAAATATTCAGAAATGAAGCAACCATTTATGAAACTCAAAAGATACCACTACCTAGTTACAACGTTCACACTTATCCTTTCCTGACCTGAACAACTTCCTCAATTTGATAATTACCTTTTCACCATTAACATTCTGCCACCAGTCAGAGATAATTTATATTTATTTCTATGGTAATAAAATATTACATATGTACTATTTTGTGTCTCTTTTCTCAGTAATTTGTTGGTAAGATTCATCAATGTCTGCATTTTTATTCCATTATTCACCAAAAAACCATATTCCATTTAAACTGTGTATTTCTCTATTCTCTAATCAAAGGATTATAGACATGTTTCTGGTGTGGGCTGTTAAATTCAATGTTATGAATACTCTGTGTGTGTATCCAGTACATAAACACATTTGATTTTCCAGGATAGCACTGTCTAATATAACTGCATGTTGTTTGCATTGTCCAATAAAGTAACCAGCACCACTTGTGGTAACTGAATCTATCAAATGTAACTAGTAAAACTAAGAGATTGAATTTTTTTGTTTCATTTCATTAAAGTTATATTTAAATGGATACATTACTGATGGCTATAACAGCACAGGTTGAACTTGAACAGTGTGTTAGCATTAATGGCCACAAAGATTGAGGGAGGGTTGGAATAACTACTGCTGATTGCACTGGAGAATGTATGGGATGAAAATGAAAATTCAGGGATTTAAATTCTTACTTCAAGTCATAGATGAACAGAGAGCTGATACGGCAGATTTAAACAATCTCTTCTTTCTTATAATATTGTGAGCAACATCTCTGAATATAGAACCCCCGTATAGCTGCATTATTTGTAGAATTAATAATGACAATTCAGTTCTCAGATTGCCAAATTTCTAAAGTGAAATTTATAGCATCAATACGAAAGGATTGGGAATCTAATAATTGGAATATGGATTTCTGGGGAAATAAGATGGAAGGATCTGACACAAACTTCCAAGTCCCTCTGGGGTTCCCTTGCTATAGGAAGCAGATTTCTCTGTGTCTTAAGAGAATAGGCTTTACTTCTGTTAATACAATATAATAACACCAACTAAGGCAACTGTCTTGCAAGCAGATGTGTATTCTCTACATGCTCCATGACAACCACCTCTTACTAGTCTAGAACTATAAAAAGAGTTACACATGGGCCTGTTCCTTAAGACAAGAGCTAAATCAGTCCAAAAAAGAAATAAATGATGCTCCAAAAGTATTTTAAAATTTTGGAAAATATGTGCAAGAATAGATCCTAAAGAAGTCTTCTGCCTAAGTCAAGTCAAGTATGCTATTATAAATTATAGGGCCAGACTTAATCTATTGCTCTGGATATACCTACCAAAGATTGGCGGTCACATATGTTAAGGTGAACTGGAAGTGGCTTTAAGAATTTACTTGACTTTTGGCAGAGGCACAGGGTGATATACACATTTGCTAAGGTAAGAAACTAGACAACTGAAACTTATATAGTGCTGTAAACTAATGTTACTTGATAAAAAAGAATGCATCCTGCATATCAACTCAAACTGCTACAGAATTTGATAGGGGCTAGAAAACCTGTTCTCCACTAAGACATTGTGAAATACTTCCAGACAGGCACACTGGCTTTCCAGAGCCAAGGCAACTTCTTTCTTGACAGCAGTGCAACAGGTAGAATATGTTGCTCTATTAGAGTTGAGATAGGACACGGTGGCTATCTCCACTATAATAGGGCAACATCTTCTATTAATAGTTAAACCACGAGAGACCAATAGTTTAACCAGAGACAAGGTAAGCACATTTAACAAAAATGGACACCAGTAACAATACTGCTAATCACAATACTTTGGCCTATGGATTTTTTTTTTTACAGTAGCTTATTAGCCCAAGAAATGTAATAGCTGGATTGCTGATGAAAATATGTCATCTGTATAACAACAACAACAAAATCTAAGTATTCTTGAGCTGCCAACAAGAAAAAGCAATCAGTTTCAAAACTTACACTAGTTCATAGACCTAATGCCCTTTGACTAATGGAGAGGCCAAGCCTCCCTGACAAAGAACTTTGCATGATTGTTGAATCTTTCTTCAAGTTTTCTTTCACCCAAAAAATCTGCACTAATTTACAAGGGTTATTTATATTGGAAAAATGAAAATAGCAATGTTTCATATATACTGGATATTGTTCTGAACAAGTCTCTCTGATCCATTAGTCAAATTATGATTATTGCAATAAAGTAGCATTGACCCAATTCAGTTTTCCATAAGATCCATGAAACCAAAAGTTTACCCTTTGGCTATTTTTTTTCCAGTTATTGTTTTTTGAGCCATACCAAAGGTGACAATAGAATTGTAAGGGCAAAACGCAGGCCTCCTGACTTTCTCTCCCCTCCATAAAACAAGTCAAGAACAATTCTGATTCCCAGAAAAAACAACTGTGGTGAGTTCTACCATTAAAAAGTAAGGGAAAATAAGTACAGCTTAACTTACTTTTTTCATTTGTGCAGATTTTGGAGATAGTGAAGCTGACTTAACCTTAGTATAAGCTTAATCAGATGGTTATTTAATTACAGATGCTGTTACTGCATGGTATTTTTACTGTTACAAAACAAAACAGCCCCAGCAAGGGTATATACCTATAGATTTAGCAAATGTTTTTATAACTATATATAAAATTCCAGGAAGCGACCAATGAGCAAACCACTGGGTGAGGTGACTGGTTATTTCAAATTACCAAGAAAAAAAATAGCATTCTTCAAAGAAATGAAACAAACATTACTGAAATTCATATTGGCCAAGAAAATATGTCGGACAGCCAACACTATCATGACAAAAAAAGGAGGACAATTAATGGCACTTCACTTCCAGACTTCAAACTATACTGTAAAGCCATAATAATTTATACAGCATGGTACTGGAACAAAAACAAACACACAGAACATGGGATAAAAATTACCTTAAAAAAGAAAAATGGTGTTACTGCTACTTGGTGTGGAAAAATCAACTGTGTCTACAACTTAAGGAATTCTTTAGGGTTTTCTACTACTTTCTGGTACAACAGTAATTGTTAACAGTGTCTAAGCAATAGCAAAAGACCTGCAGAACAAATGAAATTTCAGATCTTTTAGTTATGAAATTTTGAGTTACCCAGTCAGAGAAAGAATCCATATTAGCTAAATTGTTTGTTAAAGGTAAAGAAAATATAAAGTGATATAAAATGAAGAAATTATAGTTATCAACATTGGCCCTATGATTACATAGAAAAAAAATCATACATTAGATAGACAACCTTTCTTGATTATTAGGTATATATACACATATATACATACTAATTTACTTTTTCATTCTTTATACTTTAAATCATTACTTTATATGAGTGTTATGGCAGTTAACTTCAAAATTTAGACTTTATTTTTAGATGACAGTGTGACTGAACTGGCAAAGGATCTAACACTGTGCTAGAATAAAGTCTGAATGCTGAGACTTAGGATCTCTTCTTTTAGAAAAGAGTAGATGAGTGTCTTTTGTACATAGGGTTATCATATATTCCTAGTAGAAGCATAAAGAAGTTACTATTACCATTATATAGAAGTCTAGAAAATGTGATATATACTAAAGGTCAATTCTGCAAAGCCAAAAGGGAGATCATGACAGTCATTTTTTTTTTATGTAGCATCTTCCAATACAAATTAATGTTTTACTAATGGTTTACATAATGCAGGAAATGGGGGTTTGCAATAAAAATAAAACAGTAAAGAAAACACTTACCTTCTATCAGCAAGGGCACCAGAGAAAGTAGGCAGAGGAGGGAAGAAGGGATGTCCTTCAGTTAACTTGTTATTCCTATCAATATCATCCGGCATAAGCATTCTGTCTCAGCAGATACAGTTGTTTACAGGCTATACATAATTTCTGCATTCCCAGAATCAATAGTATTGTACTCTACCAGTAGTGTTCAATAAATGTTGCTATAAAAAGAATGAATAAATAAATGAATGTCAGAGTTGAAAGTAACTCAATATATTACTTAGAACAAAACCTCTTAATGCACAGAAATTCTCAAGAAATATTTAATTACATCAAGTAACTGAAAACACTGACGAATAAGAAATTTAAACATAATAAACATCAAGTTATAGAGCTCTACCATTTTGTTTAAATCCACGTTATATTATATATGTGTAACCTCCATCTAGTAGCTAGGAAAGAATTAAACAACAAATTTCGGAATATAATAAGCCGATAGAGAAATACAGATACAGATTTTTATTTACTATGACAACATCATAAAAAGATAATGAATTATAAGGAAAAGATTTCTGAGAAACAGTTTAAAACAAAAATCTTCCTTTACCTGAGAACAAAGTATTGTTATAACACTTCTGGGAAATACTTAACAGGATTACACAAGTAAATAAGATTTCTAGACACAATTGTATTACAGGAACTTTTACTAAAGCAATTAAGAATGAGGAACTTCATTAAGAAGACATGTGTGGAATGCAATTGATAAACTTTATGTAATCAAGGCAGAAGTCTATTCTTTAAGTACTGAACAATTACAGAGGAGAAAATTGTTCCATGGTCTAGTAACACTTAGAGCAACTGGTTTGGTATTGACTAGAGATGGATATACAACTGATAGAATTGGGGTAGAGACAGACCCAGGAATTAAACACCTCATATGTCCTGACTTTTGGAGCAATGATGCATAATGTACTTACAACGCTTACTGGGGAATACGACAAAATGCAAGTTCTGATTCTGTAGATAGTACACTTCTAACAAGCTTCAAGTCAAATGAGCAAAGATATAAGGAACGGTGTCTTCTAATTCTTTATTTTCACAATACAAACACTGTGCTCAGCAAATGAGAGATAATAAGATCACTGCTAGGCAAAAATACAGAATATGGATACCACAGGTGAATAATTTTAATGGATAGAGATGGATTTCCTGCTTTCTAAAGCTAAAATTACATACCCTGCAAACCTGGGTATCATTTTCTGGTAATTTCCAGCTGTAACAGTCACAGGAGTGGGAATCTGAAATGTTTAAATATCAGGTAACTCCCCCCTTTCCCCAAAGTTGTGACTGAGCAGACATTGATCCAGGCCAGGGCCATCGATTCTGCCACTGAAATCTGGAGACAGAATCACTTATTTTAAGTTATCCGTGAGCATTAGGCATAGAAGGTCATCTAACCTTGGGGACTGAGAGTGACCTCATTTGTATTTCATCATGACGTATTGTGATCACGGAAAGAAAAGGAAGACAGGTGTAAGGAGAGAAGGCAGGCAGTCACAACAGTTGCAAATAGAAAAATGGAAAGGAAATGCCATAAAGAAGGGGAATAGGTGATGATGAGCTGAAGGAACTTTGGTCACAGAAGTGATTTGAGTTACATATGAGGATATATTTGCTGCTTTAATTTTCTCAAAATCCCTTTTATTTTTCACTTCACTTTAACTCAAGTGATTGTCTCTCTTTTTTTTTTTCAACTGAAGAATCCTGTCACAAGAAAGCTCAGATTCTGTCATTCTCTGAAATAAATGAGGAAAGTGAGATCAAGAGAATTCACGAGTAATTCTTGCCCAAGATGATGTGTCTGAGTGGTTTAGGCGCTCATCAGATCTGAAGTCAGGAAACATAAGGTCATTAAAATAAAGTACACCCATGCATTCTACAGTGACTTCCTCATATCAAGGAATTAATAATTTAGAATATAATAAGAGAAGTATGTCCTTTGGAATGTTGGTATGGTAACAAAAAATTGGGACAGAATCCTCTATCCATATAATGCTAGGAGAGCAGTTATTTAAATTATAATGTACTAATCTTTACATTTTATACAGGCAATGAAAACCACTGTTATAAAACTATGTATTAATATTTCTATTTAGTTTATAAAATAAGAAGTTAATATTTATTAAAGATTGTACCTGGTAATTTTTTTTATTTGTAGAAAGAAAAAGTAAAAGGTATTAGATATTTTGCTAACAATTTCTTTAGTTTTCGTTTGTGAAATGTCTGGATATTATAAAAATGGGTCATTGCTACCAATAATGATATTAATATATAAAATAAAGATAAGTGAATTTATTATATTCAAATATATTTAAAACATGATCTTGGAAAATGCCAAACTTTTTCATCACAATTTCATTCTTATGAATTCAGTTAGTGAGAATTATTAGGGAAATATTAATACTAGTGATTACCTGCAGTTAATTTTTTGAGGAAAAATTATAAAAAATATGGGATCTTAAAATATGATTTAGAGTGTGGTATATAAAAGTATTTTGCTTAATTTAATGCAACAGATATATCTATGATAGACAATGTATGCAGAACTAGAGAGGAAGATAAAATATTTACATATAAAAAATTCAAAGTAGGAAAACAGATACAGAGTAATATAACATATTAGGTAAGATTAATTTATATGTGCACAATATCCCTTTTCTTGGATTTTGTAATAATTTCCCTTAACATCTGCCCCACTGTATAACTAATAACTAAATTATCATTTCTCCTTTAAAACATGGTTTGCCTTTCATCATATTTTCACATTTGTGTATTTGTCAAAGAGATTTCATTCTACAAAATGTGTCCCATTTGTCCACTGAGGTATCCTACTAATTCTCATTCCAGCAACCATGCTGTTCAAATGACTGTGACTGATTATGAGGCTTAATTAACTTGTCAAAGGAAAGGTAGCAATTTTCAGTCCATTTTCACTTTTCCATATGGCCAAAAGGGAAAAGAATTTCTCCAACATATTCTTGTACATACATGTGCTACATTGCTAAATGATGGTAAATTATCGAACTTTATCCCCTGGACCTTAGAAATGGTGGCTACAAATAAATAATGGTAAGCATCAGAGTTTCATTTTATTTTGTATGATTTTTAATGAGATCAGTATTCAGTAACAAGAATATGTAAACAGATATTCTTGAATGTGTATTAAATAAACTGATGCCTGTGCAGTCTCCATTTCCTTTCCCTATTCCTAAGAAAGCTCAACTTCTACTATAGTATTAAGCAGACACAATGCATCCCATAGGTCTCAGGAGAAGCTTGTCATATCCCTAGGCTGATTGTTTAAAGAGTAACTCTATCCTCTGTACCAGTGCTTGTTTTCAAAATGGATATGTAACATGACTAAGAACACTGAGACAGACAATGCTGGAGAGTTCTGGGAAAGCTCTTTGGAAACTTTTTCAGAAACAGATCCTTCTTTTCATTTTTGCTTGGCATTTCTGATATGAGACTTGAGTTTCTGTTGGCCATTTTGCTCCCAAATTGTGATTTAAGTGAACCGTATAATAGCAAAGAACACAATCAGGCAACCCTCTGAGAAAGGAATCATAAATAATTGTCAAATCGAAAGAATGCTTATGTGTTATAAACACATTAATCATGTTTAAGGTAGATTGGCTTGGGCTTTCATTGTTTGACACCACACTACTCGTTC
Source organism: Condylura cristata (assembly GCF_000260355.1). NCBI lineage: Eukaryota > Metazoa > Chordata > Mammalia > Eulipotyphla > Talpidae > Condylura > Condylura cristata. The sequence goes on from NW_004567128.1 coordinate 17,960,768, forward strand.
ATTCATTCACAAATATTTATTGAGCAATTAATATGAACTAGAAGATGGTCAAATATTAGGTGGTATATATATATATATATATATATATATATATATATATATATATATATATAGTAAAAGCAAACAAAGAAACAAAAAAGCTCAAGTATTCCAGCCTTCATAGACACTAAATTATTTTGGAATGCAACAGAGTGATTCTACCTGATAAAGATATAATGAAGCCACTTAAAATTAAATCACCATCAAAGACTACATGTACATTAGGGAAACTTAAGCTAAGACAATGGTAAATAAAGGCACAACTGCTCACTACCCCTCCTTCACTATTTATCAGCAAACAAAAAAAAATATCCTGATCCTTTCTGGTATCAAACATCCACCAGTCACCACCAAGAGCTACCATGTTGTTAAAGCACATCCTAATTTCAAATAATGACACAAAGTATTCTTTGCACACCTTTTCTTGAACTTTTTCTTATACAACTCTTCTGTTTTCCAAATATATTTTTATGAATTTCATATTCATAAACAGACATTAACGTTCTTAATATCATAGGCTTCCAAAATATGGTTTTGAATAATTTCTTGTTGCCCATGACATTTTCTCTGGCCTCCACCTTCCTTTCTGTTGGACTAAATCTGTATTTGATTTGCCTTCCTCTTTTGTATTTCTCTCTTTCCTTCCTACCTCTCTACCTTCTATCTTTCTCCATCCATTCTTCTATTATTCCATTTTTGTTTATTGGTCATCTTTGATTTTTTTTTCTTTTTTTCATTTTTAGCCAGTATCGTGGGCCGTATATAAATACCACAATATCCATTAGGCATGTTTTAGGACCTGTGTCTGCTTTAACTCTCTCTCTAAAGTACAGACTGGTGACCACACAGAAACCTGACAGTCACAAGAAGCATACTGAGTATTGTGCTATGATGATTACATGACTGCCATTTCAATCAGTATATTTTTATCGGTACTCATGCCAATCAAAGTAGCAGCCCAATGCTAGAAAATAAGCATTTGAAATCAAACTTCCTGTGTGGATAATAATTTTTTGTTGTTTGTTTTTACTCAAAATATAAAGTTATTTGTACAACTGCTTACGAATCTTTACAGGGCAATTTTTTTTGTTTGCTTTTCCAATTTTATTAAAATATAGCTCATATGCATATTTCTCTTCCCTATAATGTATAGTCCATTAAGTTTTTTTTTTTATTTTTTAAGGTAGTCTAGCTATTTTTCATTTTCTGTGCTTCATTCTTCCTCTTTTTTTCATACTAGCATGGACTTGACATAATTTATTGAAAGTATTCACTAAATTGTTTTCTTAGCTGAAATCCTGTCTATTTCTGTGAGCAAATTGTACACTACAAAACCTTATTAGTAATTGTGAAGGTGAGCTGAATTTATGCAGGATAGTTATAGGATGTGTGTGTGACTGTATACATCCAGTTCTTGAATGATCGCAGACATGTGTTAAGAGAACACGAGGTAAGGATTCAGCCAACCCTTTGTTAGGACTGGATTAAATTAGTGTATCTAATGATATCTAATTTATCCTAATTAATCAAACTAATCCTAGGTGAACTTTGTAAACCTTTGAATTTATTCAAGTATTAAACACTGCTCCTACCTCCCGTAACTTTCTCTACTTTTTCACAAAAGGGGCAAAGGTAAAGGGTTTGAGAATCATAAAATTTCTAATTTGTGATTTTAAATGAATTATAAATATGGCCCATATAATCAAGATATCATTTATATCAAAAACCCACACAAGAACCTCTGTATCCCAAATGTACTTAATCTCCATACAAACAAAATCTAACCATGATGACTTGGGAAGTTAGTAATATTTGTTGAATTTTTTTATGAACTACATGGCCTGATGTAGAAATTGTCAACGCTAATATGGAAGGATATTTTAGTGCTAATGAGTCTCAGCATTATTATCCATGTGGTCCACGGTCTGCAGATGGTGTCTCAAATTCAGCAAGTGATGTTCATTTACTTAGTATTAAGTCTTCCATCTTAACTACATGCCTCAGAACCTGAGGTAGAAACAGGCCTGTTGCCTGCAGTCCTTCAAGTGCAGTCAGTGATATGTATAAACCTGGATAACATCTACCAATTCTGATTAGTTTCCCTGCCTTCAACTATTATTTTACATCCTACGTGAGGAAGCTATTAGCTCTAGTTACCTGTGTTACACCAAAATCAAAATACCTGTGATTAATCCTCTCCTTGTCTGTGACTATCAATTCAAAGGTGTTTCATCAAGTCGGACTTTGACTCAAGTTTGGAGACCTCAAGTGAGAGACCAACATTCTCAGTGCTTTTCAGTCTGTCCCACTTAAGCAGGCACTGCAGAGCAAACTATACAGTTTAATTTATTTTATTTTTTTAATGAAGTTCATTTTATAGGAAACTGTCTTCATACCTTTCCACTCTTAGCTTTGCTTTTTTCTTTTATGTTCTGATGTTCAGAGCAATCACACATCTTATTCCTGAAATCCCATATTCTATGACACTGTCACAGCCTAAGACACAGGACTAGGTTAACAAACCACCTGTCAGAGACATCAGACAAGCTATTGTATAATATAACAGGTACAAGTATCCAAAAGTAACAGTCAAGCTTTGTACAGCAAATAAAAAGCCCTCTTCCCTTAACACATGCCCCCTAAATATCAAAAAATAATGGGGAATCACTGTGTAAACAGATACTGTTTAATGTCCAGTACTCACTTCTTACATATTTTATCAATGAAGGAAAATGACAGAAAAAAAAAAAAAGGTATCAGTGAAAGCAGTACCAAAAAAATTTAATTTGCTTGAACATCAGAGCAGGCTTTAAAAAGCAAGATGAAAGTTTTCAAAGCTATTGCTATTTCTCAGCTTCTCATATTACTGTGGAAAAATTGCTGGCAAATACCATGCCAAAAGGTCATTCAACTTTTTAGAAGATGCTTGTTTGAAAATTCTTATTTCTCTCCATCTCTATAGATTCCTTAATCTTAAATCTTTTTATGTCCGCAATGAATTTTAGTATAAAGGAATGGCCTTCTAGATGAAAAAAGTCAAATATATTCATGAAGGGCTATTGAAATACCAAGGATTTTTCTTTCTTCTTTTTTTTTTTTTTTTGCTTTTGATAATATGAGTAGAACAAATAATGTTGATAATAAATCCAGATTCTTTCAATTGTTAGCCATAGCACACTGAAAACATAAGTGTGCTATTATGAAATACAGATGACTGAATACCTGGCACACATTTAGTCAAAACGATTAATCCCTTTGACATGGCAACTAATTTTTTTTTTTCTGAAAACCAAGTTATTCATCTCACTAACTCCCAACCTTCTATATATTATTCAGTATCACTGATATGTATCAATTCTGGACAAATATATACTGGAAATTTTGTGATTTTTATTATATCATCTCATGATATAAGATTGTGCATTCCAACTTCAAAGTAATATTTACGTGAATCCTACCACTGATCTCTATAAAATAGTTAGATAAGCATCTAGAATTTGCTTCACACCGTGCTGCTTGCACAAACATTCTTTGTACAATGCAACTTTTAACTAATTGCTGTGCTCAATATCAGCTGTTTAATTCAATAAAATCACCATTATCTCTCCTCTTACATGATGCTGCATAATCATTAGTTTCCATCTATTCTCTTCTATGCAATTGCATTTGATACATGAAACACAACTGGAACTTTTATTTTGAATACAATATCAAGTTTATATTTTATGGTTATAATCCTACCTCATTTATCTTACATGAGTAATTCTTTAAAATGGTATGATATATGCATGTTATAAAAATAGGAGTGCATATGTCCCCTTGACTAAGTGTTTTTACATTCTTCAGATCGATACCTACAGTTGGCATTGCTGGATCACACAACAGATCCATTTTTAATAATTGAAGATTTGCTCTACTCTTTTCTACAGGGGCTAGATGAGTATGCATTCCCAGCAACAGTGCATGAGAGTATCTTTTCCTCCATATCCTCACCAACATCTGTTTCTGCTCCTTTTGAAATGGGCCATTCTCACAGGTAAGAGATGATATCTGATTGTTGGTTTAGATTTGCATTTCCCTGATAATAACAGGTAAAATGGAAGTATAGAACCCAAGCACACTGGCAAGAAAAATTAAATATAAGCACAAAGTAAATAAGTGACCTTCTTAATGTCAGGATGCTCTAAAAAATGTTTTAAAGGAATGCTACATGTTTTAAAGGAAAGCTTGACAATTGAAGCAAAAATTAGTTTTGAAAATAAACACAATACAGACACCATAGAAAGAGAGTCAAGACAACTGATGAGGGCAAAGTAAATAATAACAGTGTAATTGTTTTCACCCAAACAGACTAGTATAAATTCAAAGTCTGATACTGAATTCTGTTAAGACTGGCAGTGTAAAACACATCCTGAAATATAGTAGGTTTGTTGTATATTTGAACTGAATGTGAAACTTGAAAATATTTACATTACTTTTGAATAATTTTCATCCCTTACTTTAGCAGGCAAAATAAGTCAGGATTTTGATTTAGTGCACTTCATTTGTATTGTCTCAACTCATTCCACTTAACAAATACTTTTATCTCATATTTCTGTGACTTTACAGATGCTAAAAAGTATGAAGGTGAATTAATTCTTCAAATATCTTAAAAAATATTCACTCTTGCAATCTGTGATCAAGAGATAGCTTCCCATGGAATACTGCTTTGATACCTTCTCTTGCAATCTGTCTGGTTCCCTCTGATTATTCTATCTCAGCAAAATTCTACTACTCTCTATAGCTTTTGAAAAGAATTTAAAAGACTTTTCTGCAATATTGAGTTTTATAACCCCAATCCCTAGCATAATATATGACATACAATGGAAAGTGAATGTAAGCTTAATTCATGAACTAATAAACATTGTTATTTTGACCCCTAAATGTTTCATACTGCCATATTATCATATTGAGAACCCATACTATCAAAGCAATCTTTTGAACAGTATCACAGAAAACAATTTACTTTCTCAAAATGTTTTGGCAGTGACTAAGCAGTAAACAAGAAGCATAATTTCTAATATTCTGATAACTCCACAAATACCTGATGATCGCGTATAAATTAGAAGTCTAATCAACTACAGATGACTAGGAGCAAGACTATAGTCAGACAAAATCAGATTTATTGACTCTTGAAGAAAAAGAAGCATCGTTTTTAAGGATTGGGTTCCTGCTAAAGAATTATGAGATGATCCATCTGAATGGGGTACTGAAGCAGGGTTAGAAGAAGAGATAAAAGTAGGTATTCAATGCCGCCATAGAAAAGTATCACTGTACCAACAGTGTAACATATGGGAATAGAAGAGTTAGTCTGGGCCCTCAATGTAAAGAAATTACCCAGAAGGTGATTTTACAAACACTGCATCAACATGGGAGAAACCATGATTCCTATAAGCTCCATGCCTGGCTTTGCCTATATCTATCCCCCTGGATTGATTATTTTGTTTTTATTTTTCAGTCTGATATGCTTTTTATTCTCTCAGTTCCTGACATATTCTGCTCTTTAAACAACCTTGACCAATAAGAATGGTAGGAAAATTACAGGCTTTTGGCATTTAAAACCTAATTCTTTCATTTACCATTTGGAGACTTTTTAAAAAATCAATTAAATTAAATAATTCATAAAATAAAATTTAATACTAATATTTGTCTCAAATTATTATCCATGGGTTAAATAATCAAAATATTTGCATATATGTCAAAGTGCCTTGATATAATAGGTATGAAATACATCATAGTGATAATCATCTCTATTATTAATATTTCACAATACTTGGCAGCAAAAATCAGATTGTAATTGGGTTCACTATTGTTTTCCAAAGTCAAAGAAATACTGCTACTAAATTTTTTTTTTAAGTTTTTTTTTTTGTGTGTGTGTGTGTGTGTGTGTATACAGAACTGGGGTAGGACAGGAGCTCAGGGGCGGTGAGAGGCTTCACCAGAGACAGAGTGGGGAGCACAACAGGCAGATCGAAGAAGTACACTGCTGAGGGGAGCAGCGGGCAGGTCAGGAGAGGTCTGCCGCGCCACATGGTCACCTCCGGGGCAGGCAGGGATCGAACTCATGCGGAAGTGGCTTTAGCTTCCCAGTGCTGCGCCTTAACCCGCTGCGCCACCAGGGAGGGCCGACTGCTACTAAATTTAAAGAGGTAAAAGATTTGTGGGGATCAGCAACCAAATAGAATGTAACTTTGAAAGTCAAAACAAAAAAGTTCAAATTCAGTCTATGAGATGGTCAGAAGATATGGAGCAATGTGCTCTTTGAGATAAGTTTTGAATACTACCCCAGCTTGCCTGAGTGATGTGACTATTTCATTTTTGTCAAATTTGGCACCATCCACCTGTCTCATATCTGAGCATTATCTGAAAAGAATAGGCTATTCCAAAGTGCAAGTTGTCAAAATATTTCAATCTCCTTAACAAATCTGTTGAATTTAGGTCCATGGAACATCTATCTCTTTGAAACAAAGTCCTCTATTTCTGAATTTTATACATAAAAAAAAATAAAAGGGGACTGACTACACCAGAGGAAAATAATAATCTCAATTATATCAGGCCTTCATATACATTCTACAACACACTGCATTCATCTGTAGTTTCCTCTCTGGATATGCCATGTGAATCTACTTAAGTTAATGAAATAATTGTTTTTCAGTTCATAAGCCAGTCCACCACCTTGTTCCTTGTCACTGCTTTATTTAATATGCTTCATTCCTTCCCCCAAAAAGATTCAAAATAGGAAAACATAAAATTCCTTAGAAAATGTAACAGCCTTTTGGCTCTAAGCCAACATCTAAGATTTCCCATGTCATAATTCATTTAAGTTGATGAAATATGTAGTATGAAATTTGATACAAATCTTGCTGCAAATAAATATATTTCTTAGTTGCTTAGCCTGAAGCATCTACTGAGTCTTCCTTGTATTCTGTTTAAGCCAAAAACAACTTCTAAACTTATTAGTCGTGGTAAGAATTGTACACGACTTTATCAGTTATAAAGTTTGATCAGTGACCCATGAGATGCAGTCACAATATATGATATGAATTCATACACTTTTATAAAAAATGGAGATATTTTTTCATATGCCTGTTGGCTGTCTGCATCTACTCTTTCTTTATTGCTGTCTATTTACAATAGGAAGGAAGTTGAATCAACCCAAAAGCCCAAAAATAAATGACTGGATCAAGAAGATGTGAGATATATATATATATACATATATATTCAAAATGACATATTACTCAGCCATCAAAAAATATGTAATAAAGTTAAAAGAACATCAAGTAACAACTACAAACCAGAGTCATTCTATGAGGGGAGGGGAGGGAAACAATATCAAAACTGGCATGGGAAGATCACATGAGACTGTGGTGATGGCACATGGGTGAAGTGATGGTGGGCAGTCCACGGGGATTACAACTGAGATGCAAAATTGTACAAAATGAAGAATTATGTAAAATATATATTTATAAAATAAAAAATAATATGGAGAACCCTCAAAAGATTAGAAACAAATCCATTCAATCTAGATAAGCCACTTCTGAGTAATTATCCCCATAATATGAAAATAGTGATTCAAAGAGACAAATGCATTCCTATGTGTGAGAAAATTGGAGTCCCATGGGTATTTATGGCTCCCCTTATAAACAAAAATGTGTTTGGTGCTTAATTCATTAAAACTAAAAATGCGAAAATGGGAAAACGATCTTTAGGTCCTACATCAAAAAGCAAAAATTTAAAAAAAGAAGAAAAAGGAAAAACAGCATATGAATGAACTAAAATAAACAATTAGGCAATTAGGCTATAAGGCCAAATTAATGGTTACCAAAAGAGATATGGCATTGGAAGTCAGGTAAAAGGGGCCAGGCATATGGTGAAGGGTGGGAAGCAGACTTTTGCTGGTGAGCAATACGATGCTAATTTCTGGTGACGTGCATTTGAAACCTACACAATGTTACTTCAAAAAAAAAAAAGAGAGAGAGAGAGAAATTTAAAAGATATCACATATCAAACACATATCATAGAATTTAAGCTGCTGTTTTGTAATCCAACATTTTATATAATGAGAGAAGTCAATCATTTGGGGTTATGTTAGCAGACAAACAAAAAAGTAGTTGTCTCTGAGATGTCTGCTCTGATTTTAATGAAATTTGGCCAAACTCTACATATACAACCCATATAAAAGTGAAATTGGATGGTTAAGTAGAAAAACTTATTTACCGGGAGGCAGAGGAAGAGCACTTTTTAATGGTGTCATGTAGCATAATTTTTAGTGCCCTCATTTCTACTCTTATGGGGGTTTGTTTGAAGCTTGAATCCAAAGCAGGAAGGGGCTGTATTTTCTGACAAGAGATTAAAATGACCCTCTCAACCCAGAGCAGAACATAGCACAGCTATAGGAAGTGCTTGAATAGCGAGTGACAGAGCTACACAGAATTTAAGAAATCCAGGTTTAGTTGGAAAAGCAGAAAACACTTTGGAGCATGAGGTTAACAGGACATGAAGTTTCTTAGTATTATCACAAAGTATGTACTTAAAGGAAAATATGAACAAATATATAAGACTAAAATATTTCCATAAATAAAACTCCTGAAATAAGAAAACTGTAATGTGAAGACAGATGTAGGAAAAGAGAAACAGGACAAGGAAGAAGAAAATTTCACCCAGGCCTGCTAAAGACTTTACTGCTTTAGTTGCATGGGTGAGGTGCCTATCACTCCTTTCAAGAGGCAAAACTGAAAAAAAAAATTATCTGAATACATGCACACACTCATACACACACACTCACAAAAGTTAAACATATGTATTACATATTTATATATAATGCCATAGAATGGAAAACATAGAGACAACCCTGAAAATAACATATTATATGCCTCTAGTATGAATTACTTTACCGAACACTATGCTATATAATTTGCTTTATACTCACATTGTCATTCTATATGATTACATAGATATCCAGTACATGTATGAATTACTTTAGTAATACTATGATATACATTATAAATAATGTGCTTTATACTCACACTGTCATTCTATATGATTACATGTATATTCAATACATTATAGAACTCTTCACCCCTCATCCACATTTTTCACTGTCCACTGTTAGTTTTCTACATGATCAGAAAAATGTTACATACATTAAAGTATTTTGAGAGACAAAAAGAGACACCATATTTGTATGATTTTATTACAGTATACTGTTCAAATGATTATCATTTACTATTATTTTTATCTCCTCTGTCAAGTGTATAAATTAAAATTTATCATAAATGTGAATTTATAGAGAAAATATAGTATATATTCATGGTGCACACATATAATATTTACGGTATATATTAATATTATATATGATTTAGTACATATATATTTTGCCTAAGTCCTCTTAGCCCTCTTCCTTCATCTCTTAAATAAGGATTAAGTTCGGCTCTCCCTGGTGGTGCAGCGGGTTAAAGCACAGCATTGAGAAGCTAAAGCCACTTCCGCATGAGTTCGATTCCCGCCTGCCGCCTGCCCCGGAGGTGACCACATGGCATGGCAGACCTCTCCTGACCCGCCCGCTGCTCCCCTCAGCAAGTGTACTTCATAGATCTGCCTGTTCTGCTCCCCACTCTGTCTCTGGTGTAGCCTCTCGCCGCCCCTGAACCTCTGGCCTGTACTCCAGTTCTGTACGCACAAATAAATGAATCTTTCAAAAAAAAAAAAAAGGATTAAGTTCAATCAAAAAGTGTGACTTATTTGTAACACATTGTTCAAAATGATAGAAATATCTGTACTGACAAAAATTCATTAAAAAACTTCAAATATTTAAAATATTTGCAATACTCTGTAGCATTAAGGAAAGCTATTTATCTCTCATTATTCTAATGATGCAGCATTGTCCTATTACTGCCATGATAAAACAGTTCAGTGTTCAGTAAGTAACGTTCACTTTTTATTTCGTATCAGATCTTCCCTCTACCTGTTATATATTTTTTCCTCTACTCTTTCCCTGACCATACACATCAGTCAGAGTTTTGGTTTGAAGTCACTTCGTCAAAAGAAGTTTTCTCTCATCTCCTAAACGGAATGTTGTCATGTGATGGAGTGCAGAACACACAGATATATGGCACGCAGGAGCATCTCATCAAAACCACCTATTTTGTCTTCCAACCACTGAATGGATGAGGAAACCCAAGGCAATGTTGGGAGGAACCCACTGAATACATAACAAGCTTTATCAATCTCGATTCCCAAGTCATTGCCAGAAGAAAAACAGCCCCTTTCCAAGACTTGCTGTCCTTTGAATTTACATGGCCTGGAAAGAAACTCTATTAAGTTCAGCTGCTAGAATTTTCAGGGCTTTGTCTTTTAAAACAGCTAGCTTTACCCTAGTAAGTGGAATACATAGATCCAATTATAACATACCATAGGCTCTTTATTCACTATACTTTCATTAATGTATTAACTCCATGAGTTTAACTACCATTCGATTCTTGTTCAGAATTGAATCTTTAGGGCATTACATGCGACTTACATACTTGTCATGAAACGTAAGTGAACACCAATTACACTGAGCAAGACAATGCTATTTTCTCCCTGTGTATGATATTGTGAAGCCCTGTTGGCACAGAATTATAGTAGGCAATTTAATTAACAGAATACTCAGCAACTAACAATATTAAGACTGTAGCTCATATGTAAAACTGACAATTCTTTTCTGTTGGCGATATGCTTAAAGTCCTTTTCACTGTTGATTCTTCATTAAACAGTGACTATGGTTGCAAGGACTTTTTCCATTCTGGCCCCTGCTAATTCGCATTTTCAAGTCCTCAGAGGTCTACTTTCTATATTTCTATGGATTTTGGTTGAACTCCTTTTAATTTTTTCATAACACATTCATAACCTCATTCACTTCTCAAATATTTAACACCTAATAGGTGCTTGCATTGCATTATACACTGTGAATAAAACAGTGAATTAGATGTTCACGTTCTGTGTCTTGATAGAACCCTGAATGCTTTGTATTCACAAAAGTAGTCATGCATAGCATTTCACTGTTGATAAGTATATTATGAACAATTCAAATGTAAAACATTTTATAGGACTTTCTGGGGGAGATGAAATCCAAAGCATCTATGATCCTCTCTTTCAACATTAATCCAACTCCAAACTATCTCTTACATAAAGGGCAGTTCCTGGAACCCAGAGACATGTGCAGATGAGCAGGTGAAGAATCGGCCTTGTGTTCTGGGGTCTGATCTGAGAGAGTACTGCCAAAAAGAAAGAACTTTTCCTATTTAAGAGAAACCAAGGCTTGTGAAAAACTGCAGAACGTCTTATGAGGAAACTCAGAGTACCACAGCTGCTCAGCAGAACTTGCCACTGGAATCCATAGATACTGAAGTGGAATGGTGATACTGGTTGCTATGTTTGTAGCTGACCTACTGGTCTCCATGAAATCTGAAAAGCATCTCAGGGAAGTTGAGAAAATGGTGGAAGTACTCACAGTTTCTAAATTTAGAGATTCTGGTCTTTCTACAGTAGCTGAATAAATAGGCAGCTACATGGTTCCCTTCTGGTGCTTCTCGGAAACTGACAAGATGTGACTAGTGGCACTGACAACCCAAGGAGCCCAAACTACTAGCAGCTCACAGCCTGAGAGAAGCTCTGCTTAAAGTACCTTAGACATCAGACATGATCCCAGGGGTGACTAAAGCCAAGAGGGAAAAAAAAAATTAATGCACAAATAAAAAAAACCCAAGAAATCCTGAGACCAAAGACAGAAAAACAAGTAGAACAACTAGGACAGGAGGTAGAAATACATGATCATTTAAAAGAGAGTGAGTTGTAGCACATAATCCTGAAACTAAAAAGAAAGATACTTAATTTAAAAGTCTTTAAAAATTCAGCAACGATTTTTTTAAGATTTATTAATTCATGCATACAGAACTGGGGTACAGGCCAGAGTGCAGGGTTGGTGAGAGGATTCACTAGAGACAGAGTAGGGAGCAGAACAGGCGGAGTGACAAAGTCCACTGCTGAGGAGAGCAGGGGGTGGGTGAGGAGAGGTCTGCCGCACCATGTGGGTCACTTCCAGGGCGGGGGATCGAACTCATACTGAGGTGGCTTTAGCCTTCTTAGTGCTGTGCTTTAACCCGCTGTGCCACCAGGGAGGGTCCTCAGCAAAGAATTTTTGAAAAGGAAGAGTCAGGTATTAGTACTTCAACAATCAATAGAAAACACACTTTAAAATATGTAAATAAAAAGCCGGTGGCAATTCCAGGAGAAAGAATTAAGTACTATACTTTAAAAAGCACCAAGTATCACTTTGGAAATATAAAAGCATGGAGTTCCAGAATGAGAAAAACGAAATTTTAGAGAAAGGGGATGATTAAACAATAGTAAAATATTACACTAATGTAAAGAAAAACTTGAATACTATTGATCTGACTCATTGAATTTTAGTTAGGTTTAATGAGAAGAGATACTAATCAAGTATATCAAGGTGAAATTTCTAAACCTGAAGGATTATGAGAAGTAACTGACAAAATCTAGCAGAAACTGAGAAAAGAAATATTTACAAAAGAAAAGTATCAGGCAGACAGTTGATACTTAAAGCTGGAGGAGACATCTGTAAGCTATTGAGGAAATGATAACAACTCCCTAACGTTATGTCCAGAGATACAGATCAATTGAAAATGTTCAGATCATAGACTCTGTATGAGGAAATTGTTTATCTAAATCAAACAACTGATGAATGAAAACAGAAAATTTAAGATGACAGAATATGATTGGAATAAGAAACAACAGGAAATGGAGAGTTTTTCATACATTTCCATTCTACATTTATATGCATATATTCATATGCAAAACATTTATAATTAATGCATAATGATATAGTAGCTGCAATAAATAAAGATAAGCTTAAATTATGTTAAAAAAAGGATTGAGTACTTAAAATCTAAAATAATTAACCATAACCTAGGAGTTGAGGGGATGCTAGAAACAATGTTAAAAGCATTTGGTACAAAAATGTTAATTTCACTTCAATGATTCAAAAAAAAAAAAGTGAAAATAGTGAATAGTTTACTAAGGGCATAGTACAAACACCATGAACATTATGTGGCCATTAAAAATAATGAGTAGAAGTTAGCCCCATGATCTGGGATAATTTTTAAAGTTATTTATTCATAACAAAGGTGGAGGTTTCATAAGTAATGTCAGTCTCTGACAGGTTTGATTGTGTGTTGGGGCAGAAAATCTATGCACATGATATATGAGCATTAAGAAGACTTTCAAAAGATAAAAACCTGGTAGTTACCCTACTAGCTATGGGAATGGCAAAGAGTTGAGGGGTAGAAGATATACAAAGAAAATATTTTTTTAAATATATTTGTTTAAAAAAATATTTTGTGACAGCTAATCTTTGACAAAGGAGCAAAGAACATACAACGGAACAAAGAAAGTTTGTTCAGCAAATGGTGCTGGTAAAACTGGGAAGCTACATGCAAAAAAAAAAAAAAGGATCATATTTTGTGAGCCTACTTCTACTTGTATATGGTATTACACAGTGAGCCTACTTCTATTTGTATATGGTATTACACACAAAGAGATACATGGAGAGATTATTACTAAAACTAATGGAAGTGTTCTTAATTAGGTGACTCTGAGAATGTATACCTTCTTATTTATTAACAAACACACATCTATACATATTTATAAATACCACAAAGCTACCTCCATAGTGAAACATTCCCCAAGGAATATTTTATCTTAATTACCCTATTGTTCTTTATTGAATAAAAGAAAGTGTTAATGGCTAAGCTATCTCTTTTACATATAACACCATGATTAGTTCTCATGAAACACCTATAATGTAAGTATATGATATTAGCATATCATAGTTGAAGAATCTTGAATGTCTCTCAAAGACAGTAAAGCTAGTGAGAGCAACCCCGATCTGTCTTCCTCAAAAAACTTTTCTCTGAAAATTTCACAAAACTTACCTATTTCTGCATCCTCCACCATGATTGCTCTCCTAAGTCCCCATTCTTCCTCTCTGACAACTGCCTCTGAGGTGGCTCTATGACAAGTGATTGTCTTTGCAGAATTTGTGCACGGATATATCTCACTTCTATTCACTGTGCACTGCTGCCCTTGCTAATTGTGACATCCGCTAACCAAACGATCACTTTCACAGGTAGCTTTCATTTCAGAGTATATAGATTTTCTTAAATTACCAACATAGAAAGTATGTGTGGAAAAAAGTAAATAGCAACATGAAGTTTTCTCACATCTAGTACAATATTGCAGATGTTTTAAAATGCTTGGAAATGACCTCAAAACTGTTGATACTTACTATTCCTGCTTCTCATATTTATACCTACTGTGTAGTTCTGTGTAGTTGCTTTATTGGGGAAGTGGTTCCAAGAGTCTTATTTTATTTTTTACCATTATTTTTATTGAGGTAACGTTGGCTTATAACATTGTTTATGATTTAGACGTTAGGACTGCACTCTTCAGATGTATATTACCACATTACACCCACAGCCAAGGTACCCATCAATTATCAACTATAATTAAAAAAAAAAAACTATTCTATCCTTTGAAACATTAAAGTTAGGACAGTTATTCAAATGATCTTCCCCAGATCATTTAAAGACATAATAATAATTATTGATTCCTCAACAGTCTGGATTATAGCAAGATAAATTCTCATGATGATTTCAGCTTCAACTGAAACAGTAAGACATTTAGAGAAACCTAGTAAGAAACATCATTTTTTTTTCTTTTAAACTAGATGAGACAATAATTGTTTTAATATATTTCAAACTGCTACCTATAAAATCTACTACTGGATAGAAATGTTACATTAATGAGATAAAAGTGGTGATCTATTTGTTTTGCGATAAAATTGATTTAAACAGAAATGTACTACCTCAGAGAAATAGTGACACTGATACTTGACACATGCCCTATCCCGATGAACATACATTCCCCATTGATAAAAGATCACAACTTGAAAGTTTAAGTATCCCTTCTATCAACTCTTAGTGTCTAAATATTTGTTCTAATTAACTACAAAAATGTTTCCACAATTCAATGAAGTACATGCATTCTTATTTTATGAGGCAGCCAAGAGAGAGAAATAAAGTATGCTGCATTCCGATCTTGGCTCTTCTGATAGGATTCCAGTTGAATAAATACATTGTGTATAATCATTTTCATCTTCATCACCCTTTGCCTAGGCATTTAGCCTTTTGGAGGTCTCAATATTGACTTCTAACAAAAGCCTACAGACAGTGCTAACCAGGTATAATTTAGATAAAAAAAGTAAAATAATGGCTTCCAGAACATGATGTTCCTTACTCAAAGTACACAGTTCCTACAGAAACTTAAAAAAATGCTCAACTAAGTCCATTCAGTGATCATATCTGGAAGAAAATAGACAGAGGACATTTTGCAGGCACAACAGAAATTAAATTATGTTACTTTCTGATGACCAGAGTGACTGCTACTTCAACACCAATGTCAATTTGTCTTGTTTTAATACACCAACCCCAAGGTAGACATATATTTATTATTTACTTATTTAAATTATCACACACACACACACACACACACACACACACACACACACTTCCTAGAGTACAGGCCTTTTTGATAGCAAGCAAACTTTGTAGGTATGTTCCTTGTAAAAGGTGATTTTTTGATCTGCTAATATCTTTTATAAATGATTGGATTGTTTCTTTTATTTATCTATATGTTGTTGACCTACAGAAGTAAAATACAATTTATATGCACTGCTGTGCATTATTACAGCAAAGTATATAATGTTACCTTTAATGAGTACATTAAGATAAACATTTAAACACTAGGTGTTTTAACATCCCTATTATGAAGAAATCTTTAATGTCTTGTGTTAGTAGAAAAACTGCATGAAGTGAGAACAATTATGATGGTTCCCATTTAAAATCTAAAATACAAACTCCCACCATCCATACTTACACCATCAAAATATTCACAAGAACAGAGATGGACCAGACACTATACTGGAACCCCTAGACTTGCATACAAGAGGAGGAAAAAGACATAATGAGATGCATTTTTTGACATTTTGTTTGAGTATCTATAATGGAATCCTGTGTGTTACAAACACAAACAGAAATTATTCACCTTCCCAAATATGCTATCCTCAATGAGAAGTTATTTAAATGTAGGATGAAGACAGGACAAATCTATCTAAAGATAGATTTGAGTAAAAAAGGAAAACTTTTCTTTTGCACTTAAGTGTCAGAAATGATAAACACAATCCCATTCTGACCATATAATAATATGAGAAAGTATGAATCGGTGACCCACTTTACAGTATTAATTAGTAAGAAGTTCTTCCATTTCAGAAGCTCTTGTACTACAATTACATCATGTTTTAATCACAATGAATTGAGGGCTGTGATCTGCCTCTCCAGTGTTTCTGACTGTGGGCAGATATAAACCAAAAGTGATCAAAGTGGGGATACTTTCAGAATTTCACATTAATCCTTGAAGTCCAAATATAATGCTCTTCTTACAAGCTGAATATAAAAGGAAAGGTAGTATTTTGTGAAAATTACATATGAGGATGAGTAAAATAACTATGCTGACAAGAAATTTGGTTAGGACAAAGAAATAGCTCAAAGTATTAAAATTATTTGTAAATATTTTTGGCCCTCAAGTTGTATCTGTGTGTAAGTGAGCATTCCTGAAACGACACAGGACATTATAATGAAAAGTTAAAAGTTTGGTCATAAGTTAGATTTACAATATGGAAGAGGTGTCTTCTCCATTGTTATTATTATTTTCTATCTGAGATCCCTTCTCTTTTTTAAATGACTGCTATCAGGAAGGCCTTACATATTAGAAACATTTGTTCTTACCCAAAAAGATGAAATCATACCTTATAGACAAAAGCAGAATAATCATGCCCTCAATAATCAACCTCTTAATAAGCATGATATAAGCTAATGTTCACGTAAGAGATAAACTCAGCCAGTGGTTTTACATTAAGGTCCTGTGCTTCTGACTAGACTAACATTTGCAACCATCTCTCCCAGATCACATCTCATAAGCCACAGCTCCTCTAACTCTGCCTCTGCTTAAGTCCTATTTCTAATGAACAAAGCTCTTAACCTTTAATACAACTCCTGCTGCTTTTGCTACTGTAAAATTATATTTTTCTTCTGTCTCTTTGTATTTTGCACTTTTGTGCATTTACATTTTACTGCTGAGTGGGAGATACTGTTGTCTAGTACCAATACTGCAAGACTTTTATCTTATGCTCTTTGCCCAAAGAGCTGTGAATTTCTGAGCTACGTCCTGTTAGTCCCATCTACACTAAAATGTGCTCATCTGTGTCCGCCAAGCTAAGCTAGCTCAAGCCACCAGAAGAAAAACATACAAGCAAACAAACAAAAAACTCAAATATTTGTTGCAGAAAACTGCAGTTATTTATTTCTGACTTTTGTTACATACCCTACGTGAATTGTCAGGGAGGTACTTACGATCACTAAATGAACCGAAACAATGGTTCATCCTTTTTTTCAGATGTTAGTGTGTCACACAGAAAGCAATTTATCTCAATTCTTCTCACAGATCATTTGCCAAAATCAATCATACAGTCACACCAATCAAAATGGGGCCAAACAATACAATCCTACCTTGGTCTGGGAAGGCAGAGCATGAGAAAGAGCTGCCAAAACTATTTATAACTGCTCTAAAGATGTGTAAAGGAAAACATTAACAATTCTGAATTAACTACCACTGTATTTTCATCAAAGTGTGTTAGTGAATCCTGGCAAGAAAAGCAGGATTTTTTTTTCTTCTTTACACAATTTTTTTTTTAAATGGACTGTTTTTGGAAAAGTTTTAGGTTTGCAGCAATATTGAGCAGACACTACAATACAGAGATTTCCTATCTACCCCCTGTACCTGTTAACAGGTGGCTGAAGCCATACACTGCTAAAGGTGGTGCCCCCTGGAGGTAGTTGCTGGTGAGAATAGAGAGCCCCAGGGAAAACGCTAAACAAATACTGCATTTGGGGGGGCAGAAACAAAGAACTATAAGGAAGTGCAGAAAGGGGTGTTGATTCTTTCAGTCTTCGGAATTCAGCATTTTGGATCGTCAGCATTTGGGGTCAGCAGATTTCAGCCCTACATGGCAATCTTCCAGAAGGCTGTTGTATGTCTCTGAAGGAGGCCTCCAGAAACAAACCTCAGAAGACAAAAAAAAAAAAAAAAAAACAGTTTGGAAACTTCGCAAGTAGCTGAGCAACTGAAACTGTTCCAGGATTTAGTGCTTTTACAGCCTGGCAAGTAAGGCCAAGACCTGAACAGGGCATCGCGCTGAGCTTCGTGAGTCGGGCTGTTTGTCTACACTGCAGCTGCCATTTTAAGTGTAGCTTGTCTGTGCTTTGTTAGGGCATGGCAGCGGTTCCCAGAGCATCTCCTGTTGTGTCTTTCACTGTCTTCGTGACTTGGAACCTGGCCTATAGTCTGACTGCAGTGTGTTCCAAATGGGTAGAGGCAGGAACACACCATCTTGGACATGTGGCCTACTGTCCGGGAGAGGAGCTCTCCATCCTCAGTGGTGGAAGATGCCACCTTACCTGCTTTTGTTTAGGCCTTAAAAACACTAGACATTGCTTCCGGTGATGGAAAGGCCATTTTTGGACTCAGTAACCGGTTTTCCCTAGTTTGTAAAATAAAATCCCATTGTTGTTCCCTGAACTTGAGTAGTCTTGCAATTGAGCAGGTGAAGAATGGGGATAGTGACCTTGGCCTATCTGGGCAGTGTTCTTGGCCTGGTTTAGCGCCCCCTGCTGCCCTGCACCTTACTCACATATGCAAACTTTCCCATTATTAACATCTCCCAGACGATGCATTTGTTATATTCATGAAACTACACTGAATTAGACTTCACTCTTGGTACCGTGTGCCATACAGTCGATGGGTTTCAACAAAAGTGAAATGATATGTATCTACCTTTATAGTATCATAAGAGTATTTTATTGTCATAAAAAGCCTCTGTACTCCACTTATTCTTCTCTCCTTTCTCAACCCCTGGCAACTGCTGACCTTTTTACTGTCTCCACATTTCTGCCTTTTTCCAGAATGTCAGTCATGAGTTGGGATCACAGAGTACACAACCTTTTCAGATTGTTTTCTTTCACTTACTGGCATGCATTTAAGTTTCCTCCAAGTCTTTTCAGGTCCAGGCAGGTTCTCCCCACCCTCCCTCAGTCCCCTCTGAGAGATACTGATGTACAAGGTAGAGAGATTTTTCATTCCATTGATGTAACACTGGTTTACAAAGCTGCTCATGTATTAGAAGTCCAGGACTTCCCCTTTCAAATATCGTTATCACACCACACCCACCACTAAAGCACCTGCATACTGCTGCACCACAACCCACTGTTCTCCCTCCTCACTTTGTTCTCCCTCCTCTACCTTCTCCTCTCGTAGCTTTAATTCTACAGTCAGATTTCTACAGTTTGTTGTTGGTTTGGATTTATCTGACCCTTTTTTTTCCTCCATATTCCAGATATAAATGACATCATTGAGTATTTGTCTTTCTCCTTCTGTTTTATTTATTTTGTTTAGTATAATCCCCTCCAGCTTCATCCATGTTTCAACAAATGGCAAATGTGTACTTTTTTGATAGCTGAGTCATTATCCCATTATGTATATATAAATCATATCTTTCTTATCCACTCACCTGTATTTGGGGAATTAACTTCCCATAGTACATGTTCTGCTTAGTGCAAGCTTCCCTTCAAACTAGTGGAATTAGTGGGTCAATGGCAGATTCATTTTTCGTTTTTCATCTGAGAAACCTTCATACTTTTCCCATAGGGCCAGGACTTGTCTACATTCCCACCAACAGTATAAGCGAGTTCCTTTTTATGAGTAGCCTTTTCTAAGTGCTGAATAATATTTGACAGTCTGCACACACCAGATGGTGTATTATAACATACCTGTTTACTTACCATTAGCCTATTGAAGGACATCCTGGTTATCTTCAAGCTTGGGCAATTATAAGTAAAACTGCCACAAACATCCATATGCAAGTTTTTAAGTGGACAAGTTTTCAACTTCTTTGGGTACATGTCGAGGGTACTTAATACTGTAGCATATACTAAGAATATTTTTAATTTTGTAAGAAACTGTCAAACTGTCTTCCAAAGTGACTATGCCATTTCACATCCTCACGGGATTAGTAATTACTAAATAAATAGAATGTTCCATATGGTATCATTAAATTCACCATCTTTCATTCAAAGAGATTATTTCAGCAACAGGAACAGTTTTGCAGGACTACTATGCGCACACACACAATGACTCCCAAGTTTCCCTTTATACTTGTATTGCAGAGAGAGTGCTCCTCTTACTATCCACCTGCCTCATTTTGCCTGTCTTTCTCTAACATGCCTTTAATCCCCAATAAGAAGTACCCCAACTTCAGTAGCTGAGCAATTTAGTCCCTTTGCTATTCTTATTTAATGGCAGCATCATATTCAAACGGATCCCAGATCAGTCATGAAATGGTTCAATTATCAGGTAGCAACTCATATAAATTTCAGTTGTTCATGTCTGTCTTTTCTTCTGGAGTCTCGTTTTTAAAGCACTATCCTGTCTTTCCACTTTTTAGTTCTGCTGTGCCTATATAGGTCTTGGTGCCTAAGTCCCTGCTTGCATTTTATTATTTCAGTTTCCCTTAAATATGGGATATTTTAAAGTCCCAGTTTCTCTGCCTTTCAGCATGCTGTTTGTCCAAATGCTCTGCTTTGCCTTATGACTTCCATTTGACTACTCCCCTTACTTCTGATTATATATGTATTGGTTTCTTTGATCTCAAGGCCTGCAGACCTCTAGACTGACTTGTATACTGAAAAAATTCAAACACAGTGAAATCTATGCAGTGAGCCCTCTCAGCAGTGAGTCCTCTCACTATTAGGTGATCGTTTGCATGCAAGTTCAAGAAATAACAAGCCATCACATCATATTTCTTTTCTGATCTATTAATGTGATGAATTATGTTCACTGCCTTTGGAACATTAAATCATCATAGCATTTTTGAATGAAGCTACTTGCACCTTGTTTTGATTTCTTTTAATCAAACCCCTTCGTTAGACCCTGAATATTATGGATCTGTGAAGATCACATTGCAGGCCCATCTCAGACACACCTCCCTTTTAACTGTTTTGAGCCTTAGGGCTCCACAGGAGTGAATTTTGAGTTGGTGACAGCAGAGTAATTATCTTTCTCCTTGACCTGATTCTATAGCATGACCTTTGGAAGGGTTCATTTATAAACAAGTAGATACACAATGTTTAAAGGCTTTATATTCAACTACAACATGGTTTACTTCTTGGTCATGGAAATCATTCAAGACAGTTCTGTATAAAGTTTTGTAAACTCTCAAATTGAAAATTTATTTGTGTGTGTGTGTGTGTGTGTGTGTTATTCTGAACAACTAATATTAGGCTTGCATTTCATTTAACCTTTGAAACTCTAACATGGAACGTTTGAGCTCTTCTTCCCAGATACTCAAAACACCAACTTTACTATTTCTGGTACCATGTGGAGAACTGTAATAAACACTGATGCAGTTTGAAAAGTGTTGGTGAAGCAAGTAACAATTTGACAGGATGTCCTCTTCCTGGGTGCATCAGCACCCAGGTATTTCTCAGACTCTAACAGTATTGCATATAATGAACAGCATATGAAATATTATGGAAAATATAATTTAATGTTACCTATTTGTTGGAATTTATAGATTAGATTCCTCAGGGCAAATGAGACAGAAATATTCTATAGGAATATAAGTATGCACTATGTCACTGGGTTAGCTCAAATGGGGCATTAGGAATGAGTGATTTTTCATTTACTATTGGATTAGTGAGACTAAATAAGCTTGGGAACACAGCCCTATGAGTAGATGCATGTTCATTCTACCTGATCTCTTCCTTCCCATAAATAAGAGAGGTTCAATACCGAAATAACTGGAAATCGTACTGGCATGTTATTTTGCAGGCAATAGCTTACTGATGTGGGCTGATGTGAGGAGGAAAGAATAGCACAGAAGTGTGAAGGTGACTCATAAGACCATGTTCATATTATTTTCTATAAATAAGAAAGATAACATACATCATCATCAGTGTAGCTGAGGGAATCCGTTTTTTACCCTAATGCCAAGCTGTATTATTTCATATTTATAGTATTGTTATGAATATGAACTTTGAAGGCTCCAGTGGAGAGTCAAAGTGATTTCAAAGATATGCATCCTCTCCTATACAAGACATTCAATTTTTCTTCCTTTAATAGCTGCTGATGCTAAAATACAAAATGCAGCCTGATAAATATCCAACCCACTAAAATATGTTCCCACTTATGTGGAATGTTTTGGATGGTACTGCTTTTTTTTTTTTTAATTTCCTTCAAGAAAGAAATGTTAGCACTGCATACCATTTCATTTTCTATTATATATGTATAGGGAATTTATCATCATGCCAGATATATAAAATTTAAAGAACAAAATAGAATAAGTGGAGACCTTAAAGTTTGGTACTTTCTTCCAGAATTTTCTAGGAGTAAGGCAATATCAAAACCTGGCAATCTGCCATTAGAGGAAGGGCTTGTCAGCAAGAAACCTTGTTTAGAATTATGTTGGACAATAAATATACCAACTTCAGGTAACCAGAGGAAGGGTGACATTTCTTTTGTATATTCACTCTCTGTAAACTTTAATAAGTATTTTCTTTCTTGTTTTGGCTATTGTCACTGGAGTCCTTATTCTTAACCTACCTAATTCTTTCACTCTGCTCATGATACAGCAATTTCAGGAGAAGGCAAAAGTAAAAAAAAAAAAAAAAAAATAGACAACTGCGTAAGATGCTTTCCATTTCACTTTGGGGAAAATAATCTGTTTTTCCAGTATGTCCTCAAGGGGCTACTTGATTTGTCCTCTGTCCACTCTTCAACATTTTCCAATACTGCCAGTAGTCAGGGGACCTTACCTGAATGCACATATTTTACCTCAGTTGACCAAGAATGCTCTGTGGGTTATTATCTGCCCGATTTATTTCATTTTTTAAGATTTTATTTATTTATGCATACAACAGCTGGGTATAGGACAGCTGAGTACATATTCACCAGAGCCAGAGTGTGGAGCAGTAAACACAGATTGACTGGAACACAGTGCTGAGGGGAACAGCAGGTGAGGCAGGAGAAGTCTGCTGCTCCACATGTCTTAGCTCCCTGGCTGGGAAAGGAACTTGTGCTGCAGTGGCTGCTGATAGCTTTATAGTGCTGAGACTTAACCCCTTGCACCACCAGGGGCCTGCCAGTATCTACCCAATTTATAATTTATTAATCTAGTAACTTGTTTTGGCTCAAACAGTCTCTGATTTTACCCATTACATGTTCACTCAAGATGGCATGTATGTTATTTTTAAAAGTTCCCCAACATCTTTTAGCACATTTTACTCTTTTTCATTTTGCAACGAAGTATTTTTTACTAACAGGAGTACGAAGATAGTCCAGTTTGTACTTTGTGGATCTTCCATTCAACACCTCTACTTTCTTTCATTGTCTCATCTAAGCCCATGTGATAATGCATTTTCAGTTCAAACAGGCCTTACCTTCACATATGGCTAAATATGGAAGGGAGAGCGGCAAACAAACAAACAAAAACAGAAAAAAAAGTACTTCTCTATCTCTCTGAATTTCTTCTGTTTCAACATAGCTTAGACCTTCCTTTTAAAGATACCCTACAGGGTTCCCACCGACAAGCTGAAGGGAAATTAGGCTAAACTAAGTAGTAATAGGCAATAGCTTCCCACCTGCAATTGTGGTGCATGAAGTGAGTCAACACTGCCGCCTTGCCTGCTGTTTGTGTTCTTTGGCCCACACGATGACCAGATCACCAAACAGTCATCTAACAGTTCAATAAGAAACTTGAAAATTATAGGTTAATTATATGTAAATTATAGGTAAAACCCAGAGGTTTAGAAATCTTGCTATAGAGCAAATGAAAAATAATCTGAATGCTTTTGCCATAATGGTTTCTGTCATTTATTGTGTGGACTAAATAACTATTCATTTTTATTTGGTGGTTTTGTGTTTTATTTGTTGCTATTGCCCTTCAGACAGCAATGTGCCAGAAAGAGAGTTCTACTAGTTCTAGAAGGGCCAGGAGAAGGGGGAGAGCAAAGTGGGGAGAAACAAAATGGATGACAGCGGAGGGTCTTCAGTGCCTTGATGGTGAGTGTGGTAACATACACCAAAAGCATGTGATTCCACACCTCTAAATCATATACGCTGTTGTAAACAAATGTCACCTCAAAGTAATAACAACAATAATAAAGAACATTGTATTATTTTAATTGTCCTACTAAATGTCCATTTAAGAGGGTTGTGTGCAAAGTAGCAAAAAATATTTGCCACATTCAATATCCATGTAGAGGGCATCACTGGGCATGTGAAATTTACAAAATACGTATGTAGTGATGAGTGTCAGCATCTAATCTCAATGTGAGAACTAATTTTGAGAAGCCAGTATACAAAGCTGATACTGAATATGTGCAGTTACAGAAAGCAGGATAAAAGAATACTAACCAACAATGACTTTAATTTAGATCAAATGACTGCTGATCTAAATTTCACTAATTTTTCAAATCTATTTTTATCGTGCATGTACAAAAAAAAAAAGTCACTGTTAATGTGTTGTTTCTTTACCAAAAGAAAAATCATATGCAGTTAAAGAATACCAGTATTCTGTGGGAATCTTCAGATACTTTAAAAATAAATTACATACATTTAAAGTTGATAATGGTTCATTTTTGACATCCAATCTATAAAATCAAAGTAAATACTTTAGAATTTCAGTCTATCAAAGTTGAGACATCAGGCATTATTATGAATGCTTTAATAAATTGTATGGTTTAATATGGGAGATATTAGGATATGTGGGAATATAAATTTAATGGAGCACAATCATATGGCAAAGCAATAATGTTGGGTTTAAATTTTTAAAATCTACAGAATACAAATAAACTTGTTTTGGTTCAAATCATTCATGTTTGAGCAACCAGAAGTTGTAGCTATTAAAATTACACATATGGGCCCTCCCTGGTGGCGCAGCGGGTTAAAGCACAGCACTAAGAAGCTTAAGCCACTTCCGCATGAGTTCGAACCCCGCCTTGCCCGGAGCCTGTACCCCAGTTCTGTGTGCATAAATAAGTAAATCTTTAAAAAAAAAAAACATAATTTCACCATAATCAATTGATGACTTAAAACTACACATATGGGCCCTCCCTGGTGGCGCAGCGGGTTAAAGCACAGCACTGAGAATCTGAAGCCACTTCCGCATGAGTTC
>NW_004567128.1:17986344-18093431 GCF_000260355.1 Condylura cristata
CTCCCCACTCTGCGTCTGGTGAATCCTCTCACCATCTGCATCTCTGGCCTGTACCCCAGTTCTGTATGAATAAATAAATCTTAAAAAAAAAAATTACACATATAATGACCACACTGAAAAATGGGGTGAAGGCAATGTTGATCATGTGCTTCCTGTCTTCACTTGAATTTTAGAAATTGGTGACATTATGAATAACTCTTTTCTAAATTATATTGGGTCCCACAATTATATTCATCCTTTTGATTAAACAATTATTCTTATATTTTCACTTCGTTTTACTCATATATAGTTGGAGACAGTTGATTAGATTTTTTAAAAAAGAAGCCCAACTTACCTTTTCAATAATTTTACTGAACAACAATCATAGTTCATAAGACTTAAACATTAGAAAACATTAAAATTAATCACATGGGAGAAGTTAGCACAGAAATGAAAAATATTAAATGATAAGAGCTCAGGAGTATAGAACATTTAATTTTAAAATTCTCTAATTATATTCTGGAATATCTTGATTTATTAGAGTGATCTTCTGATGGTGTGCCCATTTTTAATAAAAGAAATTTATATTCTGTTTCAAATGAAATGGAATTGAGATGATTTTTTAAGCTGCTAAACTTGGTGAAATATTAAAAAATTCATAAATAGGAATAATTTGACAAGATGATAAAAATAACTGCAGGAAAACATTTAGGCTATTGCTTTATATATTTCTATTAAAAAATAGAATTGACACTGTTTTACAGAATTTCTTCTGAACTTACCATACACTTCATCTCTTCATTAAAAAAAATAATGCTGAAAGCTCTCCCTGCTGGTACAACGGGGTGAAAGCACCTCACTATGAAGCTCTCAGAAGCCACTACAGCACGAGTTCAATCCCCCAACAGAGCTGAGCCACGTGGCACGGCAGACCTCTCCTGACCCGCCCGCTGCTCCCCTCAGCAGTGTACTTCGTCGATCTGCCTGTTCTGCTCCCCGCTCTGTCTCTGGTGAATCCTCTCATCCCCCTCTAGCCTGTCCCAGTTCTGTATACATAAATAAATCTTTTTTAAAAAGAAGAATTATAGTATTGCTTCCAGGGAATCAGTCTCCAGCCAGTCTTGCTATTAAGTTTTGAGGTATTATTAGTTGTAATGGTTGGCGGTTGCGTTGTTTCTTGTGGCCAAGCCATCACTTCAACTCTATTACAGTATGTGAGCCTGTATTTTATTGTTTTATTACTAGTGCTTGCCTGGTTACCATTATCTTAGATTTTTCACTTATTTTAATCTAATGCAGTCTTTTAAGTCCTGGATACATTATTACCGGATCTCTGCTACTGCAGCCTGATCTCACTGACGATGCTACATTCAATTCCAACTAGTTGTCACTAACAAGGCAACCACCCACCATTATAATTGGATATTTCTAAAATGTTCCCCTAATGCTTCACAACTAACTCTCTCACAGTCATTTCCTCCTGCCAACTTTACTCAAGCAAATTAATTTGGTCACCATCTCCATCTTTACCAGCATCATCATCATCGATGACCTTGTCCTGAGCCATATGTTGATTGGGAAGGTTTTTTTTTTTTAGGATTGTTTTTGAGGTTTCAATATTTTTTCAACTTTTATTTTAAGTGATATCCATTCTAGCATTTGCAGGGGAGGGTCTAGTTCCATAGGAAACAGAAGATCCTAAATTGTACCATGCAACTGATAAATAGACTGAGTGTAAAGAAGAAAGTTGTCACCATGTAATTACAGTCACAGAAACTCTTCCCAGGTGGTAGCTTGGGCACTTCAGAGATACTTCATACTCTGGTGCAAGGGTGGAAAACCCAACAGGAGAGGGAAGTGCCCTCTGGATGCATCATATCCATCATCACCACCCTAGAAAGGCACAGAACAAACAGCTGCTATGACCTGTGGACTACTTTTGGCATAAAGAAGGCAATGGCCTGTGGTGTGAACAGGTCATGACGATGTATACAGGTGAGAGAGTCCATTTTCAGTGAGTGTGTTCATACCATCAAACAATGAGCCTCTGCTAAATTAAGCTAAGGAACCAAGGTTTAATTCTCAGAAGTGACAATTTCATTCATTTACTTAGCAGGAATTTACCAAGTGCCCACATACTCTCACTTCCACTGGAAGCCATTTCTAGATAAAGAAATCTGATGTCTTTAGAGGATCCAGGTTCCCCCAAGGATACAGCTAAAAAGGCTTAATGGAATGGAGAAAATGTTTTGAAACTGTAGGAAACGTTTTTTACACCTTCATTAAGAGCTTTGGGTTCAGCTTACTCTCCCTAGCAAAGGACTGGTCTAGTCATCTGTGTCTTTATTTTTTACTTTATATATACTTTTGTGTTTTTAATTAAAATATAGATCAATTATTTATATTCTCTATGACAGCAATTATACCTTTTATTTTATGAGATAGTTTTCCACTTAGGCCGAAGACCTTCCTTGCTTTTAATATGTACATAACCTTAGGGTGACCACTTAATATCTGCATGCGTTATATCCATATTCTGTAATATGGACACTGGAGGAGCATCAGACACAAAAAAATATATGTGAACTTCTTTAAATAGTGTAACGTATAATATGTGAACTTGAATGAGGTGTGAGGTCCATTGCTCTAATTGTTCTCGGTCTGATGGTTAATAAAAAACTCATCTGAGAACTTTGACTATTAGGTAAATGCACACCCTTTAAGTCCTGCTTTCCTATTAGCCTTATACAATAATGTGAGAGAAGTATGATTTCACAGATTGCTGGTGTTTGAAAGTGGAGCACTGCAGTATCTATTGTTTTAATAAAGTCTATCTTGCCTAAAGCATTAAGAAAACAATCGAATCTCCTAGCCAATTGTTATTTTCTATCAATCTGTACTGATAGTGCCACCTAGTGGTGTCGTTCTGAACAGCAATACTCACAGTGAGCTTTAAATCAGCTAAGTTCCTACCACATTTGCTTTCATTTGAGTAGAACTTTGCCCACATTATCACAATTCACTACTTTGTTAATGTTTTTGATAGCTTCAAATTAAATATAAATTCAGGGGTGCTTAATATTTCAAAGATAAGTATTTGACAACATGTTATAATCCATAAAAATAACACGGTCCTCCCTGGTGGGTAGGGGATTAAGGCGCAGCACTGCAAGCTGACAGCAGCTGCCTCAGTGCAAGTTCAATCCCCCACCCAGTGGTGATCCACATGGCGCAACAGACCTCTTCTGACCTGCCTGCTGCTCCCCTCAGCAGTGTACTTTGTTGATCTGCCTGTTCTGCTCTCCACTGTGTATATGGTGAATCCTCTCACCGCCCCTGTACCTCTGGCCTGCACCTCAGTTCTGTATGCATAAGTAAGCAAATCTTTTTAAGAATAAGATAACAATAAAAATAAATAAAAGTATAATGTTTAATACTTCCATAATAGAAAAAAAAAGAGAAAAACATTCTACATTATTCTGAACAGTTGGCAACTGATATGGCTAAGACTGACAACACTGTATTAGGATTTCCTAAAGCTTATGTGGGTACAAAATCAAAGCTCCTAAAAGTCATCCCGGCATTTATCTATTTACAATGTAAAAACTTCCTAAAATTACTTCTGCAAATTCTTGGTGGATCTTACCATTAAATACCAATCCAAGCTAATGAGATACAGGAGAAGAGAAAGAAGCTTTCCCTAAATTGAAAATTTCCACTCTTTTGGAAAATGTGAAAAAATTAGATATAAAAGCAATAGATAGGACAAAAGAAGAATGCATTAAGGTAGTAAGAAGTGATGATCAGAGCATCTTGTAAAGGGTCAAAGAGTTATAAACAAGATAAAAATGTGAGACAAGGGAAAAGTAGGCATATTAACATTTCAATTTTGATTCTATGGACAGGCTTTCCTATACACTTTCTTTAATAGAAACAAAAGTAGTAGAGGAAACATATGAGATACATTCTTGTGAATTTGGGGACTAAAACACAGCACTGGTAGGAAAGCATTCAACAAACATCAAGGGAGCAGGGAGTGATTCTTTTTATCGATTTACTTTATTAATACTTAATTAGTACCATGTGTGGGCTCTCTCACTCACACTTTCTCCAATTTAATTTTTACTTGTCTGTTTTTTTTTTCTTTTTTCTTTTTAGGAGTTATGGAAGCCTAGTAGTGTTGAACTTGCCAATCTCCCTCCATGGAGCTGCTAAGCAGCTCAGGTTTAGCTAGTGTCCTAGCCAATGTGTAAGATTTAAATGTTTGGAACACAGATATCTGTACTGTAAATGGGGAATAAATTCCCCTTGTCAGGTCTTTTGGGATTACCTCAACATGGAGTGGGGAAGGGATATGAAAGTAGTTATTATACTCACAGGTCCTAAAGAGAGAGGCCTAGCACTCCATGGAAGGGGGTATATGGAGGGAACTCCAAGGTGGGATTTTCAAAGAAACAGGTAGGGAACCAAAGGAGAGTGAGGACTTGTGGACAAGTGCCTTTACTTGGAGTCAGAGTGGAGGACCCAAGCAAATGTCATGTGAGGAGGATTCCATAGTTGACTTTTCATTGGTGGTAAAAGAAAACAGCAAGAAGTATTTGTTGCAAAGATCACCTGGTGACCTGGACAAGGTGGTAGAAGCATGTTTATAGGGATGTTGAGCAGCAGAAAAACAAAGTTTAAAAATTTGCAATGCAGTCTCATTCTATTAATGTATACAACTGCACAGTAAAGTAAAGCTTTCACAAACTTGAAACTATGAATGCTGTTGCTCATTACAGAGAGTGAATAAATAAATGTATGGTTAATGCAGAACTACTCTTCATTTTCAACACTGGTTCTCTAATTAAGGCCTCCATTTACTCCACAATTAGAATTTTGTCCCTTGTAATCAATGCAACAAGCATCTACTCCTTCAGATAGATACCCTATAAATTATTATGACTTTTTAAAAACATGTATCAGTGTTCCCATTGTCAATTAGCATATCACAATCTCAAAAGTTATTCAAAACACTAAAAGTAGATCTGTCTTAAGACTTAGCAATTCTACTCATAGGAATCTACTCAAAGGACACAAAGATACTAATTTGAAAGGAAACCTGTACGCTTATTTTTATTCAGCACTATTTATAATAGCCAAGATAGTAAACAACCTAAGTGCCCCAAACAGATGGCTGGAAGAAGAGGTGGTATGGTATATAAACATAATGGAATATGATACAGCAATCAAAAAACTTAAACTCATGCCATTTGCAGCAACATTGACAGAGCTAGAAGGCATTATGTAAGTGAAATATGTCCTAAGGAAACAGAAAAGTATCAGATGGTTTCATTTATGTGTGAATATAGCAAAACTGAACAAAAGGTGAAAAAAAGACCAAAAAAAAGCAACCTGACCATAGGTCTGAGGCCTACAGCCAAGAAGGGGGAGGGAAAGTGGCCAAAACAGGGGAGGGAAGAGCACAAGAGACGAAGGTGATGGTGCAGGGGTGCCATGGTGGTGGGAGAACTACAGGAACTATCCCTGAGGGGGGGAATCGAACACTGTCCAAAAATATATATAAGAAAATAAATGAATTTAATTAAAAAAATTAAAACTGATCTTCAAAAAATGTTATTAAATTCCTGAAGGATCTCTGAGTCAGTAGGTCTCAGCTAGGTGGTTTTTCTGGGTCCTTCACATGTGTTTTCTGGACAGAGGCTGGGGCTGAAGTAAGCTGAAGGCTCAGGAAGACACAAAGGCCAAGATGACTTGCTCAACATGAGAAGCAGTGAAATCAGAAGCTGTCAGCTGGGAGGCCAGCTGATTCTGTCAACATCTTCCATAGCTATGTGTGGCCTCGCCACAAATCTCAAGCTTCTCAAAGCCCAGTGACTGGGTGATTAAGAGGAGTTCACCAAGAGCAAGCAGTCCAAGAGACAGAAAGTGGAAGGTCTGGCTATGTAAATTGACATGTCATAATTTCTGTGATATTCTATTGATCAAAGCTGCCACAGAACCTATCTAGATTCAAGGGGGAAAGAAAACAGTAGATGTCCATTTGAAGGGGTGAGAGGATCATAAAATTACAGTCATCCCCATTTGTCTAAATCAATAATAAAATATTAATAGCAGACACCTTTATTATTACTGTTTTAGTATCTCTCACTGATCCTCAAATCATCACATAATCCTATATCTTGATTTTGTACTTAAGAAAACTGAAGATTAACAGTTATAAACTTGGTAAAAGTCACAGAGTGAGAGCTGACACCACAGATAGGCCTTCACTGTTTTATTTCACCATCCTTCTACTCTACCAGGAAATTTCCTGATTCCCTATGTCCTCTCAACTCAAAGCTGAATTCCGGTGTTTGTGACAAATTCATAACCTGCCCATTCCTGCATATGCAATCGTACCTCCACTTGCTCTATACCTATCCTTTTAATAAGTCCTTTGTTCTCCTTACCTCGGAACCCCCAAATTCCCCCTCCAATGTTATCCTACCAACCACTGTTTATAGATCATTAGGCTTTTCTCTGAATATCTTCCTAACTATAGCAGCCCATTATGACTTTACCTCCTGTGGAGTTAAAGTGTCTTTTACTATGTAGTGGTTTGTGAACTTGCTGTTTTCATGTGTGTTAGTTTTATCTTTCCAATGGTATTGTTAGTTTTTCTGTGACTATCATCTATCTCACCAAGTCTAATCTTACTTCCTAATTCCATGTAACTCCCACTCTGTAAGGTTTGTATACCAAGGAATTGACAATAAACTATATCATGGAGCTTCACTTATGCCAGAGAGTCAACTGGAGTCTTTCAAATAAAAATTATCAATGGTAATGTTAGCCTGAAGTAACAGCTTAACTATACTATAGTCAAGCATATATTCATGTAAATTCAGTGCTGTGTGAACTCCTGAGCCTTCTAAGCAAATTAGAGGGAAAACCCTATAGAGCTAAGAGGCCCAGCAAAGGGACAGGGCTTGTGGCTACATGCTGTGATTTCTAAATTTCTATTAAAGAGCACTTTCCTTTTTGCTAGGTAGAGATTGAAATGCCTTTGATAATTCATTCTACAATTCTGAATGAAGCTTAAGGTACAAGTTCACTAAATTATAAGATCTTTTCCACAGAAGATTCTTATCTGTGTTAAAAAGGGTAGAGGGTTAAGAAGCTACTGTGCATATTGTAGAGAAGCAGGTTTCTCAAGAAAGGAAACAGATAAAGTGAGAAGGCCAGATACCTGCTTGCCTGAAGTCATACTTCCTAATGTCTTGAGTTCCCCAAAGAAGCAAAGAGAAGTCCTAGGGCAGGAGTCAAACACAGAACTCTTGCTGAAAACCTGTGAGGGCTGAGCCATCAGCCCTCCATATCCTTAATACATAGGCATAACCACTCTCTGCAGGCTGGAGGTTTTTCAAATGCTGACTTGACATTGTGAGCACTCTGTGGAAGATAAAGCAAGCTATATTTAAATCATTTTATCTCGCCTCCTTTACGCTGCACAATTACGAAATGCTTTCCTAAGTCTAAATTTTCAAGTCAAAGTGTAAATCAGCTGCAAGACTTAAAGAACAAAGTGAGCTGATCAAGACCCCATGATGTTAAGTCTTCAGGTAGAGATTTGCAGAGCAGTTTAGGAGTCAGGTTAAGGAATGCAGTCAGCCAGCTTGTCTTACCATTAACTTTATTTGCCTTCCTCTGGGGGCTGGCTCGACTGCCCAGTTAGTCTTAATAAGACAACATGAAAGTCCTAATGGAGATGCTAAAAATCTCATTTATGAGAGTCAGATGATTTCTGGTTAACAGAAGCACTATTTTATACTTCCAATTCACCGGGTATTTGACATCTACTAGGCTGAGAAAAGTGACTTTATAATCAGGAACTGAACAAATGTTTGGGGGTTATATTCTGTATTGAAAGTAATTATTTCTAGAATTTGCTTACCCCTATTTTGCCTACATTATTTTAAAAAATATTCCCAAAACTGGCCCTCCCTGGTGGCGCAGCGGGTTGGAGCACAGCACTGAGAATCTAGAGCCGCTTCCTCATGAGTTCGATTCCCGCCTGCCCCGGAGGTGACCACATGGCGTGGCAGACCTCTCCTGACCCGCCCGCTGCTCCCCTCAGCAGTGTATTTCGTTGATCTGCCTGTTCTGCACTCCACTCTGTCTCTGGTGAATTCTCTCACCCTCCACATCTCTGGCCTGTGTCCCAGTTCTGTATGCACAAATAAAATAAAATCTTAAAAAAAAAAAAAAATTCCCAAAACTATAAAAAAAAAAATACGCCACGGAGTAAGGCATGTGGGTCTGTAAAGAAAATTACAGGCTTTTGAAATAATCTTTCTTGGCATCTCTGTCTATTCCAATTCCAAAATACTTTTAGAATTAATTGAAGCACTCTGAATATTTATGAACTGTTGAAGGAATCCAACATATTAAGCTTCTCCCAGAAAAGTCATATCCATGATCTTTGGGAACTCTTCATTTTCATTCTTGTTCTACAACATGGCAGTCACTGGAAGGTTATATGCAGTTTTATGCTTATCACATCATACCTTGACAAAGAGGAGAGGATTATAATAGTTTTTCCTATTGTAGCCTCAGCGACGGAGAGCAGACCCTTGGTTTTGATAACATCCTACCCCTGGTCTTTGAGTCTCTGGCTTGAACATAACATGAATTACTGCACATTTGGCTTCTGCATCATGTTCAAGAAGAAGCAGAATGAGTGACTGCTGTCAGAGCACAAGCTGTGCGTGAATCTGCCCAAATCCATGTGCAGTGTCATGGCAGGGAGAAAAGACAGTGGGTGTTACTTTTTTTAAGATTTATTTATTTACACATACAAGAACTGGGGTATAGGCCAGCTGTCTGGGGATTGAGAGGATTCACTAGAGACAGAATGGGGAACAGAACAGGCAGATCGACTGAAATACACTGCTGAGAGGAGCAGCGAGAGAGGCAGGAGAGATCTGTTGTGCCATGTGTGTTACCTCCGTGGCCAGTGATCGAACTCATGCCACAGTGGCTGCCGATACCTCGAAAGCACTGACTTTAATACCTGTGCCACCAGGGAGACCCAAAGAGTGGCTATTTTTCCTGACAAATTAGATAGTGGCCCATCGTGTCTTCAGCCATGCCTATAGATAGAACTAAGCAATAGCTCAAGCAGTCATAGCCATGAGCTAGGGAATGAATTATTTTCTTCCTCATTTATATCAGTAGTTGAACAAGGAGTCCATTAAAAGTCCCTCCTAAAAACTGTGTCTAAGTTATTATCTTAATTAGGTCTACCGTATTAATTTGGCTATTAGTTCACATGTAAAAGAAACACAACATATGTGCAATAAATCTGTGATACTATCATATACATGAAAATACTGCATTAATTTTAAAAGTTACCTCCAAAATGGTAACACAGAATACATTTATTTCAAAAACATTTACAAATGTGAATGCCTGTTCATGTGTCAGCCACACTTCAAAATATATGAAATGTGATGGAATTGGTTTGGAAGTCACTGCTGAAAAAAAATCAGAACACGAACTTCAATTTAACTGGTAAAGTCTGGATCTCAAGAAATGGGTTCAGGCACACTGCATCTTGGTGACGCCTGTGCTTTCCTGTTCATGATTTTGCTTCCTCCTGAGATCACTGGTAGGATGGAAGCAGCAGTTTCACCATTACATCCAGGCATGACAACCACTAGAGGGCAAAGACTCTCTAGCGTCCTATGATTCCTTCTTCTCAGGGAGAGAACGTCTCCTTAATGCTTTTCCAATTTCCTTTCTTGTCCCATTCACCAACAATGAATGCATTTCTACACCATTGTAGGAAGCAAAATGTGGTCAACTAATTAGCTTATGCCAGTCATTAGAAAGTCAAGCATCGTCACCATTTATATTGATCCAGTAAATGGATGCCAAACTATTCCAATATGTTTCATTTGATACCTTCCCACCACCTATGTGATTATTGGTTATTTTCAGGGGAACTTCAGTAATCCCAGGCTACCCAACCATAATTTTCATTCCAAAATCATTGTAGCTGTTTCCGCTGAAACAGCTTCAAAAATAAAATTCAAGGTTTGATTAACAGAATCACCCATTCTAGCACTTGTTTAAAACTTTCAAATGGAAATAAAGAAGTAAAATGATGTAGCTGGTCCATATTAAAGAAATGTCACTTCTGATATGTGTTCCTAAAGTAATTGCATTTATTGACAGGTGTAATTTATTGATGTTTGAATTCCCTTTGTACTTATTTTTTACTTTTCAAGTGAGATGTTTAAGAAATAAAACAAAGAGGCTAGGAATCAAATTTAACACCCATCTAAGACGTATATGTAAAGCACAAGCAAAAAGGTTCCTTATTCCACAGCTGAGGCCAGCAAGAAGTGCAAAATGCAGCACACACAGAATAAATTTCAAAGAAGACAATATTACATGTAAATGTGTGTTGTCTTTCTGCATAAAACCTATGGCAGGGAAGCCAGTAATTTTTATGTTGTGTACACATCTCTAAGATGCCAAAACTAACTTCCTGCTAACTCTTGTTTGTTTTCTAGAGGCTGGACATATCTGTATATAGCTCTTTTATCCTAGACTATGTGTATAATCATCAAAACAGAGCAGTGAAAAGTAAAAAACAAAATGAGTAGAAGTGGTATTTTTCAACTGATGTAAATTATTTCAAGCATCCTTATAATGAAAATTACTATACTGATTCATGTGTAGCTTATGTGTAAGGATGAAGTAGTCTTAGGACAATTTCTAAGGAAAGGGACAGTTTCAGACTGAGCTAGACAGAAAAAGTTAGTTGTAAAGATGCCAGAAGTTTTCCATTTTTCAAATTTTGGACCATGCACCATGAGATCATGGAGATCATAAATTTTCCTGTTTCTGTCACTTTTGGAATCCCTGAATGTTATTTTAAAGTGAGCTGAGTAAGGCACAAATTTTAGAAACTACGGGCCTTGAGAAAACTACTGAACTTTGCAAGCTTAATAAGAAGCAGTATTTTAGGAATGTTAACTGCTTTATATTTAAGACTAATATTGCCAATAAATAAACTAGTGAAGACTCTATTGTAAAAAGCACAGGAGAAAAAGATTATTAAACCATATATATATATATTTTTTAATTTTTTCTTGGCATTCTCAGACTAAATGTTTAATGTGAGGCATTAAAATGTTATGTTTCGTTCAAAACTGTATTAACATTTAAATACCACATATATGTAGTTTAAATGTTTTCTGTGAATTATTATTTAAGAACTTTTAATATATTCAAACTGATATTTTATGTAATAAAAATGTATGGTACTGTGTTATCAATCCTTTTTAATACATAGTTATTTACCATTTTGAAAGAGATGATTATGTCACATTCTTAACATTTCTTCACTGTGTTCTGCTTTAATCGCTTACTGATAGTGATTTAAAGTAAATGAAGGTATTGGGTAAAATACACAAATAGTTGAAATTACATTTCACTATGGTTTAGTGAGTGTAGTAAAGACAGAAAACCTCACTTACTATGGAGATCTTGGTTCCATTAAAAAGATAAGAGGACGTTAATAATGCACAAATCTCAGGATCAATAGTATTAAAATGTATTTTGAGAATTTAGAGGAGCTTTTGTCTTCATATTTCTTAACAGAAATATTCAGTGAAGTTGAATGAAAATAGACTTGGTCAACAGATGTGGTTGGCTAACAGGATAAATCAGATTAAAATAATTAGATATCTGAAGGTAATTATATAACCCAAGTATGTTTACTATCAGATGACAAATTCCAAAATGCAAATCAAAATCCAAACAGAAATACAAAATAACTAAATGGAAT
Organism: Condylura cristata; assembly: GCF_000260355.1. NCBI lineage: Eukaryota > Metazoa > Chordata > Mammalia > Eulipotyphla > Talpidae > Condylura > Condylura cristata. The sequence goes on from NW_004567128.1 coordinate 17,998,166, forward strand.
AGAATAACAAAAATAAAAATGACTATTTTGTTTATAGTGTTTTATGTTACAAAGTCACTGAGTAAGAGACATGGTCTCTACTTTTGGCTTTTTTTCAGGATGTAGAATAAAGACTAGTCTTTCAGAGCATTAACAAGGCCTAATATTTTGGTGTAGTGATTAGTTGTTAAAATTTCTAAAGCATTTTTCACTTTTAGATACACTACTTTGAAAGGAACTATGCAGTCCTGTGTTCACTGTTAACACTATTACAATAGCAAATACACAAACAACCTAAGTGCCCCCAAACAGAAGATCAGGAAAATATGGTGAATATACACAGTGGAATAATACTCAGCTATCAAAAATCACATGAGCATGCCATCTGCAGCAACATGGATGGAACTGGAGGAAATTATGCTAAGTAAAATAAGTCAGCAGACAATGAGATACCACCTCACCCCAGTGAGAATGGCACATCTTCAAACAACTAGCAACAACAAATGTTGGCGAGGATGTGGAGAAAAAGGAACTCTCCTGCATTGCTGGTGGGAATGCAAACTAGTACAACCACTATGGAAAACTGTTTGGAGGTTCCTCAAACTGCTAAACATGGAGCTTCCCTACGACCCAGCAATCCCATTCCTAGGTATCTACCCAAAAGACACAAAAACACTGATTGAAAAAGATACTTGTACCCACATGTTTACTGCTGCTTTATTTACAATTGGAAAAACATGGAAGCAGCCCAAATGCCCAAAAGTAGATGACTGGATTAGAAAGATGTGGTACATATATACAATGGAGTATTACTCAGCAACCAAAAAAGAGAAACACATGTCTTTTGCAGCAACTTGGATGGAGCTGGAAAAGATCATGCTTAGTGAGATAAGCCAGAAAGAGAAAGAAAAATACCGGATGGTTTCACTCATAGCAGGAGTATAATGGACCAGGCGAGAAAATAACAAAAATCATGAACAACCATAGACCAGAGACATTCTGTGGGGGTGGAGTGGGGAATGGGATCAAAAACGGGGGGGGAGAAATGCACGGGACTATGGTGGTGGCACAGGGGTGATTTGGTGATGGGAAACCCGTGGGGATTACAATCGAGATGGAAAAAAAAATGTGCAAAATGATGTAAGAGTAAACTTTGTAATAAATAAAATAAAATAAAATAAAAATCATAAAAAAAATAAGTCAGCAGAAAGACAAATTCTGGATGGTGTTACTTAGCTATAGCATATAAAGAAGCAAAGAAAGGAGTAGGTAAAGGCAAACTAGTCACAAACCGTAGAAATCCAATGGTAAAACTGAAGGTACCAGTTGCAGGAAGAGGGAAGAGAAGAAAGTGGGCTAGGAGCTTAATGGGTTATGGTAGTGGACTCTGGGTGTTTGGTATCGGGTGCAGCATGGTACAATATCTGGGTATGGGGAGTGAGAATGGGCAGATGCTAAGTCACAAACAATTCTGTAAGCCAATGTTAGCTCAATAAAAATGAATAAATAAAATAAAAACATGGATGAAACTGGCCAGGATAATGATAAGTGAAATTAGTCAGAATCGAAAAACAAATACAGGATGGTTTCACTGATGTGTGGAATACCAAAAACATTAACAAAGGTCAAAACTAAACTAATAATCAGTTTAAAACTGGCTGCAAGCCTGAGACCACCAGAGGGTGAGGAGGGCAGGGAATGTGGTGTGCAGTAGGGAGCATCTCAATGGAGAACTCCTGGGGCATCGGTGGTGGGCAGTGTATGAAAATACGTATTTAGAGAGGATTAAACCTATAAACCCCAAAGCAGATAAAATGGTATCATCATACTTTACCTCAATAAACATAATATGAAATAATTTTGTTTAATACACACTGAAAATGTCAAGCATCAGAAGGAAGGCACTGGAGGATTGATTACAAAACTAACACATGGTAATTCCAATACCTAATATTGCAATCTCCGAGGCTTTTCTTTTTCAAGAAACAGTTGAAAATTCTTAACAAAAAATAAACCTGATTTTCTTCACTTTTAAAACATTTCCTTACATTGTTGTTCATTTTTATACAGTAATTGGTTTCTTCCTTCAGATGTGATTTTCTTCATGTCTAATAATATAATGTTGATAATAAATGTTGATTTCACATGCTCTATTTGTATTATGCCAGGGAGTAGACATCTCTAATGTAACTGTACAACAAAAGAGTATCCCAAATCCAAAAAATACTTTCTTGAGTTACTGGAAGCTCTCTCTTTTTAAGTAAGTGAATGAATTATTGGCTTCTGTGCAAACTCCACGCACCCACCCACACACACACACACACACACACACACACAAACAACCCCAAATTAACCCAACATATGTACCCATGAAAAAAAAAAAAAACTAAATAGCCATAATCATTTGACTCTTGATCCTTTTATTGGCACTTGGCATATGTAAAGCATCTATGTTCAGAGCTGACTTGTACACTGCACACACAGCAGCTTGAGCGTTTCTTGTAACCCAACGGGAATAATGTTTGCTAATGTCCTGATAATAGGACAGGTAACAGCTTCATTTCAGTTTTGGTAAGAAAACTAAAGAGGAACAGTGATGTTGCCAAGAAATTGATAGCTGCCACTCAATTTATTATGAGGTTGCTCTTCCAGGAACAGGAGTATAAAATAAATGAAAGAAAAGCAAAAGATAGTATATAACCACAGGGTGTTCAGAGGGTATCCTATCATTGTGATAAATCAGAGTACTTTAGGTCCTTAGCATAGAAACTGACTTCCTTGAGGATGAATAATAAAAGCAACTAAACTTTATAGTGTACTTACTATGTCCCAGGCAGCAGTATAAATGAGATATATCCTATTCATTTTCAGAGGCAAGGAAACTGAGAATTCAAGATCACAAATCTAGTAAGGTTTAGAGGCAGGATTCCAACCTACATATTCTCTCCCTCAAGAAACTACTTAAATATTGCTACAGACTGTTTGTCAGTCTTACCCCCCATCCCCCGCATCCCTGCAGGATCCATACACTGAAATCCTTATTTCCAGTGTGATGTTAGTACAGATCGGATCTTTGAGAGTTGATCAGATATTGCATGTGGAGCCCTCATGAGTTGGATTAGTGTCCTTACAAAAGAGACCCAAAGAACACCCTTACCTCTTCTCCCATGTGATCAAGAAGATGACCACCTATCAACCAGGAGGTGGGTTCTCACCAGACACCAAGTCACAAGCATTCTGACCTTAAATTTCACAGCCTCTAGAGCTGTGGGAAATATTTCTATTGCTTCTAAGTTACCCAGTCTATGATATTTTTGTTATAGTAACCTGAACAGACTTAAACAGCAGTCAGTACTGAGAGGTAGTAATGCTGTGATTACAAACACCTAAAAATGTGAATTTGGCTTTGGAAGTGGATAAAGGGTAAAGCCTGGCAGAATTTTGACGTTTATTCTAAAACATGTCTACCTTTCATGAATGGACCTTTAAAGGTGATTTTCATGAAAGCTCAGAAGGCAAAAAGGAAGGCTAGAGAGAGAAAAAAAAAAAAACTCCATTTTCTTAGAGTACATAAATAATCTTGAGCTAAATGTTGATAGAAATACGGGCAATAAATGTCATTCTGATGGTTTCAGACAGAAATGAAGAACATGTCATTGGAAACTAGAGGAAAGGAGATCCTTATTATAAAGTGGCAATGAACTTAACTAACTTGTGTTCAGGATCTAGCGCTTCATGGAAATAACTTGAGAGTGGTGAGAAACTGGATATTTAGCTGAAGCTATTTCTAAACAAAGTGTTGAAGGCGCAGTTGGCTTCTCCCGACTGAACAAAATATAAGTGAGAAATGGAATTATTAAGCAAAAAGGAAACAGGACTTAAAGATTTGGAAAATTCTCGACTTACTCAGATTATAAAAAGGTGTGCTCGGAGGAGAACAATAGGGTTTGGACCAGCAACGGGAGGTTAGTAAGAATAAGACATTTCAAACTCAGTCAGGAGCTCCAAGATCATGAAAGAATGACAGCAAATGCAATTCAAAGTTGATCAGAGCTGTGACACCCCTCAAAGGCCCAGAGCAGAAAATGGGGTCACAGTGGTTTCAAAGATCATCAGTACCTACTGGACCTTGATGTAGACTGCCAGGCAATACCTCAATACTCGACTCTACTCCCCCCCATTCCAGAGCACCATGGTCGTCTGCTGCTCCAAGAAGGGATTGGGTGGATGTCGGCATGTCCAGGGACTATTGTCTATCCTTCTAGTTAACACAGAATGCAAACTTTAGTGGTCTTCCTAGTGCCATCGCTACTGGCACAGAAGTATGCAACCTGTGGGATCTGGCAGCCTTCACACACGTTTCAAATATGGAACAACACATAATCATAGACTTGGGGACTCCAATCCCAGACAAATGCCCTGGGAACCTACTGCTGAGTCCCTAGGGCACAACATAAAGCAGGAGATTTACTCAAAAGCCTAAGAGCTCACAGAGTTTGACCTAAAATTTGAACTTACTTGGGATTCATAACGCATTTCTTCTTTCCTATTTCTCCCTTTTAGAATGGAAATGTCTATTCTATGCCTGTTACACCATTTTGAAAATACATAACGTGTTTTGTTTCACAAGTTCACAGCTGGAGGAAAATCTGCCCCAGGATAAATCATTACTTAGGACTTACTCACTAGATTAAACTTGATTTTAGATGTTAGAGGTGATATTGCAACAAATGAAGACTTTTATAGCTGTTGGAATATAACTAATACATGTTTCATGTCAGAACATGAATTTGGGAAAGGTCAAAAGTAGAACGGTATAAACTAAAGGCATCCCATCAAAATTCTTTTTTTTTTCATCTTTCTTCATTTTGTGCATTTTTCCATCTTAGTTGTAATCCCCATGGGCCTCCCTTCACCAAGTCACCCGTGTGCCATCACCACAGTCCAGTGCACTCTTCCTTAAATCCCAATGTGATATTAGGTGGGGGGACCTTTCTGGGTGATAAAGTGATGAGGGTAGAGTCCCCCACAATAGGACTGAAGTGCTTACATTGGAAATTGGGTAACTTCCTTGCTTCTTCGGCCACATGAGGACACACAGTGAGAAAATGACTACCTATGAATCCGAAGGTGGTCATCACTAGACACATAATTTGCCAGTACCTTGATTTTGGATTTTTTAGCCTCCAGAATAATGAAAAGCACATTTCTGTCATGTATAAGCCACCTAGTCTAAGGATATTTTTGTTATAGTACCCTAATCACACTAAGATTTATTATACAATGTTATCTTGTAAGTGTACTTGTGAAGACTTAGAAGAGTCTCTGTAAACATTATTTAGAGCATTTTGATTCAAAAATTAACACTGAAATTTTGGGTGATCCATTTTATACTATTTTTTTAAAGATTTATTTATTTATTCATACAGAACTGGGGTACAGGCCAGAGATGCAGAGGGTGAGAGGATTCACGGGGACAGAGTGGGGAGCAGAACAGGCAGACAGACGAAGTACACTGCTGAGGGGAGCAGCGGGCGGGTCAGGAGAGGTCTGCCACACCATGTGGATCTCCTCCGGGGGCAGGCGGGGATCGAACTCATGCGGAAGTGGTTTAAGCTTCTCAGTGCAGTGCTTTAACCTGCTGTGCCACCAGGGAGGGCCCCATTTTTTACTATTATTAACCATACACTGTGCCCCACATTAATGAAATGAATTGCTGTATTTTTGCCATGCTACTGCTCATATGTATGTCACAGGCTTCTATCAGTGATATGGACTGTGTCCCAGAAGAAAAAAAATAAATTAAAACTATCAATGTGTGCTCTGGTCTTTTCAAGTAGAACTGATTTCAAAGGACAACTTTACTAAGTAAAGAACTTTGGAAAATGTGAAAGACAACATATGTAAACAATCTGACATCTATGAAAAGGAGGGGGAAAGCAGCAGTGATGGAGTACGGTCAGCAGAGTTCTGGAACGGTAAAAATGTTTTTGCATGCAACCACAGAGGGACCCTTGAATTTGGAAATTGTGCGTTAGCCATGGAACTTGGTAGGTTTGTCAGAGACATGAAAAGGGAAAGTGGAAAATACTTTCAAACTGGGAGTATCAAAGACCCAAGCAATGATAGTGAGTCCAAGACTTGCAAGAAAGTCAAAATATCTAACACTGAGTCCACAGTTCACCTGGAGTAAAATCCAGTCTTTATTATGACCTACAGGACCCTTAATATTGCGTCTTATTATTCTTCTCTCTGATCTGACCTCCTACTGCCCTCCACTTCGCAAATTCCATTCCAGCCACACTAACTTTGCTGTTCCTAACACTAAGCATGCTCTTGTCTAGTAACATTACATTGGCCTCTATCTGAGAAATTATTTCTTCAGGAACAGGGGCTTTCCTCGCCTGGTTATACATCCATGACTACCACCTGGCTCCTGTCTTTGATCAAGTTATATTTTCTCACTGAGACCTACCCATACTACCTTATTTAAAATTATAACCTGTTTTCATCACATGCCCTATTTCTTATACACACACACACACACAATAAACATTTGAACCATTAATAGAGACCCTAAATCTCCTCTAGTCAGGATTATGGATGAATTGTACTTATAAATTCAGCTTTCCCATCTAATCTATTTCAGTTAATGAAGTATGAGCATCAATGCATGCCACTTCTGGCCGAAAGCCTTTAGGAGCCAACACTTAATTTGCCACTTTTCTTCTTCAAAGTGCCACAGTAACCAACCACACTGCAGATTGTGGACTGAGAAACAAAATATTTGTTGTTACAGACATTAATATTCGGAGGTAGTTCTGTTCAGCAAAACATTCTCTTCTGACAGATTTGCTCAATATATAGAATTTCCTTTTTTAAAACCATAGAAATTAATACTTTCAAGAAAGCCATATATAATTTACTTCATTAGTAAATAAAGTAGCTAATGTGTAAGCAAATAGAAAGTTTTAAGGTTTTACTCCCTACCAGAGTATAAATTCCAGGATAAAGAGAGAACAATTTCTCTTTTGTTACTCTTTGTGACAGAAACACTTGGAACACCGTCGCCTGGTATATAGTAGGGACTGAAGTGTTTGCGGGAATGTCCCTATAAATCAATGGTACGATTTTCAAATATCATTAGGATGCATGGGGAATGGATTTACTGGGAACAAAAAGTACAAATTACAGCTGTTTTAATGAAATGAGAACTCTGATATTTACTAAAGGAAAGATTTATTTCAATGTGGGAGAAATTGGCTTCCATATTTTAAACTACAAGGCTGTAGCAACTATACATGGGAAATCCAGTTCTACATCCCTTTCAGAATTTGTGGGGGAGAGAGCTTCCAGTGGGATTATACAGACATGTATAATACCCCTTGAACCAATGATTATGTTTGTATGAAAATTATCAAATCGTGGCACTCATCAGACTCAATTTTCAAAAACAGATTAAAATATACTAATCTGATATTACGCATTTTTTCTAATGCAGTTTAAGAAAGCTGAAATTTCAATATTATGCTAATTCTCAGTATCACTGCAAATGAAATCCCAGGATTAATGACTTTTAGTTTCGCTTATACATTTATTTTCTTTGTTATGCAAAGGTAACCACCAAAAAAAAACATCTATAAAGGAGGTTGAGAGCCACATTAAGAATCAAGTAGTAGGCCCTCCCTGGTGGTGCAGCGGGTTAAGGCAGGGCGCTGAGAATCTAAAGCCGCTTCCACATGAGTTCGATTCCCGCCTGCCCTGGAGGTGACCACATGGCGTGGCAGACCTCTCCTGACCCCCCACTGCTCCCCTCAGCAGTGTACCTCGTTGATCTGCCTATTCTGTTCCCCACTCTATCTCTGGTGAAGCCTCTCGCCGCCCCTGAGCCTCTGGCCTGTACCCCAGTTCTGTATGCACAAATAAATAAATCTTTAAAAAAAAAAAAAAGAATCAAGTAGTAATCTTTAAAATCTTTCTTACTAAACTTAGGTCTCAGGATTTGGCAAAGTCTTAGAACAGTTAGAAAAGAAGAGACAGGGTGGCCAAAATACAGTTTAAGGGAGAAAATGGCCAATGAGACCCAACAGGTAGAAGAAATTGTCAAAAAAATTATAGAACAAAGATTTTTTACATTTAATTGTAAGTGAATATCTGTTTCATGAAACTTAGTATAAAATCTCAGACTTTTTTGGTACTTCTTTGGTAAACAAAGGTGATAAAAATGATGGAAAAGTGGACCAATGTGAGTGAAAAGAGGGCAGCAGTGGTAAGAAAATGAGCAGAAATCAAAATTTTTTGTGAGCAGAATTTAATGTCAAGGAAAATGTAAAGTCTATGGGAGTTTCCTCTGCAAATCTTGAGGAAGATTTTAACTTCCAATTTTAAGGTACTCATATGTAAGGTAAAAAGTTATTGCTAAAATCAAACCTCTAGTTAATAAAGTACAATTAATTTTCTGACCTATATCTCAATGTAAGAAAAAATGTTTTTTTTTATACTTATCAGAAGATTGTAACATGTGAGGAAGAAACAAAAAGCTCCTATATATGAAACCATCTGGTATTTTTTTCTTTTTCTTTCAGGCTTATTTCACTGAGCATGAGCCCCTTCAGCTCTATCCATGTTGCTGTGAATGGTACGAGTTTAGCCCTTTTGATTGCTGAATAGTATTCCATTTTGTCTATGTACCAGATGTCCTTTAACTAGTTGTTCATTTCTGGGCATTTGAGTTGTTTCCATAGCTTAACTATCATAAATACTGCTTAATAAACACATGTATGTAGGTATCCCTGTAAATTAAAATGTTTTTGTGTCATATGGGTAGATTCTTAGAAGCAGAGTTGCTGGGTCATATGAAAGCTCCATTTTTAGTTGGTTTTTCATAGAGGCCTGGTCAGTTTTCATTCCCACCAGCACCTTGCCAACATTTGTTGTTTCCTGTTTAGTATGTGCTGTTCTCACTGGTGTGAGGTGGCATCTCAGCGTGGTTTTGATTTGCATTTTCCTGATTACAAATAATGTTGAACATTTTTCACATACCTGTTGGCCAGTTGTATTTCCTCGTTGAAAAAATGTATTTTTAGCTCTTCTGTCCACTTTGTTGACTGGATTGTTTACTTTGTTTTTGTTGAGTCACTTCAGCTCTTTGTAGATATAAACCCACATATTTATGGACAATTAATCTTTGACAAACGAACAAAGGATATTAAATGGAAACAGGACAGCTTTTTCAATAAATAGTGCTGAGAAAACTGGATTGGTGCATTCAGAAGAATGAAGCTAAATACTGCCTCACACCATGCACAGACCCTGTGGTCTTGAGTGAAGTTTAGCTCTATCCAAATTTGAAGAAAAGGCTGAGAGTCCACAATTATCAGCAGACAATCCATTCATTAAGAAGCTGCAAAGTGGAGGTAAGTATTGCTATATTCATCAGTCATTTCACAAATAGTACAACCTAAACATCCTAGCCTTAGATTTTCTAGTATCATATGACATAATACAGGAAAATTAACTAAACTGACAAAATAATAAATCTATGCCTAATACTAATTATTGTTATACTAGTTTTTTGTAAGTCTTATAGCTTTCTATTTTAGTATATGGAAATTTTTAAGCTTTTGCTTAGTATTCTACAGAATTATACTAGTCAAAATTTTGTTAACCTATAAACTAGGCCATGTGGAAAATGGGGAAATTACATTAGCATATATTCCTAGCAATGGCATTTGTGTTTTCAAAATTATGTACAATTTTAAATTGCAGTAGATGATTCTAGTATATGATAATTAGAGCACACTAATTAACATGTTCTCGAAAGTGTATGAGAATGCATACTGCCCCACCCTTTCCAAGGTCTGAATGTAGCATTCTTTTCTATTTTTGTCAATATAATAGAAAAGAAAAAAAAAGCATGACATGAATGTTTAAAGTGATGTACCCCAAATTAATTGTGTAATTGAACTTAATTCTGTATTGTTGAAAGGGACTAGGAAAGGAGATAAGATCTGTTGAGATATTAAGCTGGTATTAGTATTAAATCTGCACATACACATTGTTTATGGCCTGTCTGCTCTGAGTTAATTTTCCAACCCAAGGATATGTCTGGGGAATTTGGGTGAGCGAGTGCTATCCAAAGACCAATCTCAGCAAATTGGGATGAGTGTGAGGCCTGGTGTCCAGGAGGGCGCTAAGGAGCTCCAGGGGCTGAACATCACAGTCTCCTGGCTGTCATCAAGGCCTTCTTACTGCTCAAGTGTTTGTTCAACTCACAATAACAAGCTAGGGGGGAATGAAATGTTAAGGCAGTTACTTTAGTGTGCTTACCTCCCCCAGTTCCTTCCCCCATCTTCCAGATTGCCAGTTGTCTGATTAAAGCAGGCCTTAAAGATTCAAATCCTGTCTCCACTATTGGCATTCAGTGGTGACAGTTGGCCCGAACTCCAGTCTTCCGGTTACATTATTATACATTACTATTTGATGTGCCTCCAACTCACTTCCTCACATCATTCTCTTATCTGTCTATTGGCTCATTCAGCTATGTGTTCTCTTCATACATAGGTTTTATTTAAAGCTGTGAAGTAAATCTATGATTTTCTTCTAGTCAATAATTAATGTTTTAATTTTTAGTTATAAAATTGTAAGCCATGAAAAATTTATTTTAGAACAACAGTAAACTAAATACTCCCAAAGAAAAGTATCTAACAGGAACCATAAAAAGCAATAACCAAAGAATGTTTTGCCTTTACCAAAGTTTAGACCAATCCCCTTGTTTACATGTGATAGCAGAGCAGGCTCCGAGAAAGCAAGACTGAAATCACATTACCTATTTCCAATGGCGGAGAGTTAAAAGTGCAGTGTTGTTTAAAAATATGTTCATTTAGGCTTACATTTTCACTTGATACTAAATAAGACAGAATATAATCAGTGGGAGGCCCTCGCCCTGATTCCCCAAAACTATTTGCTAAGCCTATCTTGGCCTAATCTCCGGAAATGTCGGTTTCCTCTCAATTCCCACTTTTGAACTGCCCGCCACACTTAAAATATCAAAATATCTTATTTCTCTCAAACAAAAGGTCTTTAAGAGTTTCTTTCTGCCCTGAAGCCTTCCAATCACAGAAGGAAACAATCAAAAACCCATTTGTTTTCTGAAGCTATTGGTAAGATAATGAGTCAGCTCCTTTTAACAAAGCAATCTATGAAAGAACCACAGTAAAAAGATTATTTAATCTGCCAAATTAATTTCTTCTGAAGGAAATTGTGAATGAAGGGAGGAATTGAGAGGAGAGGCCAGAGCAGAGAGAGCAGTAACACAGGAACGCAGTGTTTCAGGTCCTTCGACGCACATGTACCATGCGCTCCTCTCATAAACATACATGATGCAGGAAACCCACCCACAAATTGTAGTCAGCTTTTCTTTTACTTTGTAAACTGAAACACCTAAAAGAAAAGCAGACTGTCCACAGATACAAGAAATAATGCTTTCTGGGAAGACAGAAATACTTCAGCAGAAGGGAATTACATGAGTATGTTTGATGTAAAACATGGGAGCTAAAGGCTGAAATAAAAAAAAAAAATCTTGGTTTCAATAATCAGCTTTGTACCACTTTGTGCCTGTTAAAAGAATGAGAACAGCTTTCAAGCCACATATATAAAACATACAGTTTTAACAAGACAAACACCAAGATCCCTCTCAAATTTTAACATTCTGTGGTCTATGATCCTGACATTCCTAATCCCTAAGTAGTAGAGCTACTCTACTAACAACTAGAAAACACTCCTCCCACTGCCTTAGAGGATTTAAAGGGAGATCTGCTAAATGGGAAATGTTGGTTTAAATAACACTACATTAAAACATCAGATAATTTTTAGGTATACCTCATTGAAAATCAACATGTGAAATATACTGCTTTAAGCTCACCAGTAAAGACCCAATTCTATCATTCAACATACAATTGTTAATGGTAAATATTGTGATCAATAAATCTCAAACTTGTGTACACAAATTTCTCTCATGACCTTATAGAAAGAACAACAGGTTTGACTCTTTGCTTCAATGTTCTGACACAGTAAATTTCAGTGTGGTACACCTTCTTTTTGACATGCTTATGAGGTGATCCTTATACCGACCAGTATTTGAAAACCACATAATTTCTGAGCTACATGTTGTCCTAATTTCTACATCAAGGGGTTAGACGAAAGAAATGCTTCCCTTTATAGTTTTGCTTCCACATATCTTCCTCTCACAGCAGAAATTTGTTAGGTAAACTTCGCTACTAGCAAATTATTCTTTTAAAGCCAATACTTGCTCTGGATATAGTTTTGAAATTTTTCAACTACACATTGCAAATCTGAGAAACACTGCTTCAGAATGTGAGAAGTGCTGTGTGGGAGGCTCTAAGCACAGTGAGCACAGATGGGGTGCTGTCCACAGTATGCATTATACGCCGGAGTAATGACAGTGATTAGCATTTATATCATGGGCTTTGAATTAATGGAATATAAGATCTACCTCCCTTCTCCACTAAAATGTAAAATGCATTTTTGTTGCTAATACTGAACGTGTTCATGTATCTCCATCTCTCATTTTGCCTCCACTTACAAAGAAAGGGTACCCCTCCTCCAAAGTAAACCTAAGTAATTCATCTCTAAATTCAGTCTGATTCAATCCTGAATCTCTGGATCTTATCCCACTTTCATCCCAGGTATCCTGCCACCTCTATACTTTCATACATACACCAGTTTTCTTATCCTTTGGAAGAAAACAAATGAAAGTCTTACTTGCATTAGTTGTTTCCGCTAATGTTCTATTCTTCAAATACTTTAATGGAGAAACACTTCAAATGAAAAGTCTAAGAACTCTTAATCACTCATTTCCTCCATTACAGACTTCTTATTTATGTATTTTTCTCAGTACAGAAAATGAACAAAATTATTCTCTTTCTCCATCCCTTCCTCTTTCACGCACTTTGTCTCTCTCCATATTTTGATAAAAATATGTAACATAATATGTTCATGTGTTACATGTGTAGAGAAACAGAAATTAATCTAATGATCTAAATTCAAAACCCATGTTTCATTTTTCACATACCTTGCCTAAATTTGTCATTTTCAACCCAGCCACTCTGATCAGTGAGGATGAGTTAAGATAGATGAACTATAATAGTAAATAAACTGTGATGTGTGCAGTTACAACTACTTAAAAAAAACTAATGAGTTAAAACAAAAAATTCTGCTATGAAATAATACCATCATGATTTAGCTGAGAATGTGAAAAGAGGGGGTCTCTGCACACTCAGGGACTCAACATGGAAGAGCAGCTACCATCTTGAACCCCCCCCCCCAAAAAAAGTGTCTGAAGACCACTTAATTTTTCTAGCCTAGAAGTAACATACATCAAGTCCATTCATACATAATTATCCAAAATTATATATCCCACCAATCCACAGACAACTGAAAATGTAATCAGAAAGTGATAAAATCTGGTGATCAATACAACTAACCCCGTACTTTTTTTTTAAGTTTTTTTTTAAAGATTTATTTATTTGTGCATATAGAACTGGGGTACAGGCCAGAGACTCAGGGGTGGTGAAAGACTTCACCAGAGACAGAGTGGGGTGCAGAACAGGCAAATCGACGAAGTACACTGCTGAGGGGAGCAGCAGGCGGGTCAGGAGAGGTCTGCCACGCCATGTGGTCACCTCCGGGCAGGCGGGAATCAAACTCATGCGGAAGTGGTTTCAGCTTCTTAGTGCAGTGCTTTAACCCACTGCGCCACCAGGGAGGGACCCCCCATACTTTTTTTTAATAATACTTTATCTCTTGAAATTCTGTAGTACTTAATTCTCAAGTTATTTCACTTCCTATTTCACTATTTTTACTTTTCACATAGTCCATAAATATTGTATTAACCCTATATTCTTCTCTTTTTCTCTGGCCTATCACTCCTGTAGACCTTATTAACTTTCATATTTAGTTTGCTCTCAATGATTCTTTAATCTGTATTTCAGGTATTTCATGCTACTGCTTTTCCAACTCAAAGTCAGAAGGGACATGTGAAGTTAGTACTAAAAAATTATTATATAGCCACATTACTAAAAAAGTAACTCTATACAGGATTATATAACCAACAAGCAGAAGACTGACAATGAGAACCCTTCCCTGGGAACCAACTATCAGCTTGGTGTACAGGGCACTGGGCGACCTGTCCACACTTTTCCCTTCAACTTTTCATAGAACTGGTTAACGACATGTCTGAATACAGTAGATTTAACTCAAATCCCACAAATATATATTCAGTACATAACTGTGTCAGTCCTTGTTGTTGGGTGTATGCATATTTATTAACTGGCTTAATATTCACAGCAATAAAAAAAAACCTCTCATACTTTACATTAAGAATAAAGGCTAACAGAAAACTGTAGAAATGTTGCTGTTGAATTGAAGCTACTGAGAGAATGGAACTAAGGGAGGGAGGTGACCCAATGGTCTGTGATAGAAAGCCATGGGTGCTTTGGTTGTGGGTGCAGTATAGTAACACACACATCTGAAGAAGTGTAAATCTATTCCCCCAAATCATACAGTATAGTAAGTCAATTGTTAGCTAATGCAAAAAAAAAATTACAAAAATGATTCATCCTGAAAAAAATGAATATGGAAGTTTAATACTGAAAAGGTATAAATCTTAACAAAAAGGTGAAATATTTTAGTTATTTACCAAAGTTAAATGTTGTATAATTATTGTAAAGACAGAACATATTGAAAAACAAGATCTCTGACGGCAGACATGCCCATGACTGGCCATTTTCCTTGGTCTAACTCATTGTTTTCATGCTCTGGTATTAAAATTGCTATTCATGGTTGTAAAAACAAAACTATGAATTACAAGGAATTTTCGAATTTAGTTTTTTTTTTTAAGATTTATTTATTTATTTATACAGAACTGGGGTATAGGCCAGAGATGCGGAGGGTGAGAGGATTCACCAGAGACAGAGTGGGGAGCAGAACAGACAGATCGAGGAAGTACACTGCTGAGGGGAGCAGGGGGCGGGTCAGGAGAGGTCTGCCACGCCATGTGGTCACCTCCAGGGCAGGCGGGAATCGAACTCATGCGGAAGTGGGTTTAGATTCTCAGTGCTGTGCTTTTAACCTGCTGCGCCACCAGGGAGGGCCCTCGAATTTAGTTTTTAATGTGTTCCTTTTGTTTACCCCAATTGATTTAACAAGCAAATCAACTATATGCATATGCTCTACTTTCTGTAGTCGGGACAAGTAGAACCCCATTCAATACACTGACACTGACTCAAAGTCTTTCCATACTTCCATACAAAATAGTAACACTTGATATCTGTTAACAAGTCAAAATTTCCATTACCTCTTCATATGTTTTCCTATTCTCACCAGCAACCTCAGATAATAACTTTACAGAAACACATACACATTTAAGAGGAGAAAATGGGAGTTACTATACCACAGAAATGGAATTCTGTCTGTACAAATAAAACATAACTTTCTGTCTGACATTCCCAGCACTGACACCTGCTGCAAATATAAATACAGGTTACTATTTCAATCTCTAAAATCAGTGTTATGAACCCAGAGACTCTGCTGTTTTCTTTGGCCCTCAATTTAGTATACCACAGATAGCATACTTAGTCCACCTGAGTATTATTTTGCTCTCTCTATTCTCACACCTATAGTAACGGTTTCAATAGTAGGACTAGCAGTGGTCCAAGGAGTAACAGACTCTATCATTTCAGACAAAGAATAACTTTCATACTTTATTGACCACTGTGGCAGCTATGGAGGAAAAGATTGAACCCAAAGATATATTCACATCGAAAATGGCCTTTGAAGATTTAACTGGATAGCATGGGAAAACGCCACAAAATGATAGCCTTTCCTTGTCAATTGTGTATGGATAAAATTTTCAGTGCAACGTTCACTCAGATAAAAATGTAGTCCCCAAAGAATGTGCTTTCCACATGGTGAAGTCAAGAGAAATGAGTCCTTTAATGATAAGCAAACTTTGACGGGTGACTCAAGAATCATCCTGCTTTATCCTTTCCTCTCCTGCAATCTGTGCTTCCCTCCTCCTCACTGACCTTGTTTTTTTTTTTTTCCCATTAACTTCTCTTCTATGATTTTACTCCATTCTGACAGTATTTGGTGTCTAGCAAGCTTCCAATTTCTTCCAACTCTGAATTCTTAACTTCTAACTGCTAACTTCTTATCTTCCAACTCAGAACTTTTGTTCTCAGCTCTTTTCTCTGGCTTAAAACTCAATGATTTGAGATGACCAGTAAACATATCGGATCTAAAACTATTGCCACATAGTAGTTATCATAGGGTTCTATTTTATTCATTATTTTTACTAAGGTAACAGTGCTTTACAACTTTTTTATATGATTTGGGGCTATAATAATTATCATAGTTCTCTAAAATGTACCTTAGCACAGTCCAGTTGTAATGATGAAGCATCTGGGCAATTATAGTCCTTATTACCTTTCCTTCAATCTACCTTCTACATTGTTTTGTATCATTCCGTTAAATATTGCATGATAAGTTTTCTGACATTTTATAGTACTGAATCTGTGCTTTTGGTGCTATATCACTAAAAAAAGCATGAATTTAAGTACACCATAATTAATAATGCACTGAAAATTGTTTCCATAATTTGATAAAGGATATGACTGAACGTATAAGAATAGAAGAAAAAGAGTTAAATAAATTTGGATCAGTTTAAATTCTAGCTCCACTACTTCCTAAGTTTGTGCTTTAATTTCCTCATCTATAAAATGAAACACATTGCACATGTTTATTCTAAGGACCAATTAAAAATATTTGGAAAGCTCTGAATGCAGTGTTTGGCATGTTACTTTTGCAAAATTGGAGGTCTAATAACCCTAGTAAATTATCGAAATTGGTTAAAAGAAATCTGTTTCACTGCCTGTGGGGAAGTAGAAATCTCTTTACCTAAACCTAAATAAAATCATTTATTGTCATTATTTTTTTTTAACATTTGTTCCCTTTAACAAGATGAAAGTGAAGTCAGAAGAAAAGAGAGAGCTGATGAACTTTATCCTTGTCAACTATTTAAATGTTTCATAATATAGTAATTCTTTGCAACAGAAGTCATTTTATTTCCTCTAGGTGACCTTGGAAAATGTGCTTATTATGATTTGAGATTTTAGCTGCAGCCTGAAGACACGGAGGGTGGGAAAGACACACCATTATAGCTCAGCTCCACTGCAGTCTCAAAAAGATGACTTCATTTGGTTTTGGTGCCAGACACTCGCCATGTGGAAAACAACAACAAACAAAAACTCCCTTAGGCTAAGAAACAGAACTAAACACAATTACATTATAGCCACACTTTCACTCTCTTTCCCGACCCCCTCCTTGTGATTAAGTTTTAACATGCATATAATGCATTTCTCTCCAACTGCATTCCCAGAAACCTGGGAGATCGTGTACTTCTCTAAAGAAAATTATTGCTGCCTCTTTGAGGTTAATGTTAACATGTAAAACAACTATCAACAGATTGTTGGTAGATGATGACCCCAGGAGACAGTCCTTTGGACTGACATGTGCCTTTGGACTGAAAATGTGCCCCCTCCCCCCCAAAAAAAACCTCTTCTTATCCTGAATGCCCTCAATTTCCTTCTCCCCTTTAATAATCATGGGACTCCCACCATTCAGGGAGCAGATTTTAGAATTTTAATCGTACCAACTCCCCCAGGGGCCACCTGGAATAAACTCATTTGTGAAAAAAGAATCTAGTGATTCAGAACTTGACTTTCTGGACAGCAAGCACAAGACCCACTTTGGACGCTTGTAACCTGATCCACTGTCTAATTATTTTATACAGATGAAATTTTGAAAGGTGGGAATATAATCAGACACATAAAACTTTAAATTTATTTTTCACAATAAAACAATTTATATTACTATAAATTAAATTTAGATGTATTTACTTATTTGTGGGGGAAAGATGAAGAGCAGTATTTTTGAGGGGAAAGATCATCAAGGGACTAGGTAAAATAAAAACTAGAGAACCAGATTTCGAAGACAGGAATGAGAGTTTGGCTAACTCTAGGGTTATGCTTCATTTATTTTTAAGGCCTAGGAAATGGCAAGAGTGATAAAACACATTTCTAGAAATTAACTGATAAGAATTAAGACTGATGCTCCAGACCATACTATTGAATTTATCTGCTGTGATAATCCATTATGTCCCCATAGGTATCATTTTTTTAATATATCTTGTGTGGCTTCATGAGAATCTCCTAAAGACTAATAAAGACATCAAAAAATTAAACAAAGCTACCTGACTTACAATGTATTCACCACTAGGTTTTAACTTGTTACAACTCAGACAGGCTGTCCTAGATTGGTGGGACCACAGTGCTCACCTGTTCCTCTCACTATGAAACCGCCACCCTCTTCCCACTGGTTCCCCCTCCTCAGCACCCATCAGCAGTTCTCCCTGCCCTCGCTATTTTTAATCCTGCTGTTTTTTTGTTGTGCTTCTTTCCCCAAAAAAACGGACTAGATGCTAAGAGAATGAATGTAAATAAGGCAGAAGTGAATGACAGCACAATCCTTCTACCTTTGCATCTATCCTTGCAACTGAAGGTTTCCACTACTAGAGGTATGTGGTTCAAAAGATAAGTCAGAAGAAATACACACATCAAAAGGAAGGAAAGGTGAGGAAGGAGAAGGAAACTTGCCTGTAGGCCATTTTCATTCAGTTTTTCTTTCCTACATTGTGGATTTTTTTTGCCCTTCTTGAAAAACACTCTCCTTTTTTCTTCTTTTATGAAGCAATCTATTATTTCTCTTAGCACTTGCCTCTGTCTTTCTACTCAGGGTCAAGCCCCAATACACGGTTTCATTAATCAGCCATAAATACAAAGATAAATAAAGTTCAAAGTGATAAAAATACCCTTAGGTAATGCATCTAAAAATGAATTCCCTTTCAACATTATATAGTTTCATAAAGAAAGTCAAGTTCTCAGAAATGACAGAGCACTATGAAAATGGAAGGCATTATTATTACTACACCATCTTTTTCCTTTCAAGTATAGGTAGGGATCAGAAATAATAGGCGTCCATATACAGATAAGCAACTTTCGGTATCTACACATGCCAGAATGTTGAAAGCTCTAGATTCAATTCTGGATATATATAAAACTATCACAAAGAAAAAAAAATAATCCCTTAAAGCTAAAAATGTCCAAGTTATTTTTCCAGTATTTTAAAATGAAAAGCCAATATGAAATTCATAACTTCTGAAGATCATATAACCTAGAATTTCATAGCATATCCCAAACTAAGCTAGGATATGTGTCCAATTATCAGCTTATCTAGAGCAGATTAGTGAATAATTCAATCTTTCAACACATTTTCATTTTTAGGAATAGTACACTATGTGAAGAGGATTACAATATTTTTTCAGGGCCTGATTTCAAGCAAATGGAAAATTGTGAGTTATGCAATTAAGAATTCAAAATAGCAATTTTTTTTTTTTAAGGATTTATTTATTCATACAGAACTGGGGTACAGGCTGGAGATGTGGCGGGTGAGAGGATTCACCAGAGACAGCGTGGGGAGCAGAGCAGGCTGACTGATGAAGTACACTGCTGAGGGGAGCAGTGGGCGGGTCAGGAGAGGTCTGCCACGCCATGTGGTCACCTCCGGGGCAGGCGGGAATCGAACTCATGCGGAAGTGGCTTTAGATTCTCAGTGCTGTGCTTTATCCCGCTGCGCCACCAGGGAGGGCCCAAAATAGCAATTTTAAAGAAACTCAATGAACTACACACACACACACAAGGAAGACATAGAGAAAAATGTATAAAAAGCAAGGAAAAAGGCATTCTAGAATATAAGTTAATCACCATAAGGACATCATTGGCTATCATATAGACCAAGAAGTATAGGAATTATACTGCCAATCGAACCACTCTATCAAACAAACCTATCTTTCAGAAATAAATAATAAATATTTTCCCAGAGAAATAAAATCTGAGGGAGTTCATCACCACTAAATTTCCCTTATAAGAACTGTTGAGATCCTCCCTGGTGATATAGTGGTGAAATTTCAGTATTATCAACATGGATTCAATCCCCAGCCAAGGAGCTGACCCATATGGCACAGACCTCTCTTGCCTTGCCTGCTGCTCCCCTCAGCAGTGAATTGCAGCAAAATACACCTGATCTTTTCCCATTCCATCTCTGGTGAATCCTCTCACGTCTGCACATCTGGCCTAGGAAGCATTATTTGAGGTACAAGTAATGTTACAGTAATCTGTCACCAAAACATTGAGGTGAATAATCTAGTTGGCTCCTATTTTTCTCTTTTTAACTTAGATAAAAGAGAGAAGAAGGTAACATATGCCCACCATAACTGTAAGTCTTTTGCATATATTTGTCTTACTTAATTCTCATAAAACCGTTAGACATGAAAAAAATTATTATCACATTTTTCAGATGGAACTGTTACATCAATCAATTGCAGACTGACCTTTGAATCTAGGTCTGTTGAAATGCAAAAGCCAAGCTCTATTTGCTAATACAGATAGACTCACATTAGCAGATAAACTGGACCACAAATAAAATAATAAACAGTTTTGCTAATCTAGTAGTTTTATGAGTTCTGTCTACTGTTCAATGGCCCTTGCTCTGCTAAAACATCAAATTACGTGGTCCCCTTATTAAATATTTAACATTTTCAGGGATGCTGAAACTCCAGATGACGGCATTTTTCAAGGATTAATTATCATTCCTCCCCCTCCCAAAACATTAACTTTAGAAAGTCCATACTTTAGTGGAAGGCAATATTAAGTTCTGAGCCACTTGTTTGCAGAGGATGCAACTTGGTCGCCCTCTAGAGGATATTCTCAGGTATGGCTAGGATATCTAATTTTCAGAGAAAAAAAATTAACAGCTTAACTCATTTTAAAATCGTGACCATTATAGGCAGTTAGTTCAATATACTGAATTATAATGTATTTTATGGGATACTATACACTTATTTATTACCAAGAACTTTGGTTTTATGCAAAGATACCCACCACTATTTTTTTTTAATTTTTTTTCCTTTCTCCCAGAGATGTCAAAGCTTACAATAATTCTTATAAATAGAATGCTCAAACTATGAAACCAATTTTCACCCGAATGTATGATGTATGTTTATTCAGTTTTCTTACAGAAGGGCTATCGTTTGAGTTAGTGAAAATTATATAAATGTTTGCCACATATTGGTGACAGCTACCATGATTTAGTTATCAATCTTCAAGACAAAGCAGAACTGAAGAATGG
Source organism: Condylura cristata (assembly GCF_000260355.1). NCBI lineage: Eukaryota > Metazoa > Chordata > Mammalia > Eulipotyphla > Talpidae > Condylura > Condylura cristata. The sequence continues at coordinate 18,019,469 of NW_004567128.1, forward strand.
GAGGGAGTAACAAAATGAAAATATCAAACACAAATGGTGTATGTCAGTTAACTGAAGTAAAAATGTCACATATTTAATGAATATAATTAGATGAGTCTGGACGCATGCATACAACCACAAAACTATCAGCACACTCAAGGTAATAGGTATTTTTACCACCTCCAAGGGCTTGCATATATCCCTTTGTGTGTATGTGGCAATATGAGGTCTATTCACCCACCTAATAGCTAAGTATGCAGTATAGAATTGTCAACGATAGGCGTTATGCTGTAGAGTCTATCTCTAGAACTTACTCACTTTGCATAACTAAACATTTATATCTGTTGAACAACTTCCCATTTGCCCCTCCAATCTCTGACAGCCAGGATTCTATTCTTAGCATCTATGCATTTTTTAAAATTTTCATACCTCCCATAAGTGTATCATCTGTCCTGTTACAGTATATTTATACTGTATAACTCACTGGGTATTTTGTCTTCCATGTTCAAACATGTTGCCTCAAATGGCAGTTTCATTCCTATTTAAGACGAATAATATCCCATTGTAAACATATGCCACTTTTTTTAACCATTCATCTGTTGACAGATGTTTGGAGGAAAGCCTCTTGATACTGACCTTGGAATGATTACTTAAATACGGCACCAAAAACAAAGTACTCAATATCAAAAATAGACAAATGGAACTACATTAAACCAAATAGCTTCACATCAAATAAAACAGTAAGTGGAATATAAAAGTAATTTGTAAAATGGGAGAAAATTTTCATGAATCATATCTCTAAAATGGGGTTAAAAGAGTATGTTTTGGCTAATGTGAATGATGCTTCAGTGAACATGGGAGTACAACTATCTCTTTAACATGATGATTTCAGGTAGTTTTACACTACAAACTTGTACACATAAGTTTGATTTTTAGATTATATGGTAATTGTTTTTATTTTTTGAGGGAACTCCATACTGTTTTCCATAGTGACTACATCATTTTACATTCCTACAAAAAGTGTAGGAATGTACACTTCCAACTCAACAACAGAAGAAAATAATAACACTGACTGAAGTAAAAAATGTGCAAAGTATATGAATAGATATCCTAAAAAAACATACAAGTGGCCAACTGTTACATGAAAACATATAACACCAAGAATCGTTAGGGAAATGCAAATTGAAATCACAATTTAATGATAGCCTTTAGAAAAACGATCAAAAACACAGTAACAAGTGTTGGTAAGAAAGAGAAATTGGAATTCTTATACACTTTTGGTAGGAATGTAAAATAATGTAGTCACTATGGAAAACAGTATGGAGTTCCCTCAAAAAATAAAAACAGAATTACCATATAGTCTAGCAATCAAATTTCTGTATATGTGTGTGTGTGTGTGTGTGTGTGTATACACAGTAAAACTAACTGAAATCATCATTTAAAAGAGCTAGCTGTACTCCCATGTTCACTGAAGTATTATTCATAGTAGCCAAGATATAGAAAAAATGCTAAGGACATATTTTTACAAGCTGGCTTTGAAGAGAAAAGATAGGGTGTCAGCGACAAAGTGTGGGTAGAGAAATGATGAGCTTGATTTTACTTTCCTTTTTGTTTTACTCTTCTTAATTACTATTTTCCCCAATTTGTAAAATGTTAGATGTTTAAAAACTAGTGAAAAGTTCCACCTGAGAGACGATATTAAATATAAGGGTCCCAAAAGATTGGAAGGTGCTGCAATTCAAAGCAGCAGTGAGGGCATTGTCTTTGATAGGAACAGGGCTTCTGTTAAATTACCAAGAGATAATGATGAAAGCAGATGTAATGAATCCATTATGTTCATTAGCAAGAAATTCCCCTTCTAATGTCTTTTATTTTGTTTTTTGTCAATTAGAAGAAATTATCTCCAAATAATACAGCAAATCATAAGGACGTGGTAACTTAAGGTTAGCGCAGAACAGTAGAAAAATATACTGGAGCAAATGGGAGAATGCCCCAGGTTAAGAGGATTACAGGACAACACAGAGTGAATGGGGGCACTGGAGAAAGGAGCAAGGGAATGTTGGGCATGGACTAACACACTATTATATAATGGGCACTAAATCGAAGAAAATAAGGAGGCAGGCAAAGGCAAGAATAGGAGCAAACAGAGGAGTAAATACACCTGTTTCAAAGTACAGTTGTGGTGGTGAGGACTTGAACAATTAAATCAAAATATAAAAGTTCTTTTAAAGGAATGACATCCTTGAGTTAATAATTTTGGAAGTAGAGCATCTTTTTGAGTAACATCCATCTTTTTCCAGTTCTGATCTTTATTGCAGAGTGATGATTACTGAAAACTGTATTTCCCAGCATTCACTGACTAGCAGCTTCCCATTAAGCTAAAGCAAATGGAGGGCCTATAGAAAAGTGAAAAAATGGGAGTGGGGGGTGGGAGGGTATCCAGAATGTCCTCTATCTCTGAAACAGCTGAGAGTTTTTCCCCTTCATGGCTCCAATTCCTGCCATAAATCACCTCTGTCCTTGCTCCCAGTTCCCACCATCAGCCTTTCCATTTTTCCATTTATTCTTTTTCTGTCAAGGGGCTGCACAGAACTTTTTTTTTTTTTTTTAGTAATAGTTTTACATAATTTTATACATTTTTCCATCTCAGTTGTAATCCCCTTGGGCTACACATGTGCACAGAATTTTTAAAACAATACTTTTGTATTAAACTCTACTTTCTAAACTTTCTGAAGCAGATTTTCTGTACTGTTTAAAGTGAGACTGAGAAGTCTCAGGAAAAAACCCTCAAAATGAACTCTGGTATTAGGTTGTCCATCTGTTTGCAGTAGTGACTTAACTGCCAATGTAAACACAAGTAAGCGATTCCTCCAAGCAATGATAACAAGATTATTTAAATTACCACTAGATTTTGGATAAAATGTGAATTTATCCAAATACTTTATAATTATTGTAAATACAATAATTATAAAGTTTACGTAACTGCTGCTGTTTTTGTCTATTATGACAGTAATAACTGAATCACTCTGAGAATGATGTGCTACTTCTGATGACACCAAGAACATATGAAATGAAAAACTTATGTTAGGTGTTTTAACTCTCAAATCAACGCATGAGAAAACAGTCACCCTGATGGCCTTAAAATTTTTCATGTCTTAGACTCAGAGTTACATACATGGCTGATGGTCAAGATTCAAACCTAAAAATGTGGGTGGTAGAACGAAAATGCAAGTTCAGTGCACATATATGCTGAGATTCACAGGTTAATATATGGACAGTCATCTATAAAACTTTAAGAGAAATATAAATTAAGTATTTATAATAAGTATAGGCAGGCGAACTCAGACTAATATATAAACTTTATTTTATAAGTTTTTTTTTTTACATTATTCTACCTGTTGTTTATTTTTTCACCTCAGCTGTAACCCCCATGGACTTCCCACCACCACTACACCCCTACACCCCTGTGCCATCACCACAGTCCCGTGTGTGCTTCCTGCCCCAGTTTTCATCCTGTCCCCCTCTTCTCCCCCATAGAATGTCTCTGGTTTATAGTTGTTAGCTGATGTCCTTTTTTTACTTTATTACAATTACTATATATATTTTCCCCTGACCCTACTATGAGATATTAAATGAAATCATCCTGTGAGTTCTTTTCCAGTAGAACCCATTCTTCTCCATTTGAGAAAACTACCCTTTCCTAGCTTAGCATCAATCTAAGAAAAATTTCAAGAATTTTTACTTATCTCTAGAATCACCCACATCAATAGTCACCGCATTGCAATTTGTACCTATAGTCAGATTCCAACAGGTTCCAAGAGGAAAGCGCAATGTTTACCATAGCAAGAATGAGAGCATAAAAGTGTACTATCTTGCCAACTGGGGAGAGAGAGAGAGAGACAAACACATTCACTAGTGTTAGAGGAAGAAAGACGGAATATAAAGTTAGAATATTCTGAAGTTTAAGGAGTACTGACCTAAGATTGCAGATTCAAAATATTAGTTCTAGCTGATGGAACTGCCTGTAATTGTTGTCTTGTCTGACTGACTGAAATAGGTATTCAATGGTCATCAACATTTAATGAGGACAAGGTAACATAACTCACCTGACAAAAAATGTGGAAAAAGGGATCCATGCCCTTCATATGAGAATGCTAGTGTATTAATTATCTACAACCCATTTTTTTTCCATATAGGTCTCATATGACATTCTTCTTTAAGATATCAAGATATTCTTTAATGAGAGTATTCTAAGCATTTTTGAAAACCTCTGTTGTCTGTCTTGTGTGAACTAAAGATGACAATGGGGGATGCCTCTAGTGAAATGATACTCTGTTAACAGAAATGAAGGAGTGGCATAGCAGCAGAGGTTAGGAGGCAGAATTTAATATTAGAAATATGGTGAGTGCAATTATCATAAAGGTAAGATCATCAGAGCAGAGGGTAGCAGTAGCTAATGAATCATATTTGCATTGGGGGTTAAACTGATAAGTAGACATGAACTAAATAAATGAAAATTAAATTGAAGTACAATAAGCAGAAACCTGTATTGATTTGCTATGAGAGAAAATTTAGGTCTCAGACCAGCCCCAGAGTTCAAGGGGTGGTCATAAATTCAGAAAGGTTCCAACAACACGGCCAAAATGTATACTGTGAGTTCCTTACCATGTATACCTCACATGGGCTCAAAACTACTTTCTTGGGGAATCTTTAGAAAGAAAAGCAAAAACTACAAAAAGTTTAAGCCAATACTTCTTTGTTTCCTAATCAAGCAGAAGGATGAAAAAGAGGACATTCACTTTTAAGGGACCAAGATAGCAGTACACTTAAACTTTGTCTTTCTGGAATGTGATACCAACACTCCCTCATCTCTGTAACATTAGTGACTCTAAGGAAATTAGTCACTAACCATTTGGATACCACAAAAAATTATCATTATAGCCCATTATATTAATGAGCTTATAGTGAATGGACATGATAAGAGATAATCACAACATACCTGAGTTTGTCACAAAGATATGTAGAGACAAAAGAGTGCAAAATTAACTCTATGGAAATGTAAGTTATCAAACAAAACTTAGCCTCAGGAAATAAACCCTGCAAACTGAAATCAAATGCTAAAAAGCAGTGGAGATCATGCTGTGTTGTCTTCAATATGGAGGCATCACACAGCATACAACTAGCCTTCCAAGATATTTTTTTATACATCGTCTTTGGCAAGTCCCATTTCTGATTATTACTGTTCTTTCCTTTTGAACTCTTCTCTCATGTTCTCAACCTTCTTTTGTAGTGCCCCATACTTATTACGCATTGACACTCTCTCACCCTTTCTGATAGAGAATGGCCAGAGTCATTCTTTTTCAACCTCTCTCTCCTTGCAGGCTCTTCTTAACAAAGCTATTGAACTAGGTTAGTAAGTACAGATCTCTATTCCTCAAAACACTGAAAGGGAAAGGTTGTGGCTAAGTCACAAATCCTGACAGCTTAAACTTTCTCTATGCATTGTACTTCATCTTAAATAAATTCCTATCTGTAACAGTGCAAACTGGAAATATTCACAAATTACCAGAGTGACAAATTCTACAAGACATGCAAAATTATAACCGTACTACCAGCATCTTTTCAATTATAAATTAAAACCACAGGCTACATAGGGTTAAAACAAATAGTGCTTCAAGTAAATATAAGATAAAAAAGTGATAAACTACAGTAAAATTTTATAGCTCTTCCCTTTTAAGGACTACTGGAAAATTCATAGGCAAGCTACAACCTGGACAAATTGTCAAGCAACATACATATATGATGAACACTGGCATACAGGATATATAAGATATGCTTACAACTAAATAGTGATTCTTTATTTGAAAAAAAGAAAGGTATACTGACATCTATTATTGATTTTGAACTGTGTCAAAAACTGCACATGAGCTGATGGAGGGATAAAGATGGATAGATGAGGCCCTCCCTGGTGGCGCAGCGGGTTAAAGCACAGCACTAAGAAGCTTAAGCCACTTCCGCGTGAGTTCGATCCCCGCCTGCCCCGGAGGTGACCATATGGCGCGGCAGACCTCTCCTGATCCGCCCGCTGCTCCCCTCAGCAGTGTACTTTGTCGATCTGCCTGTTCTGCTCCCCACTCTGTCTCTGGTGAAGCCTCTCGCCTCCCCTGAGCCTCTGGCCTGTACCCCAGTTCTGTATGCACAAATAAATAAATATTTTAAAAATAATAAAAAAAAAAGATGGATAGATGAGTAAATATGTAGCAAAGTACATGAAAATGTTCATGTAAGAGGTAGGATGTAACTCATATTTATATGAGTTTTCATTATTACATTATTTCTACTCTTCCAGATGTTTTAAATGTTTTCAAAATAAACAAAATAGTTTTAGTCAAATGCAGTTTCCAGGCTGTATCTAAATTTAAAGCAACAGGATATGTAACTGTATCTTTCTTTAAATAGATGGGTGAGCAACTTAAAACTTTTTCTTAAATATGCAATGACCACTTCATCTAGCATCTTCATACAGAGCATATACTACACCCTGAGCTGAGCATTAACCTAACTATGCTCAGGACAAATGTTTTTCTTATTAAACCACCCCACTTTTTTTTTTTTTTTAAGTTAGAGAGACTTAATCTGTAAGTAGTGTTTTTATGTTTGTGCTAAAACTGAATTTTTAAAAAATATATATGTATTTATTTATACACAGAGAACTGGGGTATACCCCAGTGGTGCATGGGGTGAGATGATTCACCAGAGACAGAGTGGGGAGCAGAACAGGCAGATATACTGAAGTACACTGCTGAGAGGAGCAGCGAGCAGGTCAGAAGAGGTCTGCTATGCCATATGGGCCAGCTCCCTGTCAGGAGAAGGAACTCGTGCTGCATTGGCTATGACAGCTTCGTAGTGATGTGCTAGCTTCATAGTGCTGTGTGTTAGCCCACTGAGCAACCAGGGAGGGCTCTAAAATGCAGTATTTTCAAGGTCTACTGAATAACATGGTTTGACCAATTTCTGATAAGAGGAAACAAAAGATAAGGAATCAAGCAGTGTAAAGCAGAACAAGGGAAAATAATAAAGGGCAGAGGTGGATTCAATGAACCAGTGAGAAAAAGGACAGATTTCTAGAATGAAACTGTTTATGGCCAAAGTGAGATCACTGGCCCCTATAAAAGAATAAAAGACAGTTGTTTTGATTCTTCATCCATAGTTGAGGCTGTTGGACAGAAAATAGTGTACCATGACCCTTAAACATTTCTATTATATGTTAGAGATGTAGTTGTTAACCCATTGAGAAAAGAGTGATATTTCCAACAGAGCTGCAAATCACTAGTTTAGAAAGTCCCACCAAAAAGAAATATATTTCCTGTTGTGAGATCATTGTGGTTATGTACAATCCCAATGCCTGTTGCTTGTACATAGCTATTTGATGCTGAGAATGCTGACCTTCCTTGCTATTGAGTCCACCAATCACTTTATCAAAGCTGGTTAAAATCAACCTCAAGGGATGTCTTGCTGGGAAAAAGGAATCCATAAAGGGACAGCATGTGGCCTGAGATCTATGAATCAAAATTTAAAAAAAAAAAAAAAATCCGGCAGTACATTTTTAGCATCAGGGTGGGGCTTATCATACCAATAAAATTATGAGAATTCTTATCTTGCTTAAAAATGGCTTCCATGTAGTCTTGGTGGGGAGTATTTACATTATAGAATTGGAGAAAAACATTAGGAGTTTACAGCCCCCCTTACCTCAGATACGCATCATCTGCCCTGTGATGACCATTAGAATGAACTAAGGCATTCAGAAATGCTTTTTAGTTAATTACTAAGTGTCAGACATTTTTCTAAGCACTCAAGGAATAAGTGAATATTTTTTGAGTGATTGCCAAGTTCACTTATCACTCTTACTGTCATCATCATCTTAGTCAATGGTGACCTCCGAGTACAGTACACAAATATACTGTCAAGTCTGGTGACCTTATTGTATATAAGGATAGAGCAATGAAAATTGTAAGTAAGATCCTTGCTCTCATGTAATTTGCAATGTAACATCTAGTTTGCATAAAGAGAAAATAAATGAGTCAATTTTAAAAAGTGATATGTAATGATTATTCATAAATTTAATGAAAGAAGATATATGTCACAGAGCAACAAAAATCAAGGAAGCACATAGTTACAGTCCAGGTAATATGATCAAAAAAGTGCTCTATGGGCCTCACTGCTAGCACAAGTGGTTAAGTCCCAGAACTATGATACTATCACAAGCCACTGAAACATGAGATCAATCCCCAGCCAGGGAGCTGACTCACATGGCACAGCAGACCTCTCTTGTCTGTTGCTTCCCTCAGCAATGTATTTAAATCTGCTGCTCTGCTCCCTACTCTTTGTCTCTGGTGAATTGTCTCACCCCCCATCCCTGCACCTTTGGCCAACACTTCAGCTCTTGCATGCATTAAATAAATAAAATAAATCTTTTTAAACATGAAAGATCTCTAAGGAATGAGTCTTTTTAAGGAATGCATCACTGAACTGAAACTGAGTAAGTAGCACCTAGCCTCCCTATCCATACGGAAAGCTATATGAAGAATAATGCAGGTAGAAGAGACTAAGATTGGAATGTTAAAGTTTCAAAATTCACAGAAAACCAATGTGACTAGAGTAGAGTAAATGTGAGAATAGTTATACAAGATGAGATCTCATTAAGGACTCAACTGTGTGCCCAGCCCTCAAATTCATATGTTGATATCCTAACTCCTAATACAATGATATTAGAAAGCAGGGTGTTAGTTGATTAGATCATGCTCAGAATCCTCAGTATTTGTCTAACTGAGATATAGTATCTCTTAAGTTGTACAATATGTTGATTTTATACATTTACATATGCAATATGGTTACCACCATAACACCACTATCTTCTCACATAATCTTTTTTTTCATGATGACAATTATGAAAAATCGTGTAGCCTCTTCACTTTGAAACTTAAAATGCAGTATTGTTAACAAATCCACTAAGTTGCGCATTACAACTCCTGGACATACTTATCTACTCGTTGCAAGTCCATACCATTAAATACCACTTCCAGTCCTTGATAAACATGATATGCTCTCTGCTCTTATGCACTTTTTTTAAGATTCCACAGATAAGAGATGGAAGTCATATAACAAAAGAGAGCATATGAACTTTTTGCTTAATTAGGCCCAGTACACTGAGACAGAAGTATTTGGGAGATCTATCATGCCAACTTTATAGTTAATAGTGAGAATTTTATTTTTTTTCAATTGTAGTAGGATAGTGTGATAAAGAGTTGGAGTGGGAGACTTAAACATTTGCAATATGATCTAATTTGTTTTTTAAAGATTATTCAGGAAGAGTTTTCTATAGACAATGTGACAAAGATTCAAGAGAACAGTTAGAGGGCTGTTTCAACAGACCAAGCAAAGGTTAAAAGTATTTTGGATTAGGGTGGCATAAGTAGAGATAGAATAACCAGAAATTCATTCCTGAGAAATACAACATATTCACAGGAACTAACACCCAGATTTAGATAAATTATCTGAAACATGCTATTTGAAAATATAGCTTTTTAAGGTACATCTCATTCTCTGGAGAAAATATTAAAATATTAATGGATAAATTATAATCCAAGCAGCACAGATTCACTGTATGGTATGTGTGTAGGTAGTCCTCAACTGTTGTAGATTCAAAGAAAGGTAAATAGAAATACATCCTTTATGTTATAATAATGGTTCTGGACAACTATTCAAAGAAGAAATAAAAAGAGAGATCAGAATTATGTTGGGACTAATGAAAATGGAGAGACAAGCTACAAGACCCTATGGAATACTCTAAAAGTCCCACTACATAGGGCATTTATAGCAATACAAGCCCAGATGAAAAAAAAAATACAAAAATTGCAAACAACCAAACTATGAAGCTAAAAGAACTAGAAAAATAGGGAAAAAAGCATCCAAAAACCAGGAGAAAAAATAAAAATTTGAGCAGAAATAAATTAGATACAAAACAAAAGGACAATCACAAAAAGGAGTGAAACCAAGAGGTGATTCTTTAAAAAAAAAAAAATGGTAAGTAATTAGCTATGTTTATGAAAGAGGAAAGAAAACCAGAAGTAACAGAATCAAAAATGAAAGAGGCAAAATTACAACGGATACTGCAATTATGTGTAAGATTATAAGGATGTTACAAAAGTCTTTATGCAAAACAAACTGGACAACATATAAGCGATTACAACTTAAAAATATTTATTTATTTATGCATACAGAACTGGGATACAGACCAGAGGTACAGGAGCGGTAAGAGAATTCATCAGAGACAGAGTGGGGGGCAGAACAGGCAGATCAAGGAAGTACATCCTGCAGCAGGATGGTCAGGAGAGGTCTGCCATGCCATGTGGATCACCTCCGGGGCGGGGATGGAACTCATGCCGAAGTGGCTTTAGCTTCTTAGTGCTGTGCTTTAACCTGCTGCATCACCAGGGAGGACCCAGCTATTACAGTAACTTTTTAAACTCTTAAACCTCCCAGGATTAAATTAGGAACAAATACACAGCTTTAATGGTTTAATCAGAAAGTGCTAAAACTGAAATAGTAATGAAAGTCTCCCTAAGAACAAAAGTCCAGATCAGATGGCTTCTCCAGTGAATTCTACCAAATCTTCAAGAAGCTCTAACACCTATCTTACTGAACTCTTTAAAAAATCAGAGGGAGGAACACTCCACAATACATTCTACGAAGTCAACATTACCCTGATTTAAAACCAAAGACAACACACAACAAAGAAAATTGTAAACTAGTAACTCAGATGAACATAAATGCAAAACTATTCAACAAAATCCTAGTGAACGAAATATATTAACAAGAGACTCATCCACTGCAACCAAGTAAGCTTCACCCCAGGCAGGGATACAAGGCTGGTTTAACATATGCAAATATATCAATGCCACTCACAAGATAAAATATCTCAATATATGTAGAAAAAGAATTTGAAAAGATTCAACATACATTTAAGATAAAAATACTCAATAAGAGTAGATGAAACTTAGCTAAATATAAAAGATATATATGACAAACACACAGCTAATATCATACTCAATAGTGAAATACTGAAAGCATTGCCACTAAGGTCAGTAACAAGACAAGGATGTCTACTATCACCATCATTATTCACCACAGTATTAGAAGACCTAAATGAAGCAACTAGGTGACAAATAGGCACAAAAGGAACCCAAATTGGAAAAGAAGTCAAATTGTCCTATTTACAGCTGCCACTATAATATATAAAGAGAGCCTGAAAGAATTTACAAAAAAAAAAGGGGGGGGTGGTTAATAAATGAAAACTATAAAGTGGGAGGACACAAAATGAAAACACAAAATTCAGTTACATTTCTATAAGGAAGTAATGTATCAGAAGAAAAGGGGAAATGAAGAATATAATTTCATTTATAACCAAAAACAGTAAAATACTTGGAGGTAAAGTTAAGGAAGGGATGGACCTATATGTTGCAAACTATAAAACTCTGTTAGAGAAAATAAAACACAAAGAACTGGACAGATACCCACTCCTCACAAACTGGAAAAAATTAACACCATTAAAATGGCACTATCACCTAAAGCAATTTACAGATTCAATGCAAACCTATCAAATTAATGACTTTATTTCTAAGAAAATTAAACATGTAATTTTAAAATTATATGGAAAAACAAAAAACCCTGAGCAGTTAAAGAAATTCTGGGAGAAAAGAGGAAAAGTATCACACTTCCTGATTTCAAACTGCATTACACATCAACAATAATCGAAACAGTAGGTACTGGAATGATACCAGAAACTCTAGACTAAATGAACACAACAGAAAGTCAAAAGATAAACCACATAAATCTGGACAGTTAGTCCTTGACAAAGTTGCCATGACCATACAATGGAGAAAGAAAGCCTTCTTCACAAATGGTGTCGGAAACCATGGATAGGCACATGGAAAAATATGAAACTAGATCACTACTTACCTCCATACACGAAAGTTAACTCAAAATAGAGTAAAGATCTGGATATAAGAACTGAAAGCATAAAATACCTGAAAGACAACATAGGGACATACTATAGGATACCTACCACATGATGAATTTGGGGAGTAAACCTCAATGGCAAGGGGAAAAAGCAAAAATAAACAAGCCAGAGAACACACAACTAAAAAGCAAGATATGAAGAAAATGCTCCCAAATAAGTTTCTGAATTTCAGAAAAATCACAATTCACTAGAAAAATGTAACATCAAAATAGATTCAAATGAAATAAAAATAGATTGAAATGAACTAGGAGTATAAATTATATATATATATATATATATATATATATATATATATATATATATATATGAAACATTACTTTTAACACAAGGGAAACTGAGTCCAAAGGTTTCATGAGTGTATGCTAGTAAATATGCAAGGAATAAATTATTTCAGTAATACACAAAATCTTCTGAAGATAGAAAAAGGACTACCACTCAATTATTTTTATTTCTTTTAAGACAGGAAAGAGTAATATAAGAAAAGATTGCATACTCTGGGTTGAATGCTGTGGGGAATAATACTTATTTTTTAGGAAAGTCCTGCTAAAAGTCACCAGAGTTCCTTCTTCTATCTACTTTAATAATACTATGTCAAAAGTAGGTTGGTGATTTCTACCATAGCCCTTTTTAAAATTTCGGTTTGGCTCATCCGTTAAGTCAGAAAATCCAGGTTATAACAGAGTATTGTTATAAATTTGATCAGCTAGAGTCAGCAAATTGAGGCCGTTGTTCTTGTGGTCTCTTCAGTAGAACAAATCAATACTTTGCTTTCAAAGGAAATTGATAGTTAACGATTAAACACATACTTTTATTCCTCTACTCTAAAAAGCTGGGAACATCAAAACAATCTCCTTGCAACTCACAAGGCAACAATATTATCTTAATATCTTTCCTCAACTTTTTCACTCCATATCACAGCTTAGATCACATTTCCAATTTTTTTTTTAAGATATTGTTTCTATTTATTATGAACACAAGAGCTGGTGTTTAAGCCAGAGATGTAGGGGGTGACAGAATTCACCAGAGACAGAGCAGGGAACAGAACAGGCAGAGCTACTGAAATACATTGCTGAAGGGAGCAGCAGATGACACAGGAGAAGATTGCTGCACCATGTGGGTCACCTCCCTGGACAAGACTGGAGCAGTGGCTAGGGACAGATTGGTGACATTGAGGCTTTAACCCCTGCACATCCAGGGAACCCCTACACTCCTTTTTTCATCGTGTTGCTCTCAAATAACCTAGGCATTACTAAGTTGTGTTTTTCCTAAGTGTTTTGACAAGATGTAGGTGTTCCAGAAACTCATTGATAAATCTCAGGAATCATATCCACTCCCTATGTTTTCAGGAATCTTCCACTTTACAAGACAAATCTACCTTGCACTACAGAAAATAAAGATCCTTTAAAAGTTGCCAGAGTCAACGAAGCCATAGTAATCAAAACTGCATGATACTGGAACAAGAACAGGCACACAAACTAGTGGATTCAGATAGAAAACCCAGATAAAAACCCACAGGTTTATGGACAACTAATCTTTGACAAAGGAGCAAAGAAGATACAATGGAACAAAGAAAGTTTGTTCAGCAAATGGTGCTAGGAAAACTGGGAAGCTACATGCAAAAAAATGAAACTAGATCACTGCCTCACTCCAGTCACAAAAATCAACTCGAAGTGGATTAATGACCTAGACATAAGAACGGAAACCATAAAACACCTGGAAGCAAAGATGGGCCAAACACTACACAACATACAGTTCAGTGACATCTTTAAAGATAGAGCACCCAATGCAACAATAGTGAAGGCAAAGATAAATAGATGGGACTACATAAAGTTAAAGAGCTTCTGTACAGCAAAAGAGACATTACAAAAAAACAGACAAACATCCCACTGAATGGGAAAATTTTTTCTCACACAAAACTAGTGATAAAGGATTAATCACAAAAATATACGGAGAACTGATGAAACTCAAAAATAAGCAACCCTATCAAAAAAAAATGGGCAGAAGACCTTAAAAGACACTTCTCCAAAGAGGAAATGCAGATGGCCAACAAGCATATGAAAACATGTTCAACATCACTTGTAATAAGGGAGATGCAAATTAAAATCACAATGAGATACCACCTCACCCCAGTGAGAATGGCACATCTTCAAACAACTAGCAACAACAAATGTTGGCGAGGATGTGGAGAAAAAGGAACTCTTCTGCACTGCTGGTGGGAATGCAAACTAGTACAACCACTATGGAAAGCTGTTTGGAGGTTCCTCAAACTGCTAAACATGGAGCTTCCCTATGACCCAGCAATCCCACTCCTAGGTATCTACCTAAAAGACACAAAAACACTGATTCAAAAGATACCTGTACCCCCACGTTTATTGCTGCTTTATTCACAATTGGAAAGACATGCCCCAAAAGACATGGAAACAGCCCAAATGCCCAAATATGGATGACTGGATTAAAAAGATGTGGTACATATACACAATGGAATATTACTCAGCTACCAAGAAAAAGAAACACATTATCTTTTGCAGCAACATGGATGGAGCTGGAAAAGGTCATACTTAGTGAAATAAGTCAGAAAGAAAAGGAAAAATACCGGATGGTTTCTTTCATAGCAGGAATATAATGGAACAGGCGAGAAAACAGTGATAATGATGAATAGCTATATACCAGAGACATTTTGTGGGGGTGGAGTGGGAAACGGGATCAAAAACAGTGGGGGGAGGGAAATGCACTGGACTATGGTGATGGCACATGGGTGATTTGGTGATGGGAAACCCACGGGGATTGCAACTGAGATGGAAAAATGCACAAAAATATGTAAAAATAAACTATTATAATTTTTTTTAAAAAGTTGCCTGCCGAGTCAAATCATATTGCTTAGAACTCACACTTTAATTATTATATAGTGAGCATTTGTTTTCCTAGAGGAAAACAAATAAATAGTATATTGTCTCTATTCATACATATGTTTATAGGTGGAAAATTGATGGGCATTATAATACATTTGTGCATAAGAAACAAGGTAAAGTTTTGTGTTTTCTTACACTCATTTCTTTATTTCATTTGTAGATTAATAAAGTAAAATGCTTAATTCCTGTATATCTGGATATGCTTTTAAAACATTTTTGTTACTAATTTTTAATACAACATTTCAATGGTTAAAAACCATTTTATTGTATTTTAAACCTTTGGTGTATTATTTAAGTACAATCATATAGTGAGCTTTGTAATACAGTCTGAGTGTACATGAAAAGTCTGATTTCTATTATTGTTGAACAGAATGTTTGATATATTCTAAATAGATCTAGTGTAGTATTAAAACTATCCTATGGCTGGCTGCTAGTTGTTCTATGAATGACTAAGAAAGTAGTGTTAAAATTGCCCTCTAAGACTGAATTTATGGACTAATTCTATTTTGTATCAATTTCTATGCTAATTTTGGAGAACATTATTATTTGTATGGAATTTTAGATTGCCACATTGTTTTGAAGACTTAAATTTTATGGAACATGAAATATTTCTACAGGCGACTATTAACCTAATAAGATAAATTAACAAGGCTGATAAACAAGGTTTATACTTCTAAAACATCTATGTATTTGTGTAAAGCAAAATAATTCATAAAGTGACATTCAGAAAATGATACTCTTGAGAGCAACATTGAAAAACTGAAATAAATCAGTCTAAATCAAAATAGATTTGTGAAGACTTCTATAAAGGAAACTGTGAAACATTATTCAAAATTAAAGAATAGATTTTAAAATAATGGAATATGTTGGGATATACCATGTTCATGACCTAAGGAACAACTTCCTTTTTCAGTTTCACTACATAGAGATTTTTTAAATAATTTATTATTTTAATTATAGTAACATTAGGATTCTCCCCACTGGGTATCATTTCCATAGGTTTCCCACCACCAAATGATCTAATTTATTTTTTTATTCATTTGTTTCAAAAGGTTTACAAGAACACAATGAACCACATATTTAAATTGTATGATTTGATTTCACTCACGTGTACAGTAGTGAAACTATCAACACAATCAAGGTAAGTAATATGTTCATCATCCCCCAAGCTTTTTTTTTTTACTCTTTGGTAATTCTTCTTCCCCAGTGACTCACTGCCTCATCACTATGCAACCACTGATCGATCGCTTTTGTGCCACTATATATTCATTTGAATTTCCTAGAACTTTATGTAAGTGTAATACTAAAGTATACATTCTTCATAGGTAAATAGTTCTTACTGATTCCCTTTACTTGACATACTTATTTTAAACTTGATACAATGTGTTGTATGTATTAAAGGGACTCAAATTATTAAAGATTTCAGTGTTGCACAATTTAGTACTTTTCAATGCAATGAAGTTCCATTAGTGTGGGGTTTTTGTTTGGCTTTTGTGTTAAATTGATGTGCGTGTGTGTTCCTGTTTGTTTTAGTTATTTTGTGGAATCTATTTTAGAAGCAATGGGAAGCTCGCCCTCCTATGATTTAAAATTTGTGCTCCTTTCAAGGATGTTGAATTTAATATATCATATTGGACATATTTACTTAGTAACCATTAATCCTGCAAGAATGTGAAATGGAACAGTCACTTTGGAAGGCAGTTTGACAGTTTCTTACAAAATTAAAGCTAACTTTTAGCATATGATACAGTAATCGTCCCCTTGACATTTACCCAAAGAAGTTGAAAACATGTCTACTTAAAAACCTGCATATGAATGTTTTATTTATTACTGTCCAGTCTTGGAAGTAATCAAGATGTCCTTCAATAGGTGAATGGATAAATAAACAGATATTTTATAATATACTGTCTGGCATGTGCAGAAAATGAAATGTTTTTAAGCACTTTAAAAGGCTATCCAATCACAAAAAGGAACTCACTTCTGCTGTTGGTGGAAATGTGGACTGGTCCAGGCCCTACAGGGAACAGTATGAAGGTTTTTCAAATGATAAAAATAGATCTGGCCCTCCCTGGTGGCGCAGCGGGTTAAAGCACAGCACTGAGAATCTAAAGCCGCTTCCGCATGAGTTCGATCCCCGCCTGCTCCAGAGGTGACCACATGGCGTGGCAGACCTCTCCTGGCCCGCCCGCTGCTCCCCTCAGCAGTGTACTTCGTCGATCTGCCTGTTCTGTTCCCCACTCTGTCTCCGGTGAATGCTCTCACCCTCTGCATATCTGACCTGTACCCCAGTTCTGTACTAATAAATAAATAAATCTTTAAAAAAAAATAGATCTGCCATGACCCAGCAATTCCACTCCTAGGTATCTACCCAAATACCACAAATACACTAATTTGAAGGAAGCATGGACTTAGTGCAACATGCACTATGGAAAGTTAAATGGCCCAAAACGGATAAGTGGATTAACAAGATCAGCTATAAATACACAATGAGATACTTCACAGTTGTCCAAAAAAGAGAGACACTTGCCATTTGCAGAAACATAGATGGGACTGTAGGGCATTATACTAAGCAAAACAAGTCAGAAGGAGAAAGACAAATACAAAGAAAATTCCACTCATGTGGAATATATAGAATCAAACCTCAGGAGTGATAAAACTAAGCCAATACAGACCCTTGAAATCTGATTGCAAAATTGAAGCTACAAGAAAGGAAAGAAAAATTAGGGAGCATCGGAGACAGGAGAGGGGGTAGAAGGGAAAATGGACTATGTTGGAAGATTATTGGTTCTTTGATGGAGGGCATGCTGTGATAACATATGAAAAGGAACCTTTACCCCTAAAACACATAGTGCTGTAAACCAACATAACTCAATAAAAATCAGCTGATTACAGGGCCCTCCCTGGTGGCACAACAGGTTAAAGCACAGCACTAAGAAGCTTAAGCCACTTCCACATGAGTTCAATACCCACTGGCCCCAGAGGTGACCACATGGCGCAGCAGACCTCTCCTGACCCGCCCGCTGCTCCCTTCATCAGTGTACTTCATCGATCTGCCTGTTCTGCTCCCCGCTGTCTCTGGTGAAGCCTCTCACCCTCCTCATCTCTGGCCTGTACGCCAGTTCTGTATGAATACATAAATAAATCTTTTTAAAAAATCAGCTGATTACAGACATACTTAAAGTATTTTAATAAAAAGTTTTATGTCAAGTAGCTTACAGATGTCCTGTATAATCCTTAATCTTTCCATTGCCATATATGATTTCCAATAGAGTGGTAGAACACTCACTTGTTTTACAAGATTTACTAGTGTCCTCAACCATTTTTTTCTTAATTTACGTCTTTTACTTCCGTGCATTAGCTTTCAGTAACATCTTAATGCAGGGGAAAGTAACAATAACACTAGATTCATTTATAATTCTCTTCAAACATTTCTGACATGAAATACATTTAGGATTGATTAAAAAGAAAACCTCTTTTGGCCCTCCCTGGTGGCACAGTGGGTTAAAGCACAGCACTGAGAATCTAAAGCCGCTTCTTCATGAGTTTGATTCCCACCTGCCCCGGAGGTGACCACATGGTGTGGCAGACCTCTCCTGACCCGCCTGCTGCTCCCCTCAGCAATGTACTTCGTCGATCTGCCTGTTCTGTCCCCCACTCTGTCTCTGGTGAAGCCTCTCACCGCCCCTGAGCCTCTGGCCTGTACCCCAGTTCTGTATGCACAAATAAATAAATCTTTAAAAAGAAAACCTCTTTTTAGACGGTGATTTTAATCCTTTGTTCTGAAAGATATAAATCCAGAGTATTGCATCCAGGCATTAAGTAGGTTTCAGTTAATAAAGTTGCCAATCTTTCATTTAAGCTGTGTTCCAGTATAACTTCCCCTCTACAGTATCACTGAGTGAACGGAAGTGACTACAGCTTGAAAGAAATCTGATAATCTGATACTCAGTTCACACTGTAACTCAGGCAGGAAAGCAATGTTTCCTTCTTTCTAGAGATGCCCTTGACCTAGAAAACTTAGGAAACTCTATGATAAAGACTAACTAAATTTAACAAGTAGATACATTACTGGCTCTATAATGACCACAGAAAAGAAAATTCTATGTAGATCAAATTCCTCCCTTTAATATCAAAAACTGCATTGCGGATGGCAATATCAAATTTTACTTGAACTCTAATTCTGGAAAGGAAAATAAGTGAAGATATCTCTCCCCATTGTTCTGTAGAAAACAACTTACCGAAAACAATCACCCTTCCACATATGGCAAGACTCACGGATAACCTCCCTTGTTTCTTGCTGGCAAGAACAAAGCCTCCCCTGTCCCTGTCCAATTCTTATTGTTTATTCCTTGAAATGTATGTTCCAAAACTCAGTTGAAACAAAATGCTTGTTAATCAGACTTTAAAGTTCTGCACTGTCTTCTAGGCTTCAAAACTCTGAACAATCTGGCAGGAAAACTGGTCATATCACCTGTGTCACCTCATCGGCAAGGCTATTTCTTGCAGCCTGGATCTGTGATATTCCAAACACCTGTCTTACCCACCACCATGGGCCAATACCAAGACATGGAGAGAATTAGTGTGCCTGGAAGCACAATATTGGAGAACACATAAATAGAAGAAAAAATAATTTATAAATGAAAACAGTGTAATAGCTCTTTGGGAAAGCCTAAATAGAAATAGCACCCATATCAGGAGAGTTCTAAAAGGAAGAAAAAAAAAAGAAGCATAGAAATTAATTGAAAGAAAAGTTGCTGAGATCTATCTCAATCTGAGAAAGCAATCAGGTGCCCTGATCCAAGAGGCTCAAAGATTTCCAAGTAAAATACTATCAGGTGAATACACTGCATATAATATTAAAACTGTTGTAATCCAATGACAAGGTCAAAATATTAAAAGCTTGTAGAGATAAAAGAGAGTAACCTATAAGGGAACATCAATCAGACTTTCAGTGAACTTTTCACTAAAAACTTTACAGGTAAGGAGGGAACAGCAAGAGATGTTTGAAGTTCTCAAAAACAGAGACTTCCACCCTGGAATCCTCTACCCTGCAAGATTAACATTTAAGACAGGAAAAAAAAAAGGGGGGTATAGAGCATTACTGACAAGCATAAATTAAAATAATTTATCAATACTAAACTACTAAACTGTACATGAAAGAAATGCTAAAGGGTTATTATAAAGCAACAGAACAACATAGAGGTTAAGTCACTTAAATTATACAGCATTCAGGGAAGAGGACAGTAACAATTTGACCCATAATAATGAGTTTGAGACCGTATCAACAGGTCACTTGAGATATCTATTATATAATAACCTCAGCAGAATCTTCGAAGAAAGTGATCACAAAAAGGCCAAATAATCCCCTGCTTTGTCTGGATAATAAAAGTAGTTAGAATTCACTGAGTTGTAGGGCAAGGGTGCAAGACAACCTAATGAGAATGGGAAAGATGAACAGCTGTAAGAATGTCTTTCACAACCATGAAGGTTAGACATGGCACAACGCCGAGAACTGCCATCAATAATGACGTCAGTGAATGGCGTTCCCTGGAATTCTGTGCAGTGCTGAGCAATAGCTCTGAGCAGGCACCTAGTTAGTAGTATCTTTATTATGAGTGTGCATGTTAGGATGCATCTGGTAGCAAATAATGGAAAATATATTAATCTATCCTCAGTTTCAAGAGGATTTTGGAGCAAACATCAAGAGCTCACAGAAATTTTATAGAGCTGGAGGAGAATTAGAACATTTTGGCAGATCTCACACACATACACACACACACACACACAAAGTCAGAGTGTCATCCTTTTACAGGAACAATTTGGCTAGAATGCACAATATGACAAATATATTTTAAAGGAAATGGGGAGTCTGGATTTCATTTTCTAAGGCAGAAATTGCAAACTCTTTCTTAAAGGGCCAGGTAGTAAATAAATAAGTGTATCAGTGTGCTTGACTATGTTCCAGTAACACCTTATTTACAAAACAGATGGTCAGCGACCATCTGATGGTCAGTTTGCCAAAGTTCCTTATTCATAGGGAGAGCAAGGCCTTAACGGATCGCAAATCTGTCAGGTCTAATAAAATGGCCATTTTCTCTGTGACAAGGTGAGGTGGTAGCTATTAAAGGAACAAGTTATTTAACTTCATAGTTATTGTTTTTTATAAGTGAAAGTAATGAGTATTTTCAAAATTTAAACTTCTATGACTGTTATCACTTTTAGAGTCAGCTTTCTAAAACATCCCATTTTAACTCTTAGTTATTTCTAAATTCCTAAGAATATATAGTTGACTACTTGTGACATTTCACCGATGAGCCGTCCAATCAAATAAAGTCAACTGGTGCACAGAAACGTACTCAATCTAACCAGAAGACAGATTTAAGTGCTTGTCCACTATGAACTGATATATGCTTAATAAAGTGCTATGTAAGATCAGTGAATAAGGTTTTCCGTGTACCATGAACTAAACTATGTTGGTTAAAGGAGTAGCTATTGGCCCTCCCTGGTGGCACAGCGAGTTAAAGCACAGCACTAAGAGGCTGAAGCCACTTCCACATGAGTTTGATTCCCGCCTGCCCCAGAGGTGACCACATGGCATGGCAGACCTCTCCTGACCCACCCGCTGCTCCCCTCAGCAGTGTACTTCGTCGATCTGCCTGTTCTGCTCCCCACTCTGTCTCTGGTGAATCCTCTCACCCTCCGGATCTCTGGCTTGTACCCCTGTTCTGTATGAATAAATAAATAAATCTTGGAAAAAAAAAAAGAGTAGCTATTTGTTGTTTACATGCAGCTTATTAAGGTCATTATTAGAAAAAAACATTTGTGCTAGTGATATGTGGACAATATATTACAAATGGAAATTATTAATTTGACAAGGTAAGATCCCTCATATTCACTCAGCACTGTACATATTCAATATTATTATTTATAAATATGATTGATATTTTCTCATTTTACTATTTTATCCATTAAGAACAAGTTCATATATACATATCAAATATGTATGGCTATTTTAAAAGTATTATTTGTAACCTAAAGATCTGTTTCAAGTCCCATTTATTGTAAAGAAGTTAACCTCTTAATAGTAGAAAACAGAAGATTTACACTCATTTTGGCAAGCCATAAAGTTTCATTTTTGTGAAAGAAAAACTTTGGCCAGTGGAATTTGTGATGTTACTCTATCTACACACATGTACACAGAAATAACTGTGTGCTTGGGTATATACACAAATATCTATTCATATATGGGTATGGATGGATTTAATAAACCTATATGTTGTATATTTGTATGTTTCTATTCAATCATCTTTCCACACACTGAAACATGTGTATGTGTGTATGCCTGTATGTGTATGCTTGTGTCTACTCATCTTTCTACCAACCTATACCTATGCTTATTAATATTTATAGTTATAATACTACATATGATGCCCCTACAATGATAAAAAAAAGATCAAAGGATCTAACAAATTTAAAACCCAAAAGATCCTTAAAGACAACAAATGTAATTCTCCAAAACACCACCAGTAGTGAGAATTCAGCTGGATACTAATGCACATGTCCTGATTATAACTTCAGTTTTTATTCTAATACTTTTCACTCTCTTTGCACAAACATTTGGGATATGGCTAGATGTATCAATATAGTGAACCTTAAAGATAGTGTCAGTGTTGAAATTATCTTCCATACTAAACACCTGCTGTGCACAAGATTCTTAAATTTGAGTTTTGAAATGTACTGATGGTTGCAGTCAGCCCCATCACCTCCTGGCATTAGTCCATGTGATCAGCATGAGAACATCCTATCAAGAATCAATCAGTTCTTGCAGCCGCATTTATCCATTAAATTGTCTTTCCATAAGAGAAAATGAAAGTTATCAGACAGCGTTGATAGGACATATGCACACACCACACTCACAAACTTACATTTATCATAGCAAGATATAAATACTACTTGTTTCTTGTAATACTTGACTAATGCAACTAAATTCGCAGTAACTATCACTAGCACAACCGTACAATTTTAAGCCTCCTTCCCTAATAGGAAATGTATCTTTCCTTCCAAGAAAAGGGCATGTTTCATTACCCTCTCATTAACAACTGTTAATAAATTAGTTTCATGATTCCCTTCCTTTCTGTTTTCCATTCATCTGCTCCCCAAAGATGAGATGTATGGAGTTGATGTATGATGGTAAAGAAGGTTGTCAATAGCTGGAAAAATAAACTGTCTATAGTCACTTTTTATGTTGGCAAAAACTTCTGAAATTTCTCAAATAATTAAAAGATAAACCTCCCCCTCAAATATTCAGATACTTTTTCCAAAATGACTTTATCTAAAATATGTCACCTTGGCATGTGGTGCTGCTGTCTCAAGAGAAACTTATCAATGCCTTAGAGAAAATAAGTCACCCAGATTTCACTAACTTTTCCAGAAATAAACTTTTTATCAGAGAAACCTATGTAAAGTCAGCACAAACATCTAAAAGCAGGATCCAATCACATGAAGACATTCTCTCCATGTTACATGAAGTCCCCATCCTCCGGCCTTGTAACCATCAACCCCTAAACCGTCCCATAACTGTAATATAAACTCTCATCTGTCACATTTGTTGTAGAATTCACAGCCATATCAATTCATCAATTAAATGTGGTCTTTTTTCTCCTACTAATCTGTCTGATGTTAATTTGTTTGCTTAACCAGGCTAAGAAAAAACTCAGAGGGGTGAGAGAAGTTTCCCCTGTTCCCTTACATAATAAAAATTCAGAAAAAAAAAAAACAAGCAAATGGTTCAGATGTACAAATGGAGATGACTATTAACTAGAAAATATCCACATTCCATGCAAAATCCTATAACTAGATCGATTCACTCAGAACACATGGAAATACAAGTGAGGGAAGTATGTTAACATGAATGTCATTATAAATATAAACACTACATATATTCTTATGTAACTTAAATTCTTAAAAATAAAAAAAAAGTTTTAAATGAACTTTTAAAGACTAAACTTAATGTTTAACTTATAATTACTTTGATTCAGAATGGAGAGCATTTATAAATAATATTTATTAAGACTGATATTGCACTTAGCCACACCTATAGATGGAGTTATACCCCACAACAACAGCTCCTGTTTACACTGCTATTCCTCTTAGAAGACATCTTTATTATAATTAACTATACCACAGAGAATACACCATTTCTCAAAACCAAATGTTCTTCAACCTGTTGTTTTCCAGGAATAAAATTTATTTACATCCCACAAACACAATAACAAAATGATAAAGAAAGTCAAGTTACATTCCACTTACATTGTGTAAAACTTCAGAATCTTGTGTACTCATTTTAAAAACCTTACACTATCATAAACAAGGACATGCAATTCTGATTTTGCTGGGGTTAAAAGAGGCCATTTTACAGAAAGCAATGTTGCTCATTAGGTGATTAGGAAATGATGTTTTTTAAATAGTAAATTGGAACATAATACTTTGGGGGGGGTTGTCTTAGTCCATTTCAAGAAACGTGCTGGGTTAACATATAAAATATATTGAGTAGTTACATTTTAAATAGCAGGACATATATATTTTTGGTTAATACACTAACACAAATAGCCTAATTTCACAAATGGATCTCTAATATTAAGCAGAAGACACCTTTATGTATAGTAAGGCATTTACCTTATTTGCATTGAAAGTCAACTCATCTTTATCACAACCCACTAATTTAGTAATTATTGCCTTTTACAAACAATGAAACTGATATATATATATATATATAGATTAAATAAGTTGCCCAAGGTCACATAGCATAAGTAGGGGAGATCAGAATCCAATTCGCTAGCCCTTGAAATGTTCACTATATATTAAGACTAGCCAATTATCAAGCATTTATTGAGTTTCTACTGTGTGTAATATTTGCTTTTACTCATTATGAGGGGGCACCTAATGATGCCTGCTTCTTGCCTGACCAGAGCTTAAAATACAGTGGAAGGTAAGTACACACAGTGCTCTATTAGGAATCTAAGAAAAAATAACTTAGAAAAAGGAAGAATGACAAGTGTTCACAGTAGAAATTTCAGAGAGCAACTGGAAGGGCTCCCTATTTACACAGATATTGCAGAGGAGTTTGACATGAGCTGGGGCATAAAGGATAAGCCAGTGCTACCCAATACACAGTGCGAGCAAAGGCACAGAAAGTGGGATGGCATAGTCAGGGAGTCCCAGGAAAAGAAAAACCTGACAGGTGTCAAAAGAAAAAAAGGACTCGTGATACTTACTAAGACGGTAAGGAACACTTTATCCGGGAGAGCTACTATAGGCAGACTTTATTGTAGGCAAGAAAGACTGAGCTCAAGGCCAAATACAAAAAAAAAAAAGTAGAGGTTTATAGTGAGGAGCAGGATGGGAATCAATGGAGAGAAAATAACTATGAGGAAAACAACAGGGGGAAGGAAAAGTCTGGCTAAAGCTTGTTTGAATCTAAATGTACTCTCTGTTATTCTAAGAGAAATCGAGTCCCATTTTCTCAACCTCAGTGTCTTCATCTGCATTGTAAGAACAATAATGCCTATCTTGCCTGGGGCTTAAGATAAAATAAGTAAAGCACATGCAAGGTATCTGGCAATTATGGTTGCTTGGGAAATAACTACTGATATTATATTGTGCTTGTGGTGTGGGAAAACTATTACATAATAAAAATGTCCTTAATCCATTACTTTAAAAATCAGGGTGAATATTAACAATTTCAAACTCTATACCCTCCCTTTTTTATTCTCGCCCAGCGAGTACTGTGCTTCAGACAAAAAAGGGGAGCTATTAATTTTTACATCAATTGAAAAGCTATCATCCTAACACTTTGTCATTTGCTATGGTACAGTGATTGTAATCATAAAACCATTGCTATTTTTCCCATTGAAATGTAGCCTGATGCCCCCTTCTTGATATGAGGCTAACCTGGTGACTCACTTGAACAACAGAATGCAACGGAAAATGTATTCTCACACTTTTGAAGTGAGGTCATAGGACACCTTGCAGGTTTCACCCAACTCTTGGAATGTTCACTCTGGACATAGCAAGTCACTGTGTAAGAATTTCAAGGACTGGGCCCTTCCTGGTGTGCAGTGGGTTAAAGTGCAGCACTATCCAGTGATCCACAGCCACTGCAGCGTAAGTATGATCCCCAGCAGGGAGCTGACCCACACAGCACCGACCTCTCTCTCCTACTTGCTGGCTGCTCCCCTCAGGAATGTATTCCAGTAGATCTGCCTGTTCTGCTCCCACTGTTTCTGATGCATCCTCTCACCCCTGCACCTCTGGCCTGTACCCAGTTCTTGTAAGCATAATAAATAACCATTTAAAAAAAAAGGAGTTCAAAGTACTGTGAGATTTCCAAGTTACAAGAAATCATAAGCTACATGGAGATTTTCACACAGATGGAGAGAGAAACCATCCTGTTTTTTTCAGTCCGTGTGCCCAGGTCCAGGCAACAGATACATGAGTGGAGATACCATTATGGATATTCCAGTCCCCAAACATGTTACATAAAGAACACGTTAGTCAGAATCAAGGTCCCCCAACATATTACCCAACTTAGGTTATCAAATCTATTTCCAGTCATTCAAATCACAACAGTCGAAGACTATCAGGATGGAACACAGATGAGTCTTCCCTGGGATGCTTTCTTATTCTTACACATGAATTCCTGACTATAACATGGTTTTTGTTGTAACTACTGAGTTCTGAAATAATTTGTTATACTTTAAAAGATTAGTTACACTGGCAAGTGCACTTTGATCAATTCTTAGAGTTGTAAAGTCACAGAATTCTTTCCACCCAAATTTGGGGCAAATGTAATCTCTTGCTTATTTTCATTTTCCCTTTAAGTCATACGATTTATTCAAAGCTTCCTAAGATTGAAGCAGTAAAATGAGCCTCTTGATTCCATCATTATAACTCCATCATTATAACTAGTCCTGACAGAACAGCCAAATCTGCTCAGACATACTGCATTTTTAACAAGTCATAAGAAGCAGATGAACCAAAACTTTAAGTACTTGACTATAACTAGTTAAAAGTAGGCATTTTTTTTTCATTTTCAGACTCTTCTCCTCCAACTCAACTAAGAGGAATGCTCTAGTCAAGGTTCAAACTTACCGATGAACCTCTGCATCTCCCAACTTTAAAATAAGGAAATAGAAACATCTTCAAAAGATAACAGAGATCAACTAGACGTGCTAACACAAAAATGAAAGCATCAAGATTACTATGCAGAAGTAAAATAATGGACCTATACTGCCACATTCAGAAGGAAACACAGGATGTCAGGTAGTAATGCTGGTGGCTCCGCCTTGAACAGATAAGGTCAATAAACAACTTTCCTGGATCATGAGCCATATCTCATGTTGTCAGTACCAGAGTGGGGACATAACCAGAGCTCAAACTGTTCCAAGTCATTGACACAATGGGAAGAGGTCAGGGAACAACCAAACTCCATTGATTTATCTGTTTCTGAATATAAATTTGGAAAGGTTGCAAAACTGTCCAAATCTTCAGGTAACTTGCCTTTTATTCTAAACATAAGCAATCAGATTCCCTCTTGGTTAAAGCACATGGCCTCAGAATCCAGTGTTATTTATTGTTAGTACCACTGTCAGTGGCAGAAATGTACGAGTAATCCTGACCCTGCCACGTCCCACTGTCTTACTTCTCTGTCTATCCAGAGTATCACCAAGGTTAGTCAGTTCTGTTCCTAATCTCTTAAAGACCTTCATTTTAATTAAAGCCCATGCCATAACCCATACCCTTGCCATCACTAACATGCACTGCCCTTCATCCATTTTCTCCCTCCCATCTCAACCACTGTCCTCGGATTTATGACCAACGTGACTTACCAATATTACAATTTCTAAGTTGTAAATTTGTGAATTATCTGCCTAAAAACACTGATGATGAACACAAATGATGACCAGGGTTTTCTGAACAAAGAGTAAAACTTCATGCTAAATTTTCATAATGTTAATTTTGATTAACAAATGGCAGCCAACATAATTTTCTTGTAAAGAAAGTATCTGCAGAGTGAGGTAACAAATGCATCCAGAATCCTGAAAATAAAATGGGGTCATCTAGTGAATTCTGTTCTCATCCAAAATCTTGCTGAGATTTGATTTTGAATAGGAAGATTGATTTTCTAGCTTAGGTTAAATGAGGCATTGAAAAAATGTCAAAAACATGATAAAGATTTAGATACCTCCCTGTCACACCGATGAAGTTACAAGAAAGCTTGCTGTGGGCCCTGAACAACACTGTGCATGTGAATTTACATGGCTCCTTAAATATCTAATTTGTGCATTGAAAGTGAATTTATGTCCTATGATTACATAGACACCTAGAGGTGACTTTTTCCCAGGGGTCATAGTTTTATTTTTTAAGATACTTTCTTAAATTAGAAACAATATTTTATACATCAATAATGTTTAAATAAAACATTTCTTTTTTAAGGCTGATATCAAATGATAAACCTGAGATTATTGTGTTAAACTAACCCTTTCTGAAAAGCTGTAAGGATACATTAGTATCACTCCACACTAAATGTCTAGAATTTCGTAGAAATAATGCAGAAAGTAGCACAAATTTAAAAATACATAACAATTTTTCAATCAATTTATTAAGGTATCTTTAATAGGTAAAAAAAACTTTATACATTTAATGCATAAACTCAGTGAGTCTGAGGATAATAACATTACCACCATCAAGGCCATAAACTTATCTATCACCTCCCAGTATTTCCTCCTACCCTTTTAATTAAAATGTTTGTATGTATGCTAAAAATACACAATATAACAGCTGCCCTCTTCATAAATGTTAAGCACTGAATACAGTTATGCTAGCTATAGGCATCAAACTTGCTTATCTACAGAACTGAAATTGCACCTTTGGACCAAAGCCTTCCTATCTCTGCCCCAAGCCCTGGCAACGAGTATTCTACTTTGGTTTTGATTTTATAGATGGGTTTAATTTTATGTATTGCTTGACCATAACATTAGTAAAACTTTTCAGAACATACAACTGTAATATATTCTAGCTATAATGTTTTTCTTGTTGTTTTGACAAGATTTTGTAGGAATACATATGCTCATATAATATTTTAAAGCTATATAGAACCTTTGATTTCTGATCTTAAAATTTTTAAATAGATTTTTTATGCAATCGTTATGTTTTATGCAGCATTCCCTGGGATTTAGCAGAGTATAAGTAGCAATCACAACTGAAATTACAGCATTGTAATTCTTAGATACAGGCAAAATAAACCACTTAGGCCTAGAACATGAATCAACTGATTTAAAAGATTAAAAGCCCAAATACATATAAACATAAATGTATGCTAGACAAATAGTTTGGCCAACTTTAAACTTCAAAAAGCATACATGTTTGAAATTAAGGAACTCATCAGAGGATGACATACTGGAAGAAGGCCATAAGTTTTAAATAACCTCACTCTTTTTCTGTCCAATTATTAAGTCTTTTGAAAACAGAACAGATTTGATACAAAAAAAAAAATGTGTAAAATGAAGTTGGAAGCCACTCTTCTTTCACCTTCCATTTGTAGGGAACAGGACAGTGCTCTCTCTGACTGAGAGAGTAGCAAGGGCGGGTATGCAGAGAGTCTGCACATTCGAGGAAGGGAAAACTGCTCTCAGCGTGACAGCTCTGGCTGTCTGCCATGGCACTGGGCAGGAAACAGCCCTAAAGCCGTATCAGTTCGAAACCTCTAGTGATGATCTGCAGTCACTTTGTCAGGGAAAATTGAGAACATGACAAAGAGAAAGGGAAATGACAAATACTATAATTATAGTCAGTGTTCCAAAGGAAAGCTTTCTTAAAATGATCTAGAAAAGAACCTCTCCTCATTGCTGTATGACCAAGAGGAACCCTGGAACCCCAGATTTAAGGTGCACACTCCATAAAGGGATCCTTCCATCCACTGCATAAAGACAAAGGAAGCAGTCTCGATGTGCAAAATCTTTAACACAATTAGTGTGCATAGATAGAGAAGTGAAAAAATAATATTCATAATAATAAGACTCCCTTAAGAATCCCCAACATTACTTGCCCCCTTACGGGCAAATCTCCAGTCAGAAAGGCTCAGGATCAGTCAGGGCTGCTGAGATCTCAAAGCTTTCCACACTTCCAAAGCACCCTATAGCAGAGACCCACAGGAAAGAACCCAAGCAACTTTGAATCAGAAGGAGGGAAGCATAAACAAAAATACAAATCAACATAACGATGTTGTTTCTGCAAAGAACAGTGACCCTGTTTGTCTCTCGCCCATGTCTCCTCCAAGTCTCTCCAAGTCCCTGAGTGCAAGTCAAAGACCAAAAGGCAAGAGCCCAAAGCCCACCTGAGTTCAGTCATATACCAAGTATGGCCACGTAACTTTACCCTGGTTCCAACAGCTTCAATCATTAAGTCCAATTCACGGTAAACTGGGGCTTGTGGCCCAAGGTGTCTGCATGTAGGTGGGGCCAGTGGAAACATCACCTCCTCTTATCAGAGGTGTTTGTAACATTCACCCCTAAAGTTCTTAAATGACTTGATTCTGAAATATTAAACTTAAAAAGTCTTGTGCTGATACAATAACTAAAAGCTCTTTGGGGACCTCCCTGGTGGTGCAGTGGGTTAAAGCACTGCACTGAGAATCTAAAGCTGCTTCCGCATGAGTTCAATTCCCGCCTGCCCCGGAGGAGACCACATGGCGTGGCAGACCTCTCCTGACCCGCCCGCTGCTTCCCTCAGCAGTGTACTTCGTCGATCTGCCTGTTCTGTTCCCCACTCTGTCTCTGGTGAAGCCTCTCACCGCCCCTGAGCCTCTGGCCTGTACCCCAGTTCTGTATGTACAAATAAATCTTTAAAAAAAAAAAAAAAAAAAGCTCTTTGGAGTCTATAGAACTATGTAACTGACAAGGAAGTCAAAGCCTAGTGTTGGGTCACACTCACATTTTAGTACACATTAGAATCAAATAGATAGCTTTAAAAATCTGTATTATCAAGCCATAATCTCCTTGCCAATTAAATTAAAATACCTTATAGGGAGATCTAAACATCTGTGTGCAGTAACATGTGCAGCAGAGTTTGAGAACCAGGCTTCCGTGCACTAAGTAGGGTTTCTTTCAGGGGGCTGCTGGTCTATTAAATAGGATGAGACTGAGTTTTAGACCCACATCAAATACACCTTATGAATTTTCCCTAATTACTACATGTTTCTTTATCTTTTTTTTTTTTGTAACATGATGATACGTGTAATTCAGTATGTATCTGGATTATATTTTAAGGTTAAGGTACCTGAGGTTAAAGTATTTGAAACAATAAGGTAATTTACAATTTTAACCATTGTAGTTTTGTACTCTTCATACAGTTATACTGTCCCTCATGACACTGTATCCATAAAATGTGTACTTGTTTTATTCTCTCTACTTTATCTGTGCTGTCTTTATCTCATTTATGACACCTCATTTGTGTTTGACTTTTTTTTCCCACTTATGTCCTCATTTATTTTCTTTTTGACTAACTTTTCTAAAATTCAGCCTCACTTATGAAACTTAAGGATACAGATTGGGAGTTTTTTTTTTTTTTTCTTCTTGTACTCTAGAACAATTTTAGCCCGTTATAATTACCAGCCGACTTCAACAGCTCACTTTTTTTTTCCCTCTAGCCTCAAAGACAGCCAATCCCAAAACACATACATTGCCAATAAATGCTCTTGCCACTAGGTGGTGCTCAGAGTACACACTTGATATCTAGTCCTTGTTGGAGGGACTTCATCCTACTAAGGACCAAACTTCATATAGGGATATAGACCATTTAACAACTTTCAGAAGGGAGTGATACGTGAGGCTGTGGCTCTTGGTATAATAATTACACCTGGAGGTAGTATTAGCTGTGGTGTTTAAAATTTGGTGTCACAGATCATTCTGAAGAGATAATGGACCCACATCCCACTTATGTGAACTGGATTGCTGGCATAAACATTTCACATCTGTGGAACCATTTTAAAAATACAGCCAACAGCAGTCATTATAAAGCAACTGCACTGCCCTAGGTCAGAGACCTATGGACTGGGTCCAAAAGCAATTGCCTAAAGAAGCCATCAAGCAAGAGATTATTTGAGAAACCATTCAGATTATAAGGAATACTGATTAAGGGCATTTTGCCTGAACACAGAAGTAACCAATTATATATTGCAAAGAATAATTTCAGTTTGTTAACGCTTATTCTTTAATCACTTCCTTTTTTCTTCCCATAGAAACCTGTGACTTCTGGCCTCCACAGGACACATTTTAGGTTTCTAAGTTTGCACTCCCTGAACTGTAATTCTTTGATACCAAAAAATGAACTTTGTTTTTCTTGTTGCCTCCTCAGTTTTTCGTTAGCATAGGTAATGAAAATGTAACTATGGGTTGTATCTTTGGGGTATTGGTTTTACTGGGATAGCCCACATGGATTTGAAAGGAAAATGGTTAAATTATTAAATTCCTAAATCAAACTTCTACTACCAATTCTATAATGCATTTAATAGTGCTACAAGCACCCATATTTATGCTAAAGTGGAGTAAGATACTTTATTCAGTTCAGCTTTAAAATGGAATTAGCAGGGTCAAAAGACTAAGTTAACAAAACTCTTTTCATGATTTCAGGAAAGAAAAATTGGTTAAGAAAAGGACAGAAAAGACTTATCAATCAGGCCAGATCTAGAAAGCAAAGTAAATGTGGAGGTCACTAGAGGAACACAACATCTGTGTTGTTTCTGTTTAATGTGTGGATTTTAAGCAATTAAAAGAGCAATAAAAAATGATGAAAGATTTTCTGTTACTCAAGTCCTTAACAAGGAAATTATCATCCCAGCATAAACAATGTGGAGGCAAGATCGCGCATAATACATGGAAGAAAATCAAAAGCAGTAGGACCTACACAGGATTATAAAAGAAATAATGCTGTTACTAAAGTTAGATCTTTGCCTCCTTTGATAAAGAATTCGACAAGAATGGCTGACTTATCCAGACAAGGTTTATTCAATTTGTGCTGGAACACAAGGGAGACAGCGCAGTGGTCTGAACTCTGGTCCCCGCTGTCCTGAGGGGGACTGCTGGGAAGGACGCTGATGAAGCAGCCATTCTGGATGGCTTTAAAAGGAAATGAGGCTTGCGGACGCCTTCTTTTTCCATCAGTTCGGCCATGGAAGGCAGTTGTCCCAGTAGGCCGTGGACCTCTGACTCCCCACGAAGAGTGGGGAGCCCTGAACTCAGCAGTAGCAGGCCTCTGCCATGTGCTGGCTCCTGTGGTGTGGTCCCACTTCTCACCACTGCTCCATGACTACACCTGTCTCCTTCTGCCCTGCTGATCATTTTTGCTACATCAAAGGCCCTTTTGCTTGCATTTGTGGCAAGAGATAGCTGGACTGGTACGAGAGGTTCTGACCCTGTAATAGGTTTTTGCCCCATGCCTGGTAATATAAAAACAATGCCACATTGGAACAAAAAATGAAACTCATCAATGGGATTGAGCACTCAGTAACAAATCTACACAAATATAGACAGTTAATCTATAAAAATGCCAGGACCACATAATAGAGAGTAGAACATCCTTCAAAAAATTGTGTTGGAGGGTAAGGAATTAAGTCATTATTTACCACCATGCACACAAATTAATTCAAAACATATTAAAGACACGGATATCAAAGATATATTTGTGGACTCAACTATAATGACAAGGACAACAAAAGTAAAAGTAAACAAATGTGACTATATCAAACTAAAAACCTTTTGTACTGTCAAAGAAACCAGCACAGGAACAAAAAAGCAACGTTGTACTAAGAGAAGATATTCGCATGACAAGGGGCTAATTTCCAAAATCTATAAAGAATGAATGTAGCTCAACAACAAAAAACAAACAAGGGTGTGGAGAAGAATCCTATCCACTGTCGGTAGGAATATAAATTGATGCAACCTCTATGGAAAATGGTATGGAGATTGCTCAGAAAACTAAAAATGGTTAAAACAGACGATCCAGC
The DNA here is from genome assembly GCF_000260355.1 of Condylura cristata. Lineage (NCBI taxonomy): Eukaryota > Metazoa > Chordata > Mammalia > Eulipotyphla > Talpidae > Condylura > Condylura cristata. Next base: position 18,053,496 of record NW_004567128.1, read on the forward strand.
AATACCATTTTTATGCATAGGAAAAGATTTATAGACTCCTACGTTCACAATAATAATAGTCTATATAGTTCTTTACTGCATTTTTAATCTCAAAGTGTAGGTTTTCCCATTTTTTAAATAAATAATCTGCGGGGTTTGTCTGCCCAAAAGGGACAGATAGATTTTTTTCTATGTGGCCAGAGGAGGCTTCTTCCATTGGGTTTCACTTTGGTAAATTGAGAACTTATGGGCCCTCAGCACTCTATTACCATAATAATAAATGCAGAATGTTTTCATTTACAGTAGTACAGGCACAAGAGGTTAAGAGCAGTTTTGTCCTTGTCAGTTATTTTTCTCGTGGAAGAAGCAACCACTGTTCGTCACTTTGACATCAAAGAATGCAGTTTGAGGGTATCACCCAGTTGCAGATGTCAGAGCTTGAAGGAAATCATCCTGTACCACCTGGCTTCTTCTTGGACTAGACAAGTAACCAAAGTTTTACAGACTATAATCTCCATTAAAAGGGAGATTCCATGCTCCCTGCCTCACCTACTGAAGGGTGCAGGTGAGTGCCAATGAAGAGCTAAGAAGACTCAGGAGACCAAACTCAGAGGCGATTTGGGGAGACATGTGAAGCAGAGAGAGAGAGAGAGATGAAGTGCTGCTTGCTTCTTGCTTTGGAACTACACCAGGGGCTTGGGGCACACACAAGGAAACACATGGAGCTGGCATGTTGAGACACTTGGAAGAGAGTTGGGTGAGAGGCCATGGGGAGGCTGACAATGGCAGCCTTTGACTTAACATGTACTTTGACTTTATTCCTTTCACCCCTGAGTTATCTAGCCCCATCTGTCTCTTTCCCGTGGTTCCACCCAGAAGGTGCGTTAGACTTATGGGAGTGCTTTAAAAGGGATCAAGTCTCATTGACTTGCTCCCTTTTTCATCAGAACTGCTATATAAGGCAACTGCCTACTAGGTGGTGGGCCCCTGCCAGCCCCGTTTTCCAAGAAAGGGGGGCCCTCTCACCTCACCTTCTTTTCTCTGCCACCTCCTGTATTTCCAACTCCACCCCATCAATAGGTAATTGGACTTTCTCTTCTCCCTCTACACTGTTTAAAATAAACCGTTGCCCTTTTTTTTTTTTTTTTTTGCTGCACCAAAGGCCCTTTTGTTTCCATTTGTGGTGTTGGGTTGCTGGACCCAGAACAAGTAAGAGCTTCTCACCAAGTGACAACTTTCAGATCCTTATTGCCCAGTAACAATAGCATACACACAGAAAACTGACATGGTTGTAAATCCTAAAGAATGGAGCAAACTAGGAATATTCATTTTGCATGTTAGGAAACTGAGGTGTCATGAAATTTATATGATAGATAAGATGGGGATGATCTTATCCTTCCTGAGTGCAAAGATGAGCTTCTTAGAGAGAAAAGATGTTTCCTGATAAACCTACAACTGAGACCCCCAAATAACATTCTTCTAGCCATAAAAGGGAAAACTGTGATCTCTTCTTAGATTAGGAAAATAGCAGAAGCTTAAGACATCATGATCTCTTCTTTGATTAGGGAAGGTTAAAAGGACTTTAGCAAAGAACAAATGCTTGTTCTAGCCTTCAAAGCCCTCATAACTCAACAGAAAACAATTTCCGTTCTGAAGTAACAGTCAGTAAAGTCCTGACTGACATTTTTGTGCCTACCTAGGTGACAAAAGACCCACTCTGTGCCTACTGAGAAAGGTCTATTTGACCCTTTGGGGGAACACTACCCCTATGTAGTTTAATCTGGAAACATGTCTTCTCTATCATGTCTATCATGTGAAGTCTACCCTTCTCTGTTCTTGTTAACTAGGTTCTTAACAGAATAAACATCCCCAGTCTGTTACAGGGCCTCCACCCCAAAGAGTGAGTTCTTTGCCCTTAAGGGAAAGAATTCACCAAACGGAGCCCATCTTAACTGAACCAGGCAAGGTTTTTTTAGAGAAATTCATGCCTGAGGGAGCCAGTTTGAGGAAGAAAACTATAACCTGGCTCCCTGAAGACAGTCAGAAGGAGATACCTGAAGGGTCAGTGCCATGAGGTGGGACGAAGAGAGCAGCATCGTAGTTTATTCTGGAATGGGATACACTCCAGACAGGTTACACTCCAGCTACATGTATGGGCTCAGATTTCTCCCTCCAGAAAGTACCTGTTAGGGCACCTCATGGTCAGTGTGGTGGACTCAACTGTCAACAAAGGACTCGCCAGTCTGAGAGTTAGCCCACCTATTCAAACAGGCCTGGAGTAAAACATTCTTTTTACTGGCTCTCTCAAGTCCACTCTATTATTCTTTAGAATTTCCAACCATGCACACACTTCATATGCATGTTATTAAATTTTGGCTTTTCCCCCTATCATTTGTAGGATATTAATTTGTTCATCTGTCCAATCTCAGAAAAATGCAGATGGTGAATGGGTACATCTCCTGGCCTTCTGAAAAATTATTGTAGATACTGTTACGATTCACTGAGTTCCAAATATATCTCCATGTTGTCCTTAATTTCATATTGCTACTATTAACCTAAAAATTCAGGAGGCAATTCAAAGGCAAATCACTTTTATTTGGGATAAAATTATAATTTGAGGAGCACAGATAAGGATAGAAACTTGAATAGTCTCCCAAAGGGAACAAAAATAATAGACATTTCAATGGCAAGGAAAGGGGGAGATGAGGTAAGTGATTTTAAAAGAATTCACTAGTGCCAATAAATTCACACTATTTGTGTCTATATATAATTAGTTGCTGATTGTATTCTCAGACAAAAAGTTCACTATCAACAGTTCTCATGATCTGGATAACGTGTCAAACAATTATGTGCTTCATGATTTCTTAAATAATTGTTTTTTTTTCCACCTAGTTCAAAGGTCCTTGACTCAATTTAAAGTAAAAGAGGTAATTGGCCAAGGTATGTGGGAGTAAGCAGACACAAAAGAAAGAATTTTTAGTCAAACAAAGATGGAGAGGAGGGATTTAAAAAATATCTGTGAGGCCCTCCCTAGTGGTGCAGTGTGTTAAAGCACAGCACTAAGAAGCTAAAGCCACCTGAGCATGAGCTCAATTCCCCACCCTGGAGGTGACCCACATGGTGTGGCAGACCTCTCCTGACCGCCTGCTGCTCCCCTCAGCAGTTTGTCAATCTGCCTGTTCTGCTCCCCACTCTGTCTGTGGTGGATCCTCTCGCCACCCCTGCACCTCTGGCTTGTAGCCCAGTTCTGTATGCATAACTAAAAAAATAGTCTTTTAAAAAATAGGGTTAAAAAAAATAAACTGTGAAAGACCTTTACTATACTTAAGCCATAGATATTGTTGACTAAGTAAGGAGGGAAGGAAACAATGGTGCATCTTGCTTTCTTTTGAAAGCAAAAGTAGAGAAAAGAATGTTGACAGCTACACAATATCCCCAAGATGTTCAGAACAGGACCTCCCAAGATGTGTCACTCTGGCATGTTGGTTATTTGTAGCTGAGGTTCATTAAGGACCTTGCAGCATAGGCCTAAGTGCAACTACATCATCGCCTTCAGAAAAGAGATGTAACTGTTCAACTGGACTGATCTAAATTCAGGCCAAAGAGACTGGTACAATGGTATAAAACAATCTACCAACCCTACATCTGTAATGTGAGACTTCCTGGGAAGACTCGTGGGCAAACTGAAGGACAGGCTTCCCCAAGGTGTACAAAGCAGCCTTTTCCAAGAGTTCGCTCTTTGACATGTAGACTATCTCCAGCTGAATTCAATCAAGCCCTGTAAGCTATACACAACCTTTCGTCACTCCGTTAATTCTTCAGAAGAATGAAAATCGGGGGTGTTACTCATAATTAAGACTTTTAACAGAAATAAGTTTTCTATCAAGGAAACTTAACTCTAAGGCAAAGCAAACACTGAATTACAGAGCATTCTGGCATGACTTTCTCCTCACCATGCAGACCCCCTCCTCTCTTCTTGAAGCCCTCTGCCCCTACTGCATTCCATAGTTCAGGATATTTATCTTCATTTTGTTCCACTGGCTTTAGATTCCACATCCATGTGGATTCTCCAGAACTATGTATTATTATTATTTTTTTAACCACTAATTAGTCTGATTCTAATTTGGTTACTAATGCAGAAAGAGAAGAATTCAGAGGGTTAGAAGGAAATTCCTCCCTGCCCCTACATTGCCAACAAGCTAGAAAAGTGTAGAAAAAAATACTTTTCTTTCCCTATATTCTTCATCCAATATAAAGATTCATCTTTAACATTCGTTATTCAAACACTTTTAATGCATTACATTTACATCTAAATTAAGTCCAAAATTCCTAGACACAATTCAAAGCTGCTTCTGGGTACAGACTAATCCACCTTTTCAGTTTTACCTTAAGTTAGTCCATTAAATAATGCATGAGCTCTAGGAAGTGAAGGTTATATTGCCAAACTTAGATTGCATTCCTTTTATGGCTATTTATCTATCTCACTCTGTACCCCTACCTTTAAGCCTTCTGCATTTTGTTTGTATTCAAGTCGTGCCTATATTTTACCGTTTATACTCTTACTGGATCATCTAAAATAGAATTGGTTACTTCTTTAATAAATTGCACTAGCATTTGCATAAAATCCATTCAATAACACATATTTGAAGATGTTCACAGCCAACCTCTCCAAAGTGAGTCATTTTGATATGAAGGTTATTGTGAGTTAAAGGCAATTAAATTAAGACTCAAGGACAAACTTTTGCCTCCTTCTTAAATGTCTGGAAGAATTTCAGTGGGGTCTAGGGAGGGGCTTGTCTACAATGAGAATAATTACTAGAATTAATTTTTTATGACCCACTTATTTGACAGTGAGAACACTGAATTACCAACATCTGTTCTTCTTATATTACTGTGAATTAACCTCATCCCTTTGAAGTCACAGGCCCATCTCAGTCCTTAGCTCAGGATGGCATATATGCCTCATTTTATCTTTCTATCTTTATAGCAATCATGATTAATTGGTGCCATATATATATATATATATATATATATATATATATATATATATATATATAAAAATAATATATATATGTGTGTGTGTATATATATATCTGATAATATATATGGTGTCATTGTACACACACACATATATACATATACATACACATGCACACACAAATATACATATATACACACACACACACTGTATTTTTTCTCTTTTTCATCTGTCGTATGGCAATTTAATTGTTATTCCTGCAGGAAGAACCTTGAAGGCAGAGGAAATTTTTTCTACCCTATCACATTGTAGCTATTTTTCAGATCACAAAATCATAGCATGTCTGGATAAAACAAACTTAGGAAATTTGTTTCTATATAGCCACAGCTTACTTAACAGAAAGAAGCACACGGGAGGGTATTTGCTGAAAATATCAATTCCTGTATGCTGTCCCAAATATACTTCATCAGACTCTGCGGAACCTTGACATCTGTACTTTTAATATCCCAACTGAGTTCATAAGCATTTCAATGTTGGTTGAATTTATTCCCCTCATTGCATAAATAACTGTAATTACCTTCCTGAAGATAATTATCATGTCCAGAAATTACGTGGGTAACTAGAACAGAGTCAAAATCAGGATTGAGGTAATGCGTCCTTTCTGTCACATAACTATCCCATCTAGGACTAGAAGTCAGAGAGGAAAACTGGTGCTATGTCCACCCCACTGTGGTACCTTACACAGGACAGTGCCTGTGACTTCTTGAGAAATGTGCAGTAGATTAATTTAAGAGATGTAAACTGAAAAGTTTCAGTAGCTTCCAAACAGACTAATACAATTGTATTACCTGACACGAGTGGTTATATAACTGAAAAGATTTAAAAAGAGACAGAAATAAATACATACTTTTTGTTGAAGAAATACTGGCACTTTACTTCAGAAAAAAATGTCTTCACAGTGCTTTCTTGCCTCTTTGCCGCTTGTCAAAGACCATTAAATAATTTAACTTCAACTTGATAACTGAGAAATTCATACAGTGAAGTTCTCTGGATACAAAATCTACAGACCTAATACACAGGTTGATGAGAAAATTCTAGCCCTCCTACAAACACAGGAGGGAGCTATAAGACTTGAAAAGATACGACAAACAGGAGGGAAAGATAAGCATTGTGATGGCAGGGTATATTATTTTAGAAAATAATGAACACTTTTAATTTTCCAGGCTGTGATACAGAATTATTCAACTCACAATTAAGCTTCTAGGTTTCTATGTTATTTTTCTTAAAAAAAAATACTCAATTGAACAGAGTTGGCACCAACGTTTTACTCTATACTTGTTCTGATCTGACAAATTTAATGTCATTTAACAGGATGAAAGCAGACCATTTTCTGAAAGCCTAGTGCTTTGAGGGCACTCATCCATTTCGTGAGGACTTTCTCCCTCTTTCTAGTTCTTCTATCACCGTTGCTTTAGAGAACAGGATAAGAATGAATACATTATAAGGTCTAAAATCTTCTCAGAAGAAAAAAAAAAACATTAATTCTTCATACTATCAAGCATCCTAATACAGAGACAAAAAAAAAAAAAACTACGTTAAACTTAAGACAGTTAACCTAAAAATAAAAGTAACTACCATCTAAAATAATTTATTGTGTACTAATCGCAATCAAAAGGATATAGCTACATATTCTAAGAATTTTATTCTGTGCTCACAAAATCTAATGCATTTTAATACCCACCAAATCACAGATGTAATTTTATTTAGTTTTAACAGATTAGAAACTAAAAATTAGAATTTTTTTTCAAAATGAAGAGATACTAAATACACAGTAAAGAGCTAATAAATCTACCTGACTCCAAACTCTAAGCAAGAGCTTTTTATTATTCAAAGTTTGTGTACAGGTGTAGTCCTATCAATATTACTTGAGAATATCCTAGAAATACAGGTATCTGGACACATTCAAAACCTACTAATCAGAATCTGTATTTTAACAAGTCCCTGGGTGAGTTTTAAGCATATTAAAGTTTGAGAAATACTATTATAGAGTAAACCTGCTCTTTTACAGAGCTCAATGGCCTATCTGTTATTAAATTCAGTAATCCAAGAGATATAAACCATTAGCAGAATTTTCAATTTAAGCCCAAAATATTATTCTTCAAACCAGTGTAATACCTTTATATTACTCATTTATTTTGATTTAGAATATAAAACTTCTATAAACAGTTGATTAAGTATGAACCAGCTAGTCATCATCAAAAAAATATTCAGGGAGTTCCTATTTATATAACACTATGAGCTAGTATCTATGGAATCTGAGAAAGAGGAGTCCTTGATTTCCAGGGACTTAGAGCTGTAGTTGACTATCTTAGAATACAAAAAACAACTCTCCAATTTAAACAAAAGCCGAGCAAATTAAAGCTGCCCCATTCTTTTCTCTCCTTCCTAGGTCTTACTTCCTTTGAGTACCTCAATTATTCTACAATTTCCTTAGGAAGTGAACTCCAAAACCCTCCAATACTGTTTCATCTCTCATTAATGGAGGGGTTGAGATAAGGGGTGCTTGAGCAAAGAAAAGCCCCAAATTGGAGAATTATCAAGTTCACAATAATAATGTACTACCCAGCTAACCTTCTATGCCTTTTCAACTATATAGCATGTATGGCACTCTTTATTCCCTTGGGAGAGTTTGATTGTAATAATGAACCACCCAAGGATATAAAGAAATAAACTGAAATTTTCAAAAATAATTAATTCTAAGGAGACATGTTCCACAGTCTTTGGGGAGGTTTTTTTGTTTGTTTGTTTATTTTTGTTTTTGTTTTGTTTTGAATAGAGATGAAGAGCTGAAAACAGCAAACTGGATATAAAATTGTTAGGGGGTAAAGTCCATAAACGTGGGAGGTGTCATGTACCCTGCCCCCCCCCAAAAAAAAAATAGAGCAGAGCAGGGAGAAGATGAAGATTTGGAGGAGGTTTGTGGAACAGAAAGACACGGGAAGAAGTTGGACTTGCTTCTCAGCTTTGGATATGCCCCAGGGGCTTGGAGCATGGGAGGAGACACATGCATTTGAGACAGGTAATGACACTTGGAAAAGACATGGGTGCAAACCCAACAGGAGGCAGCCTTTAGCCTGATTCATACTTTGAATCTGTTCCTTTCATCCAAAACTTGGCGGACCCCGTCGGACCCTTTCTTATGAGTCTCTGCCAGAAGGTGCTTTAGGCTTGTGGCAAGTTTTTGGGCTTCAGTGACCCTGATGTTGGCCAACCCTATTTGGCTGGGCATTCACTCACAAGTACATGGGTCACTTTAAATGTTGTATTGGGAAACTACTGTCCTTTCTTCTCTCTCTCAACACATTCTAATCCTATTGAAGTTCTTTTCCATTAAAGATATTCATTCTAAGAATATACTTTGTCTTAATGTAGTGGATGGCATAATGTACTTAGAACATGTAAGTGAGGTGCCCCTCAGTCTGCCCATTAACAGATTTATCATCTCTCCAGACTAAATTCTCTAAGAGTTTATTAGGGTCAGTTTTAAATGGCCACATCTGGTAGTGATTTATGTTTGTTTTTGAAATTCATAAAATACTTAATGACCAAATGAGATCCTTTTAAATGAGAGATTCTTTCTGAAAACAGTATTTTCAAAGTAAATAATATAGCCGTAAGAGTCCCAAGTAATCAGGAAAATGGGGGAAAAATACACTTAGGTTTAAGTGGCTAGAATTTCTTTTATATCAAGTTATTTTAAAAAGTAAGACTCCAGCTTCTTTCTACAGCCTCTCATCTCTCATTACTCCCCATTCTCTTCTCTTTCTCATTGCCTTTTTTCCCTGACCATTTGACTTTATCTCCTTTCAAAGTGTCTTTGATGCCAAGTGGCACAAAGAATTTCTTTTCATCGTTCCTGAACTCTTGGTGGATGTTTACAACACTGTTTAGAGTAAGAACATCTGTCAAACCTAAGATGCTGTGATCATCACTGTTGCTGCACTGAAGTGTTGGTGCTTAGCTGAAAAAGGTCATAAACTGATTTCATTCAGCTGACCTGAGAACATGACCGCATTTTGAGAAATTGCTTTAAAATCCAGAAAAATGAAAAAAAAATCACCATTTCAGTGACTCCCAGTGCTCAGTATGTTCTTTTTATTTTTTTGGCTAATTACTTAAATCAGGTAAGAGAACAATGGTTGAATAGAAGGACTCAACAACTTTTTCTCTGCAAATAATTTCAAAATGTATTATCAGTCTTCTTTTTCATTGTTCATAGTACTGACAAGAAGAAAAAGCCTTCACTAACCTTCAGATTACTTCATAAGTAAGAATGTAAAGTGAATGCAATATTAAATATAAGCAATTCAATTCTCATATTTTATTGATAGTGCATCTGAGATGTAGAGGAGTAAGTACCTCTTCCATAATCACACCCCTGACTGTTGAATTGGACCTAAGAATGCACACGTCAGCTCTACACTATTTTGGTCAAAGTATGCACTAAACTATGATTCAAGTTTTTACTTTATATTCAGTGTCTCAGAAAAAAAGACAATTAAGACGGTGAAAGAACATCAAATCCAACCCATTTTTCTACCTCATGAGATTCTTATTTCTGCCTAGCAAAGTTCATGAGGAATGATAACAAGCAGAATATATTAGAGACTGCTGTCCAAAATTCAGGGTACATGAAACCGACTCTGGACATGGAACTGCAAACACACTGTCCTTGTCCCTGTACTGACTCCCCTCCCCGCCACCAATAGCAAAGCCTTATGCATAAGTCAAGACAGGCTCCAAGCTGTCTTGGAACTGTTCAGGAATCAGTTAACTGCGGCTAAATCAGCCTTCCAGCCCAAACTAAAAAGAGTGTAAGATGGGTTCCTAACATTTGCATTTCCAGTGTCTTCTTCAGTGGTCAGGGAGGTGAATGAGCTGCAGCTTTTGTTTCCTCCCCACAGAAAACATTGACTTATCTTTTTATTTGTAATGACTCACTTCCTTCCTACCTACAAAAAGTGAATCCAAACCTGTGCTTGCTGGAAAACGGTATTCATCCAGTACAATCTGTTGAACCCTTTCCCTGATTCAAATTCTCACCATTTGTTTTCTAAAAAGAAGAAGAAAAACTCAGTTAATTTGGCTTCCCCAACTTACTTCAGTCAACAGAGCTGACCCTCCTTTATAAGCAGGTTCATCTTACTGACCAATAGGAGTCAATAAGGTAAGGCAAAGTCCAGGTCTTCATTTTGTGTGAAGATTAATCACTTAGAACTTACAAACTGAAGGAAACCAGAAAGATTCAGAAAGTATTTAATAAGACTGCATTACCATAATGCCGCTCACCACATTTGCTCTAAAAATTTCCTTCCCTTCATAACTCTTTAAAACCATACTGTTCACTTAGAGGCTTTGTAGATAATTCATTAAGAACTTGGGACGTTAAGGGGAAAAACAGCAGAAAGAAGGTAAGAAAAATAACATGCTTATAAAATTAAGCACTTTTTAAAATTCATCAAGCAGGAAAACACAAGGGGTTGCTTATGCCCTTTTATTGTGGCTATTTTAGCATGAAATAGATAATGTTCCTGAATCAAGATATTCATGATCCTAAAGAATGCAGGACTAACAAAAGATATGCTAGTAATTCTACTTGTGCACACTATAACACAACCAAGGGGCCTCTAGGTGGCTCCCCAAAATGGGGCGCTTGCTTGCCCTAAAACAGAATCCTGCCATCCATCGTACCATTAATAATACCATTGCAAAAAGTCAAAGAAAGTAAAAAAAAAAAAAAAAAAGTGTGATGGATCTTCATAGAATTAGCATGCATAGTGACAGACGATAGGAGAGAGGATTCCTAATAGCTTCCCAATAAAACTATCAAGTTAACCATCCCAGCCAAAGAGGGTGGGCCCAAAGCAGAGCCCAAAATCTTTCCACCAGTTTAAGACACCTTCTGGAGGGGAATCGCAATAGGAGGTAAAAGGGGCAAAGCAAAGTTAAAGTACAAATCAAGAGAAAAGCTGCTGTTGTTAGCCTCCCACATGATTCTTCCCCATGCCTCTTGCAAGTATCTCTCCATCTCTTTCCTCTAAGCATCTCCTCCCCCTTCTCCTCCCCAGCAGTACCAGGAACAAGTACCACAAGAACTCTCACTATTAGCTCATCAGCCTTCCATGTTGTGTATCTTCACCTGGCTCTCAGCTGCACCCCTCCATTCCTGATCACTGGGAGCTATACTCCAAAAAAGCACTGAAAGTGGGGCACCTGCCTGGATTACAGGTGGCCACTCAATGCACTGTGACGCTCCTCCCCTTCCACGCAGAGACCTCGGTAACATTCACACATTCTCCTTCATTTTCTTCTTTATCTACCTTCATCTACACTTTCTGTGTCTTAGAAGGTTGCCACATTCAAACTCTACTTGCTAGGCTTTCTTTTTGGCTTCATTCTGAGTTTAAATTCCAACCAAAGAGAAACAACATGAATTAGATATATGTGAAGAGAAGAACATCTGGGAGATACTGCCTCCATTCCTTCCCTGCTTCAGAGTGACAAACTGGGGAAAATTTCTGAATACCAAAAAATTAGAATTTAAACTCATGAAAATCTGGATTCATATCCTAGGTTCTGATGCATTCATACCTAAAAAAAAAAAAAAAAAAAAAAATTTCTGAATACCTTCAAGACTAGCTGCCCCATAGGGCAGACCCACTTCCAAGGTTCTAATTCTCATACATTTTGGTAATAATTTTTCCAATTGTTGCCCTTCAGTTCTAGAGATGGTGAAAGCTTCACCCAGTTGGTCCTCTCTAAATAATAACTATCCTTTGCTATTTTTTTTAGCTGCTTTCTTGATGTATACACTATTGCTAGTTCTGTTGAATTAGCACACATCTCTAGAGCTCATTTGCATTGTATAACTGAAAATTTACACCTACTGAATTCCACTTCCTCCGGCCCTCCACCCAGTCTGTGGCAACAATCATTCTATTCCCAGCTTCTATGAAGCTGACTATTTAGATATCTCATGTAAGTGCAATACAGCATTTTTTTTCTCTGTGAATGGCTTATATCACTTAACATAATGTCCTCCATGTTCAGACACATTGTCACAAATGGCAGGGTTTTTTCTTTTTAAAGGCTGCATAATATTCCATTGTGAAAAACCGTTTTCTCAGGACTGAAAAGCCTGGACTCAAATCACAGTTCTATCTTATGATACACTGAGTGTTGTAACAAGACCAACATAAAAGTAATAAATATCTGCCTGGGTAAGACTGATTAACCTGTCAAACAAGACAAGTAAAAGAAAAAAATCCTCTTGAGAGAGCCACCATGTTTCAAGATTACATGGTGGGGTTTAGGGTTACATTATTAAATACTAAATTAAGAGAGTATTGGTACTGGAGTTCTGGTCCTAAATTCATAATAAATTAGGAAAATTTGAGAATTAAACAAAAATAATTTAATATAACAAAAATTAAATTTATTGAGTTACATTTATAAATACTAAATTAAAATATATTTCAGTTACTTATAAATACTGATAAGTGCATTTTCTCTCAAGAGACATAGCTACCTGGGGTACAGGCCAGAGGTGCGGGGGTGGTGAGAGGCTTCACCAGAGACAGAACAGGCCAACTGATGAAGTGCACTGCTGAGGGGAGGAGCGGGCATGACAGGAGAGGTCTGCCATGTCATGTGGATCACCTCCGGGGTGGGGACTGAATGCATGCTGAAGTGTTTTTAGCTGCTTAGTTCTGTGCTTTAACCTGCTACACCACCAGGGAGGGCCCAGAGCAGGGATTTTAATACCTGAATAGTGACTTAGTTTTCTCTCCTCTTTAGCATAAATCAAACCTGACATTTATGGAGAACATAGATGATTGCTTATAAAACTAACTCATGCAAAGACATAGAATCTTTAAATGCAGAAAAGCTCATACAATTTTGGTTACACTTCTAACATGAATGCTGTTATTTTTGTTAACAGTGACAAAACATTCATCATTTCACTATTAACTTGGAATAGTTTCTCTTAAGAGAACTCATAATTAAGAACTAAAAATTATTTTATTGTTATAAAAAAAGTTATAAAGTTATAAAGGAGTTTGGATAACTTAAAAAATGCACATTGTGGGTCCCGTAGTGAACAATGATATAGTTGTTAAAATTTTAACACCACAAAGAAAGAAGAGTACATGGAGAACTGGACACCTAAGTTATATACTGCAAAATAATTAAAAACTGTCACTTGGAGTGTTGTGGAAAGCAGCAAGATACCTTATAAGCACATAAATTTGGCTGAGCAAATGTCAGAAAGACTAAAAAAATTACTTGAGTTCTTCAAATGCCTCTGATAATTTATAAAAAGACAGAGGTGAACTAAAGAAAGAATAGTTCAGCATTAGAAGAGAGTTCCCAGAAAAGCTAGGGGAAAAAAAAATCAAAGTTAAGTAATGACCCCAGAGAAAAGAAGAAAATCTGGACAGCAAAATGCAGTCTCAGAGAAAAGTAGTAAAGGCTATAACAGTAAGCTCTTTTTAAAAGACCTCAGGAAGACTTCAGAGCATTCCTCATTAACTCTCTTTGTTAGGTAAGAGGTCTTCTAAGAAACTTAAAATACATCCCACATCAATCTCACAGGTGGCCCAATGTAGATAAAGATTTGTCTTAAAAAGAAATAGGGGTGTGGCTTTTCTTTAATGGCGTGAATGCCCAAAAAAGAGTCACTGGCAAGCTGACAGATTGAGAATGAGTAGGAGAGAATCTAAGCTATGAGAAGCACCATAAGCTTAAACTAAAAGGGACAGGCAAAACCAGCTCAGAGTGAGAATTTCTGGCACAACATACACACAAGAAGTACACTAAGAAAACTACTCAACAACAGACACGGGCCATTTACAGAAAACAGGATGACTCTAACAGCTGAATTAAGATATACACAGAACCAATTTGATGATCCAGGGAATGGAAGTAGGCCCTGGCCAAGACCGGGAAGCATGTGCCCATTTGAATTTTAGTATTAGTTAGTAAACGTCATCCCAGTCTACTCTATACCTACCTTGACACTGCATATTAGATGTGAAGATGACAGTAAAACTCTCTCAATGTCATCTGATGAAGAGGAATAAAATTCAAGAAATTGAAGTCAAAGAGACTCTTCCCTACCTGGACCTAATTAAGTTGACAAGGTCCACGTAATCATACATTGTGATATGAGGGCAACACAAGGGAAGTCTTGGAAAGGGATGAATGTATTTGTTATGTGTGAGAAAAATATAAAGATTTCTGTCCAGAGGGCAGGCTATGGTACGTTAAAAATGGTTTCCTTATTTCTTTCACTGACGGTTTGTGTGTGTGTGTGTGTGTGTGTGTGTCCCTCCTTCTTGACCTCATTTGGCCTATGTTGGCTTTGACCAATGACATAGCCTGGAAGTGATACAGAACTACTACTATATATAGGCTTAAACCTACCCTGTTAGAGGACTGAGGCTTCTACTAAGGTCTCTTGTAATAAATCTAAATAGATTTTAAATATACGAGGCTAAATACATGGAATGTCTCTGGGTAAGTGGATAGGGGGATGGGAGTCATCAACAACCAGCCACGAGAGTCACCTAAGCTGTAATGGAGAAGAAACAAACCCTACTAGCCCCTGTGCCTTAGAATTGTGAGATAAAACAGTGATAAGCTGTTAGCTTCCGTGAGTAAATTGTATATGGGTTATACAACAGTGGGTAACTGCAACACATATGTATGAATAAATAATGTGTAGAAGAGGTTACGGTTGAAGATAATCACACACTGTTCATTGAGGGCAAGAAATTAGTAATTATTATTTCCTCCTCCCTATTATTAGCAATGTTATTTACTGGAATACAATGGATAATGATTATGAGAAATGTTGTCAACAATGTTATGAATTATAATCATAAAAACAATTTTAAAAATTAAAACCACATTAAATATATTTCATGTGTATAGTATAGTACGTGGGCGATTAATAAAGAAGCAGTTACTGCTAATAATCTAAGTTACATTCATTTATATAATTCAGAATCATATGCCATTTTTCCTTTAAGTCATTTAATTTTTTTTCACAAGCAGAAAAGAGTTTCTTATTACAGTTCACAACCTACAAATGCTAGTCTCTCTTTGCCTGTTAGTTTTACTGAACCATTCCATGTGTTCATAATTTGTTTTATTTATTCTTGTTTCTAAGTAGACATGTTTCTTCCACATATGATTCAACAACACTACAATATATTTCAAATTACATGATATTATCTGTATACTTTTATCCATAGTCACATCTGTATACACTGAAAATTCAAAAAAAAAAAAAAGCCAGGCTTTAGTTATGAACATTCATTAAAAAATAATTCTATAGGGCTATTTTTCAGGAAGTCTCAAATCTAAAGACATGAGGGTGCCACACTGAATATTTTAAAGTCTCTAAGTACCTACACGTGAAGTCAACTGACACAAAGAGAAGTTCAGTGCTGAAGTAACCTGAGCTAACCCCTGCATCCCCCTGGCCATGCTCACACACTTCCCAGAGAGCCAATTTCTTGGTACTTATTTTTGTGAGACCCAAGGTGAGTCTTCAAAATCCATGAGTTACGGTCCCTTTCTTCCCAATATGGAGGGCATAACTTTCCTTAAGGTTGACAATATGACTTACCACAGCTCTCACGGTACCCTTTGACATAACTTTGAGAAGTATGGGAGCATTGGCAATGTATACATCCTACTGAACTACTTTATTAAAAATCTCTGTGGCTCTGCATGTTCTGCTTTCATGACAAGTGTCACACCAAGAATGCTATGAACGCCTTAAACAGAGTCATGCTTGATGGCCATGACCTGACATGCAGGTGGCATGCTATGTTCACCCTCACTGGTCTCTCTACTGTGTCTGCAGCAGTGGCTATTACTCTGAAAATCCCTTTAACAGGAACAAAGGCCAGAACCAAAGCCTAAGTTGTTCACACTATTCCAGCAGTAAAAGGCATCCTTTAGTCATGCACAATTTCCATCTCCACATCATTCTCATGGTAAACCTCCATGGACCTCTGGATCCAGACCTACCCAAAGACCCAAGCCAAGCCTTCCTAGTGTCCAGATATTCCTCAACAACCAGGTCTGGATATAGAGCTAGAAGCCTTCTTCTAGAAGGAAAGTCCACGTTCATTTCTGGATCCAAGATCCCCTTCAAGCTTCCACAAGAGGAAGGAGAGTATCCTATGAGGAGAATGATTATTTAGCAAGCACCCTGTAGAGAAGGTGGAGATGGGATGAGGGGAGCAACATGAAATCAACTGATTCAAGGGGCCTTGGAATACAATGACTGTTGAAATGGGTATTTATCAACATGTCTATCCTTTCACTTGTTTTAAGCTTTCAATTTGTATGGCATTGTGTTACTGTTATTTAACATCTTAGAAGTTAACAAGGTGAATGACTTCAAGTTATTAGTTTGACTCTGAAGTAAAATCTGATTGTTTTACTTACTGCTGACATTGTTTTTTGTTTGAAAGTAAACAAATATATAATTTGTAGTGTTCTAACGTAAGAGAATGCATGCAGCATTTCATTTTTCAGTAATCAACAAATAGCTAAGGTTGATTTATCATTGTCTTTCTTATTTAAAAATAAAAACTTAAAAGTTATAAAATTATTTATGTGTTATTTATGTTAGTGTCTAAAGGGTAATCCAGATCCAAATTTATATGAAGATATTTCAGGCTAAGAAAGAGTATTTTTTTTTAAGATTTATTTATTTATTCATACAGAACTGGGGTACAGGCCAGAGATGCGGAGGGTGAGAGGGTTCACCAGAGACAGAGCGAGGAGCAGAACAGGCAGATTGATGAAGTACACTGCTGAGGGGAGCAGCGGGTGGGTCAGGAGAGGTCTGCCACGCCATGTGGTCACCTCCGGGGCAGGCGGGGATTGAACTCATGCGGACGTGGCTTTAGTTTCTCAGTGCAGTGCTTTAACCCGCTGCGCCACCAGGGAGGGCCAAGAAAGAGTATTTTTAAGTTATTACTTCTCAATCATAGTTCTGATCCCATGTATTATTTTATATTAGACACAACTGTAGAAAAGTTGAGCCATGCTTGTTCAAATGGTAAAGTGGTATTCTGCAGCGCAGACTGGTTATTTCAAGTTTTTTTCTAATTGTTCTTATGTAAAGATGATGATGTGCTATGCAGTTTATTAAACTGGCTATACAGTTTATTAAAATGTCTGACAAGTTGTACTTCCTACTCACGTAGGCCTTGCATATAAATAACAGAACTAGCAGAGTAAGTGCACCTAGGAGATGATTAATACACCTTTGTTTTTGCTCTCACCCTCAATATGGTCAATCTGATTATCTTCACATTATGAGCTTAAATATGAAAAATGTTAAGCAAATGATTTGTATCTTTGCAATTACTAATAGATCTAATAACATTTTTTTGTTTGTTTATGCAGTCTACTATAATCACTCTCTCAAATTTAATTGAAACATTTTTTCTAGTGTTCCAAAAATGTAAAATTAAAATACATTGTGATTATACTCTCATAAGACTGTAAAACAATGACACTCAAGTCATCCATCTCAAATATGAAGAGAATTGTCGATTTTCTGATATTCAAGGTATAAATATTTTAATGTCACAAAAGCTAAAATCTAAGTGACACACACATACATCTGATATTGTGAGTGAAACACTAAGCAAACTCTGAGCTTGTGAATGATATCCTGAATGGATTCCACCCTTTGACATTTTTATGGACTCCAGTACAAAGATCTTAATCAGTGAGGACTACAATTCCCAGCACGCTGAATATGGTGAATATGGTGTCTCCAAGAACTAGGGGTGGAGTTAAGCAGTAATGCTTGCCTTATAACTGAACACAAGAGGGCATAGTTCACTTATTTCTCTGACTCTGCCATTCAAGGACTTGGAGCGTACTTAGGGGAGACACAAGGAGAAGAGAAATGTAGAGCTGGAACAGATACTGAAGAGACATGTGGGTGTGAGCCATGTGGGGAATCTGCTTCTGGTCTGTGGCCGAGACAATGACAGTCATTAACTTGATTTTGATTTGTTTTGGATTTTCTCTTTCTTCTGTCTCAGTTCTCTGGCACCTGCCTAACTCCTTTCTTGTGGTTCCCACCAGAAGGTAACTTAGACTTGGCAAGATTTTGGGCTTCTGCAGCCCCACTCTGGGCCCACCCTATTTGGCTAGACACTTGCCCACAGGCAACATGTAATTTGGAGAGTTGTAGCGATATATCCTGTATTTTCTCACTATGAATGCCAATTCTATCCAAAATATATCCTAGGAAGAGTTCGCATCTTTTCCTTTGTGTGGATGGTAGGAGTACTTTTAAAGAAGGCACACTTAAACATTCTTGGATCTCTGGGTGCCAATTGACACGTGCAAGTACGTGGACCTCAACTTGGGTCTTTAAGATCCTCAACTCAATGTACTGAATTGTGTTAGTTAGTCCCTGTAAAGATGCTGAGTTGAGATGGGACATCAGTTGCAGTGTTTCAGGACAAATACTAAAAAGACTTTAGACAATAATTAATGTTATTGGAACTCAATGCTTAAAGTGAAGTAAATTGTAAATGAAATTCCAAAACTTAGAAGGTTCTATTACAATTACCCAGAAACTACACTTAAATCAGTGTTTATTAATCTAACCAAACATACATTTAAACTTGTCCAACATTCCACAAATATAAGCAAAAACATGTACATATGCACACACACACACACACACACACACTAATTATGATTGCTAAGCTTAGGCATCCTAAAAATCCCATGAGGGAGCTAAATGGTCACATGACATTATCTAACTCTTTATTAAGGTACCAGTGAAGGACATTTTAACCCCACCAGAACCTCTGAGTTTCCTAATATAAACCAAATGTTCACTAGTACTTTACCTCAGGATACTTTCTCTTCATCTGAGAATTAAATGAGTACTACAGGGCCACAATATCAGAAAGCATTGTATAATATATAAAACAAACCCAAATAGGGATATTTTGAGAGGAGCTCATGGTACAGAGAAGTAGGAAATTATGTAACAGAATTAAAATTATATGTTGCATCCGCATTTAATTCATAATCAAATCAAATAAAAATGATTGCTCATTTCATTCAAGTTATACACAATTATAGTGCCTAATAAATACTTATTAAATAAATGAAAGCTGGAAAAAATGTGTTTTCTTATTTTTCCCCAAAAGACAAAACCAACTTAAACTTAAATTATATAAATATGTTAACTTTAAGGGAAGAACAGAAAATAAGTTTTACATGGAAACTGTATTACAAATTATTGTGACATCTGATTCAATCACTGATCATTTCACTCCTACATTGTAAATTCTAATCACAGTTGACAGAAATCCTTCATAAGTTTACATTTAAGTAATAAAATATATTGGTTTAAGAACTAAAAATCCTAAGGCCCATCTAGCTTTAGGTGTTTCTCTTAAATTTTTACAGACTCTTTCTCTGTATCTTTATACTGACTTTCCTTGTTAGAAGTACATAGAAGTATGTCTATGTTTACATTTTAAGGTGGAAAGCAATTTCTCATTTCCAGAAAGTCCAACATCTCACACTTATCCCTTAAATGCACCTTTAGTCACATGCCCATGTTTAAACCAATCAGAATAAAGAGCAATTTGATATATGTTAATTACACATGGCCATATTATGAGTCCTTTCCTTTAGCCATGGCAGTGAATTTAACGTCACCAAAAGCAGCTGGGCTAAGGTAGGAGCATGACAGCTCCCCACTGGAAAATCAGGGTGCTATTATTGGCAGTATGTTATACAGATGCTATCATGAAAAACCCAAATCCACTATTCTCAAGTATCCTATTTTCACAGGACAAAAAAAAAAAATCTAGTCTGTCTCAGTTATTACATTTCATTGATTTTACATTTGCATCATGACCCCAAACTTAGGACCACAGCTGTCCAAATAAGGCAAGCTCATCAAGTTTATTCCTCTGTCTGACAGTCTCTCTCTTCACCATTCTATGGCCAACTGCCACTGTCCATATGAAGAAACTCATAGTACTTAAAAACTCAGATTTAACTACATCTATGAAATATTTATCAGCTACCATTAACTGTTATGTTGATTTTGGTATGAATGCATTACTATATTCTCTGCACTTACACATTACTATAAATAAATTTATTACAGCATAATAGATTTTCATAATTTTTATGTGATGCTTCTCTCACTTGAGTTTCAGTTACTGGGGAGTTTAGAGACCATTACAACACTGGACATATTTCTACTCTCTAGAATAATTAACTTAGTTTATGCTAAATGGAGTATTAAATAAACCAAACTGAATATCCCAAATTCGGTAGTGAAATATTGTCTTCACATGAACATCTTGAAAGGAGGATTCCAAAGCAATTATTAAGTGTGACTGGTGATAGTCATAAGTCCAGAAACTCTTAAGGGTCTCCCTTAAATAGCACTGCAAATAAGAATTATTTTCACCAAATCATTCTGTCTGCACTAATACATAAGGGATTAAGAGCAGCATAAGTCAGTATTCATTCACGTAGGCAAAATAACTATTATGGATCTAGTTTAAAAGTCCCTGTGATGTTCTGGCTAGTTTTTTTAACGTAGTATTTATAAGAAAGGAGGATAACAATAAAATAGCAAGAAAGGTTTAAGGATTTCTCTGGTTGAGCAAAAACCCTACCAAAGTTGCTTGAGGAAGTGTACAATACACAATGTAGCCATTTGGTGGTACAAGGAAGAGGGTCCAACTAAAGAGCTTCAGCATGCCCCAGGTGAATACTCAACGTGTGGGCTTTCTCAGTACCTATGTGTGATTGAAGGCTTCACAGGGAAAACAGACATAAGCCCCAGAGCACCTGAAAATAAAATGTGTTTTATTTAATCAGGATGGCTTCAGCAAAGTATTTGAAGAAGGCAGTCATATATAATATTCTGTCATTTTACTTAAAACAAATAATGTGTCAGAGCCTAAAAAGTCTTCTGAAAGCCTGTGATGAAGGACTGTGCTCTCTACCTAACTTGCTGGTTTTGCTCACTGCGAATGAAACCTAACATGAGTATGACGCCTGCTAGGTAACAATCGGGAGAATGTGGGCACGTAGGCAATCGCGCGCTAGGTGCTAGGTTACAGGTAGTCTCAAACAGTCCTTCACCCAGTCACTGCAGGACCGCGGCAGCAGGAGTTGACAGGGGGACCCGGTGCGTAGGTGTGGACCCAGCTTGGCTGGACGGTCACACACCAACTGAGAGGACTGCTTCCTGCTTCCTGAACAGGAAAATATGAAAACCAAAATCCCATTATTGGAATGTAAGACCAGGTGGTAAACAACAGTTTTCCACTTGGTCGCCAAGATGGAAAGCTCGGATTCCGAAGATGAAGGAGACGGAGCGGAGAACCTCCGCGAAAGTCAGGAGGACCGACTAGCTCGGGAAGAAGGTTTCTACCGATTTGTAAATAATCTGAGTGAAGACGACTATAAATTTATGAGAGATAACAGACTGCTAGGCATCCCGGGAGAATGTACAGAAGAAGAATTGCGTAGAAGACTTCAACTACTTAAAGAGATCTCACCCCAACACTCAGATGAAAATACAGGTGTGTTTCACTTTCAAAGGGAATAGGACGGGATAGATAAGGAACTTAATACTCGCCAAATATTAGATGAAGCAGTACAAATTAATTTGGTGCTAAGTAACTTCTTGTTTAAATAAGCTGTCATTTCCTTACCCAGAGGTTAAAAAAAAGTCAAAATGTTTCTCCCCCATTCATGTTTAGGTGTTTTAATTGGGAAAAATATATACAATAGCCTATGGATATTTTTGCTGGTTTTCTGCCTCCATTTGATAGTGCCTTCTACTTCCTAAAGTGTATCTATTGTCTATGGACATATGACTTTCTTACCCGCAAAAAGAAATATATCATACTCTAAACCAGTAGTTGTCAACTGGAGGTAATTTTGTTCTCTCCCCACACGGGACATTTCACAATGTCTGGAGTTATTTTTGTTTTCACAGTGGAGGGAGGTCTAGTGGGAAGAGGACAGGGAAGTGGTCAAACATCTGTAATGCACACGATGGCGTTTGAAAAAAAAAAAAAAAAGGCTCCAGAATGTAAATGGTGCTAAGGTTGAGTAACCCTGCTCTCATCTAAGGCCTTGTGTTTCTCTTCCAGTATAAAGTAGAGAATTTTACTGTCTAATAAAATAGATGTTACAGTGGTTTGGCTCTTAAGTATTGCCTTATTTACTGTGCTGGGTTCAGTCTATTCATTTAATCTCACCTTCAATTTCAGGCCAGTTCCAAATCTTAGTAACTTTAAAAGTATGCAAATACCTTTAAACCTATAAACCTTGTTTATATGATGATAATCGCTAGAACAGACTTTTTTAAAACAACTTTATTATCTAAATGACCTAACTTGAGAGCCTAGAAGTAATGTAATAAACTAATAAGAATTAGACAGTAATGGAAAATGGAAAAAAAAAACTAACAATGTACATTAACTGGTATTTGCCTTGTTTATTTCATTAGTATTTCAATAGCGAATGAAAAAAAAGTGATCTATCACTCCTCCCAAAGCAGTATAAAAGCCTTTGTATGTTGAAACACTGACAATACTTCTTCCAGATTCCTTAAAACAAAACAAAAACAAAAAAAAAAACAGTACTTTAAATTTTTAAAGGGCTAGCTCACTTTTTTTTCAGAAGAAATTGGAATGTTCTTGCCTTTACTTACAGACAGTGTCATTTACAAACTATTAACTCTATAAATGTGAGATCCATTCAAAACATCTGAGTATGTAAATTCTCAGTTTTTGTTTTGAAACAAATTTTTAGAGTCACTATGATTTAATTGTGCCAGTTCCTTTATAAAACCACCCACCTTCTTTTTGTTAACAGGTGGAAGAAACTCTTCAGATAATGTGTCTAGTGGTCACTCTGTAACAGACTGGCTTAACTCTGTTAGACAAAATGAAAACATGACAGGTGAACAAAGAGAAAACCAATCTTGGGGAGAAATGAACCAGATTAATCCAAACAGTGAAGATATCAGATTAAATTTAGAAAGTCATATTGACTATAATAATGAGAGCCCAGATAGGACCTATGAAATAGAAGATACAGAACACAGCCAGAGCCAACTGGAAAATTCACCTTCCGAATCACTGTTTACAAGATCATCTGTATGGGAACAAAGCACAGCTGAAGCATCCGTGGAAGTCCCACGTTCCAGAGGTTTGAGAAGGCCAAGAAGCAGAAGCCCAAACCGAAGAAGAATGAGACCTAGAATTGCAAGCAGGTCACCTCCAAATATACTGACTGGAATTGTACTTGACGGATTCCCTCACTATCTAAGACCCTGGAGTCTACGTAACGTCTCAAGAAGTGAAACTCAAACATCATCTACAACTCAGCACCAAGAAACATCAAGACCTGAGTTGCAAAACACGAGTCCTTCTGCAACCTCTGAGATGGGAAACCTCATTCAAGAAGAATATTCTTCAGAGACATTCAGCATTGGTGAGTCTTGGGGATCGGGGCAGATGAATACAGCTATAGATTTTGATCCAGAGGAAGGAATAGTTCAATCTAGAGAAATTTATCAGGAAGACATCATAGCTAGTAGATCTCAGTTAACATCTGAGAGCCCAGACAATGCTGAGTCATTAGAAAATGAAAAAGGAGGACTTAGTCCTACATTCACACATTTTGAGCAGGATAACACCATAGATTATGACAGTACCAACAGACTTTCCTTTCACAGACTTTTAAGTTCCTTTTGCAGTGACACAACATCTGTAATTCACGAAACATCAGGGCAAACGATGACTGGTTTTAGTGATTCCAGTAACCTTACAGAAAATGACAGTAATTTGGAGCCTAACATCTCACCACCAACTCTAAACACTGAAAGGACAGAGTCACCAAATGGAAGAGATGGTTCTGGAAATAGTAGTAGTTCTGGTATCAATGTAATTCCTGAATATTATTTTCAATCAAGTTCTCCAGTAATTTCTAATTCGAGTTCCATCTACGTATCTAGTTCCAATTCTACTCCTATGTCCAGTTCCAGCTCCAGTGATAACGTTTCAGAAATCAGTTCACTGCTGTTTGAAGCCAGTGATGAAAGGAGCATAGCAGGATTATCAGAGAACACAGGATTATCAGGGAATAGACCTATGACCCCAGTAATGTTTGACGAGAGTGACTCTTGGACCTCCCTTAGTCTGGATCAGTTTTTCCTCTTAGAAGATGAGCATCATTCTACAGGACTCACCAAAGCACAAATTGACAACTTGGCTGTAAGATCATTTGGTGAAAATGATGCATTGAAATCCTGTACCATCTGCATCACAGAATTCACCGAAGGCAACAGGATTCGCGTGCTACCGTGCCACCATGAATTTCACATACACTGCGTCGATCGCTGGCTGTCGGAGAACACTACCTGTCCTATTTGCCGCGGAGAAGTAGTAGATCCTGCTGAGAGAGAAAATTCTAACTGAGATACTAAATCTCAGCTATATAATCTGTTATAGTGATGGACAAACAATAGCCACCTGTTTTATGTCCACTTGTGGAGTAATACTTAAATACAATAATATGAATAAAAACTGAAATTTATGCAATAATCTGAACTGAAACATCAGTTGCTGAAGGAATTATTGGACTGTCCCCCAAGTTCTCCTCAATAACAATAATAAATATGAACAATATGAACTGAATCATTAGTTACTGGAAGAAGTATGGACTTTTCTCAATTTTGCTGTCCAGAATAATAGAAATTAGAAGCTCAGTATTACTCTACCTGACAATAAAAATTATTTTCACACCGTAATGAGTCACTGGTTTTAATGCTTTTCACAGGTACAGTGGGTTGGAATGTTACTGATTCTGAAAGCAACATCTTAAAATACATGATCAGCCCAGATAAATCCTAGTAGTCTTTTATCTAGTCTTATAAATCTCAGACATCTCATAGCCCTGCCCCATCTTGTTTGTGCACGTGAAGAACGAGCAACCCAACCAAAATAATTATAAAATTTACTAGAATCACTCACCAAAAGAAGTCATGCAATTTTCATAAAATTGCATAAAAAGCTTTCAAAAATGTTCCGTATTTCCCCTCAGCAGATTATCCCCATCTCTAGTCCACCATGAAGTTTTTCCCATGACCCATTACCAATATATCAGGGTCCTGGTCAAAATTGATGGCACACTTGAACATGGTGATGGAATAGCTTTCAGTGAAGGCACTACTTACTAATACTGGTAAAGACAGAAGTACCCTGATATGAACATTGAGAAGCCAGTATTATTATTAACACTAAGCATAATGGTGCAGAGAGGCAATAGTTCTTACAATCCAGTTGTAGATGGCCACCCATCAAGAACTGTAATCTTAAATAAACAATGGCAGCCACTGACAATTTACACCCTGGGAGGGAAGGAACCATGGGAAAAATAAAAAAAACCTGACTACTATCCTCCTCTCTCCTAACTTCCTGCTTATAGTTAACGTTAGCTAAATTCAATTTGAACGCTTAGCATATGTTGATAAAACTAACAAGTCATTCTGCTGTGATCACAAAGAAGAGGATAGAGAATGGATCAGAAAACGTAAATCAAACAAAATTAATGGGCAACTATAAATTGGAGATTCTTCAGGGGAGGGGGAGGGAGAGGGACGGAAATGGGAGGGAAGAGCACAAGGGACTAGATGGTGCAGAGGTGAACTGGTGCTGGGTATTTTACAGGGACTACACTTGGGAGAAGAAAGCATAAATTGTACAAAAAGGAAGAATGATGTAAGTTATATATAAAAAGAAAAAAAAAAAACACCCTTGTCAATTGGGAGAAATTTTTGCACATCATACATCAGACAGACAAGGGACTGATAGTCAAGAACTATAATGAACTTACTTAACTCAATAAAAGAAAACAAATAATCTAAGGAAAAATTGACAAGAGCTGAATAGAACCTTCTCTAAAGAAGACAAACAGATGTCCAGCAGGCTCATAAATATTCATTGTCACTATCATCACTAGGGAAAGCCAACTCAAGCCACAGTGACATATTATCTCACAAGTGAATTCTTGTCATTTTGTGAGAACATGAATAGAACTATAGCGGATAATACTAAGCAAAATAAGTCCAAAAGGAGGAAGACAAACACTGGATGGGTTTGCTTCTATGTGAATTATAGGTAAGCAAAAAAAAGGATCAGATAAAACCAAACCAATCATAAACCCTAGAAATCTGGCAGCAGCATTAAGGCTACCAGAGATGCAGGGAGAGCAAATCGTGGAGGGGCCCAAGTGCAGTGTAGGACTACAGATGTCTTGTTCGTTGTATGAAGTATAACACACACTTAATGCATGTGATCCTATACTCTGCATCATGTGCAGTGTTGTAAACAAACATTTTCACAATAAAAAAAATAATAATCTCAAGTCAAAAAAAGAAAGAAAGCAAATCAGAGACCAACTACCACAACCATCATTCCCAAATCCACAGGCCTAGTCTGGGACACTTGCTTGCTTCTGGCCTTGACTTTCATTCTGCTCTTTAGCTCAGCTCTTTGTCATCTCTCTCACTTTTCCATTCATCTATTCAGATCTTGTATATAATAAAGGAAAAGCAAGCATATTTCATCTTTAGAGCTTATTAGTACCTTTCTCCTAATCATGTCACATTTAGGTTCGCTGAGACTGTAAACAAGGGGGAAAGATTGTACAGGTATTAAATTTTTGTTCCCTAATTGCACTCACTTTAATTTACTTTTATATATGAGTTTAGCTCATGTAATAATTTTAAACACACTTGTTTATATATAAAGGGTTTTGTGGTTTATATATGATTCAACTACATGTGAATGATCCAAAGCACCCAAATGCTGCTTGGAACGTCCCTGTTGGCAACCTGAAAGCCTTAAATGTAAAACCTGGGCATATCTACCTAATTCAAAAGCATGCCTACCTAATACAGCACCCCCATAAAAGTCTCACCCTAATATCACTAGTTATCAAATTTTAGACCATGCCTCCTTTCAAATAAAAACAGTGCAAGATTTTTCTAATTCAGCCTAGTAATTTTTTTTTTTTTGGATATAGGCCAATGCAACAAATTTCACTTAAAAGTTCAATCCTAGTTTAGTAGAGTATACACATTTATAACTTAAAGCAATATTCATTAATTTTGTATGATGTGCAACTTATATAAATGTGGAGAGTGTTAGGAATAAGGTACCCTAAAAAAAATTGCCAGCATCCTCATGCCCTTTATGTTCTACGTGAATTGTTAGCAGTTATTAAAATCCCCATTTTTAGTCATTAAAACAGCATCTTTGACATCATAACAATGTGGTGTTTGGACAAGCATTATCAGGTAATTCCTTTCTCTCTTTCTCATGCACCATTAATTGAGGACATGCAATTCCTATCAGTCAATTCTACGTTTTGTGCTGTTAAGTCAGACATAACTAAGTCACTGTGTAACTATCTACCACCCTTGACCTTCAGAGCTTCAATTCCAACAGTGTAATTTTTTAGAAGCACTTGTCACTATCTAAGACACATTTTTTCCAGCCATATTGATTTTATTTATTTTATAAATACATTTCTTACATTATTCTTCATTTTATACAGTATTTTTTTCATCTCGGTTGTGACCCCCGTGTACTTCCAACCATCACTTCACCCCTATGCCATCACCATAGTTCCATGTGCAATTCTCACCCCAGCTTTAATCGTGTTCCCCTCTCCTCCTACAGATAAAGACATATTTTTCAATTTATCTTAGGTTTGTTTTCTTTCCTACTCCTAACCCCAAAATAGAAGTTTCAAAATCTATTTCTATATTTTTTTGTCTGATATATTTCTGAAGACCAGGACAACTACTGGCATGTGTGTGTGTGTGACAATATGTATGTATATTACATAATCTATAATATATAATCTATACATTATAGAATATACTAATAAAAAACATGTAAGATGAGCAAAAAATTATACCAATTTTCTTGATTATTCTTTTTTTGATTGTATTGTTTTTTTTTTTAAATTCTGTTTCACAATGGTTGGCTGATTCCCATATCCCAGACTTATTTTTCACTCTTTACTTGCCAAAGAAAATATTTTAATGTATTCAATCTATTTAGTCTAGACCTCTGTCACTTAGTTAATGCATCTGTATACTATTTCTTGCCTGTTAAGTTTCAACACCTGCAAAACCTTTTCCAAATTGTTCCATTCATTCAATACATATGTATTTACCTGGACTATGTGAGGCCCAATGCTGGGTGCTGGAGTTAGCAAATATAGCACCTATCATTAGAAAATATAGAATATTCCTCCCATAGAGCCTGTCCATGTCATACAGTTTGCTATCAGCCTCAAGTTTACCATTTTGTTAATTGCTATGAGTAGCATAGTACAAGGTTAACTCTATTTTTAGTATCTCCTTTGTCTTCCATATGCATTCAATTTGCTTATTCTTATTTAGAAATCACATATTTACTTTTTTCTTCATACTTTAATATGTATTCCTCTAACTCTTTAACCCTTTTGAATTCCAAATACTGATTTTCATTGAAAAGTTTCCCTAGTTAACATTATGTAATATTGAGAATCATATCTAGCACTCACTTAATGCTTTAAGAAATAATCCCACCAATATTGTAAAAATTCAAAATATCTTCTTTATAAATTATACTTTTCTTCATGTTAAAGTGTCAATCATTTCTAAATTAAATTTTGGAATTTATGCAGAATTTTACAAAGTGATTTTCAAGAATATACTGAGGTTAATTAAATTATTAGCAGTACTATTTCACCTCCCCTGAATAAATCAAATAAAACTTGTTTAAGTTTATTTTTCCAGACTTTGGGTTTTACTTTTAATTTTAATTTTTGCTTTAAGAAAAACACTAATGTCAGAACTCCATTACTTCTGTATAATGAATTTGAAAGTATTCCAAAAGCCCAAGAAATAATTTAAATTACTGATATGTGCTCTTGGTTCAACATTATGAATTTCTTGCTCATTAAAGAAAATACAATATTCACTGTTTCATGGATTTATTTATTGAATATGTTTTCTCATTTGCTTTCATGATGCTCTAAACACTGAGATTTACTACTTTAGGAGCTAAATGTATTCCACATCTTTCCCAGAAGAAAGGTTTTGAAAACCAAAATAGTAATCATCAAGTTATATACTGAATTTCTCAGCTTTACGTTTAAACAAGTCTGTGATAAGAATTTATGCTTAATTGTGAGGAGGTTCCTCACACTACTAAAAATAAAGCTACTATATGACCCAGCAATTCCACTCCTAGGTGCCTACCCAAAAGGCACAAAAACCTTAATTCAAAAGGATACCTGTAACCCTATGTTTATTGTAGTACTAACGGTAAAACTTGGAAACAACCCAAAAGTCCCCAGATAGATGACTGGATCAAGAAGATGTGGTATACAGACACAATGTAATACTATTCAGCAATCAAAAAAAGATAAACTAATGCAGCAAAAGGGTTAGAGCTAGATAGGGATTATGCTTGGTGAAATAAGTCAGAAGGAAAAAAGAAAAATATAGAATGGTTTCACTAGTGGGAGGAATATAGAGGAACCATATAAGAATAAGGAATCAAGGGGGAAACACTAACAATAAAAAACACAATAAAACAGTACAAAAATAGACAACTATAAAGCTGAGACATTCTACAGGAGAGGGGGAGGGAGAGAAATCAAAACAAGGCTGGGGAGAACACATGGAACTATGGAGATTGTACACAAGTAAACAGGTTGTGAAAACTACATCTAAGGGGCAAAAAAACAAACATTGGAAAGAACGATTAACAATGAAATAAAATATATATAAATAATTAAAAAATAAAAGGAAACAAAAATATACGTAAAAAGTTACTATATTCTGGTCACTAAAAATCAAATACAGGGCCCTCCCTGGTGGCGCAGTGGGTTAAAGCACAGCACTGAGAATCTAAAGCCACTTCAGCATGCGTTCGATTCCCGCCTGCCCTGGAGGTGACCACATGGCGCGGCAGACCTCTCCTGACCCGCCCGCTGCTCCCCTCAGCAGTGTACTTCATCTATCTTCCTGTTCTGCTCCCCACTCTGTCTCTGGTGAATCCTCTCACCCTCCACGTCTCTGGCCTGTACCCTAGTTCTGTATGAATAAATCTTTAAAAAAAAATCAAATACAAATAAATCGGTCTTTCCTGTGATTACTTTCATCTACAAGTCCAGTTTCATTTCTCCCATTATTCTCTACAGTGGTAAAGTTAATCATTTACAACTATGGTGTACAGCTACCTGAAACTTTTCTAGTCCCGGGGACTTTTTGTCCCAGTATATTATTCTGCAATTCTGCAACTTCCTTTTTTCAATTAAAAAGATAAGTTAAGATCACTCTTTCCAAATATATATATATACATATATATATAAACTGTGAAAGGGAATTCCATGATAGGTATAACATGTACTATTATATTATTAATGAATATTTATGTTACACCTAATGTTGCTTTAAAAATCAGAAATTATGTAACATACATATGTAAATGTCACTGTGCCTTTTTAAATTATTCTTCTTATAGCATCACTTATACTTGTTATGGATATATTTACTCATATCTCTCTATTGTGAATTTTTGAAACTCTTCATTATCAGATGAATTACTCCTATTTTCCACACTACTTATTCTATTTTTAACATTTCTCTCTGTTACACCTTCCTCAAGTATCTCAACAAATAGCTATGGGCTTCTACTCAGAAAAGGGAGTAATCTGAACACTAAGAGTATTACAGTGAAAATTTTAAATCCATTGCTTTGTAAAAGTTTACATTCTTGTTAACATCTAGTGATACTTGGTTTCTATTCATATTCAAGAATGAGGCCTATGAGCTCTGGCATACAGTTAAAAACAAGTGTACACCTGCCACGATTGTGAAGAACTAACCATGTTGAAACAGTGAGTCTGTTCTGGGACTATAAAAACCATACTGGGCACTGTAGTTCACCCTGATGACGCCTTTTTGTATTTCAAAAGAAAATGTACCCTTTTAAAAGGATGAATTGTATATATAATAACTAAGATATGAAAACAACCTAAATGTCCCCAAATAGACAAATGAAGCAAAAGTTGTGGTATAGCAAAATGGAATAATATCCTGCAATCAAAAAGATAAACTCACACCATTTGTGGCAACATGGATGGAGCTTGAAGGGATTATGCTAAGCAAAATAATCAAAAGGAAAAAGCTACGTATCAGATGGTTTCACTTACAGGTGGGATATAGATAAAAATAAGCAAAAGGTCAAGAAAAAGCCAAAACTTGCAATCAGGTCATAGATCTCAGGTATACAGCAGAGGAGGGGAGAAAGGTGGATCAAAACAGGGGAGGGAAAAGTCATAGCTCATAGGTGCTATGATGTTGTGAGAAGAACAGCAACTATGCTTGAGGGGAGAAATCAAATACTGTTCTAAAATTAGCAATGATGTAAGAAAATAAATCAGTTTACTAAAACAAAATTAAGTTCAGGCCCTCCCTGGTGGCGCAGCGGGTTAAGGCACTGCACTGAGAATCTAAAGCCGCTTCCGCCTGAGTTCGATTCCCGCCTGCCCCGGAGGTGACCACATGGCGTGGCAGACCTCTCCTGACGCGCCCGCTGCTCCCTTCAGCAGTGTACTTCGTCGATCTGCCTGTTCTGCTCCCCACTCTGTCTCTGGTGAAGCCTCTCACCCTCCGCATCTCTGGCCTGTACCCCAGTTCTGTATGAATAAATAAATCTTTAAAAAAAAAATTAAGTTCAAAATATTTTTAAAAGACAAAAATAAAAAGTTGACAACGTGCTAAATTAAAAGAAAACAAGTATTCATATTAAGTGGTAGCAAAATGAAATCAGAAACTACTGACCACATTATGAAAATTTCCTAGAATTTATTGACAAGGACAATGAAATTGTGGGTTAAAGTTTGTGAATTGTGGTTCTCAACAAAATTTTTGAATCTGAAAACAGAAAATGAACAACAAGCCGACATGCAGGCCTTGAGTCAGACCTCACCAAGACTTACTATCTGACTGAAATGTACATTTCATCCTCTTGCCAAAGTAGAAATGTGAACGGATCAATCTGGAATTCCTTGGCCAGCACAATCAACACCCTGCTTTTAAAAGAAGGTGGCTTTGGATAACCGTTTTACTTGCTAATGATCTTATTCTAACCTTTTTGCTGACTATAAATTTCTTTATTTTGTACAACTTACATCTAGAGCCTTCTTGCCAGAAGGGATGCTGTCCTGTTCATGAATCAGTTAATATAACCAAGTGGAAGTTTGAAATAAAAAAAAAAAAGAATGAATTGGTCAAAGGGGTTGCTAAGTACCTTTCTATGAAACTTTTTGCTTAGGAGCAAAAAGTTATAAGTAGAGTGACTATGCTACACATCGAGTCAGTTCACGTCTCCCACTAGCGATTCTCAGGAGTTCAAGTGGCCAAATATATCCCCAGGCTGAAACCTTCTTGAACATTTAGGCAATTTCCATTTTTTTCATATTTCACCATTATGAAATAGGTTCGTGAGATGCAAAAGTAATAATTTTCTTTGCCTTGAGTGATTTTTTTCTTTCTGCAGTTTTTGCTTCCTTTTGTCCTGGAAGAGTGAGGGGGTTTTCTCTAAGAGTGTACTGGATGTCCAATAACAAGTCTGCTTTTATACACTACCAACTTACTGAATTCAGGCAAAGAGAGATCCTTTATCAAAGACTGACTCAGATCTGTTCAGACCTCAAGTCCAGAGCATCTGTACTGGCCAGGTCTTGTTCACTCGTCCAACACTAGAATATGGAAATAAGATCTCTAAATAAAGTTGCTTGGAAATGAGAGCAATGAAGGCCTTCCCTCTAAAGACAAAGCTGTCGTTTGTTTTTTTCACTCTTAATTTTTTTTTTCCCAGTCTGGGGTTGTCATTTATATATATATAAAATTTAAAAGTTTATTTATTTATGCTTACAGAACTGGGGTACAGGCCAGAGGTGTGGTGGGTGAGAGGATTCACCAGAGACAGAGTGGGGAGCAGAACAGGCCAGTTGACAAAGCATAATGCTGAGGGTAGCAGCAAGCAGGTCAGGAGAGGTCAACCACACCAGTGGGTAAGGAGAGCTTCATAATGTGGTGCTTTAACCCATTGCGCCACCAGAAAGAGCTCTATTAATGTATTTTTAACTGAGGTAACAATACTTTACAACACTGTGTGTGATTTGGAGGAATAGGGTCTTCACCCATCAGATGCCTGTCACCACACCACACCATAGTCCCACACCATAGACCACTGTGTCTCCTCATTTTGTTTCCACCCTTCCCCTTCTCTTGCCTCAACTCCACAGATAGATTACAGAGGTTTGTTCTTACTCTGGTTTTGTTTGACCATATGTTTAGCTTAGCTTCTCTATAGTTCAACACAATGAAACCATCTGGAATTTATCTTTCCCTTTCATACTCCAATCCACATAATCTCACTGACCCAAGTAGTTACATATGGCAAGAGTTTGTCTTTATTTTATAGCTAAGTAGTGTTTCTTTTGATAGATACATCCATACATAGATACAGAAATGTAGAGATAGATACAGAGATACATAGTTATTCCACATTTTAAAAAAAAAAAACTTTATTTGTGCATACAGAGCTGGGGTACAGGCCAGAGACACAGGGATGATGAGAGGATTTACCAGAGACAGAGTGGGGAGCAGAACAGGTAGCTAGACCAAGTACACTGCTGAGGGGAGCAATGGGTGGGTCAGGAGAGGTCTGCCACACCATGTGGTCACCTCCCAGGCAGGCGGGGATTGAACTCATGCGGAAGTGGCTTTATCTTCTTAGTGCTGTGTTTTTAACCCACTTTGTCACCATGGAAGGCCGATATTCCACATTTTTTAAGGCACCCATTTGAGCTTTGGGCCTTTGGTTGTTTCTATACCTTAGCTATTGCTAACAGTGCTGCAACGAACACGTCAACTCATTGTCCTAGTGTCTCAGCCAACACTCATATAGCATTTTTTCTTTACATGATACAGACAATTGAAAAATCTTTGCAGCTATTAACCTATTTAATCCTTAACAGAATTGTATAAGAAGGTATCATTATTTCAGTTATACAAGTTGATTTGATTGGTCTTCTTAGCTAGATACTGCTAATATATTTCTTTTTTTGCTGTTCCACTTGTGTTTTTCATCAAACTGAGATCTTTAACAAATAGTAATAGCTGAGATACAAAACAAATAGTAATAGCTAACAATGGGAAGAACTTAGATTTGAACCAAGGCTATATAACTTCAGAAACTCATTAACTTCATTGTGGTAATCTTTTTACAATGTATGTGCATCAAATCATTATGTTGTATACCTTAAATTTACACAATTATACTTAGCTAAATCAAGGGTAATGAGGAGCCAGCTCTCAAGATTTGGCACTTTCTCTTCTTTCCCAACTTTCTTTCATTGACTCTGAATTTCTGAAACTATCATATTCTTTATGATTCTGAGACCATTCATATTTCTTTCCAATCACTTGGAAGTGCCATATCCATGTCAACCTTGTCTACCTGGATAACTACTCTTTCCAGAAGTGATGTATATTAACTTCTCCAAAATATTTTCCTGACATTTCCATATTTATCTTATGAGAAGCCAAAATTATCCCTACCACTGAACTTGTTGCTTGCTATTATAATTGATTTATCACTTATTTACTGTCAAGAAAAATCACAAGGCTAGTCATCATTAAATACCAGTAACTTATATGGTACAAAAAAAAGACAAACTAGTTGTTTACTAAATTTATGATTGAAATAAAAAAGCAGAGAATTTGTATATGACTGAATGATGATAGAACAGCAGCAACTGCTTGGATGGTAATTATACTTTAAATTGAATGAACAAATATTTGAGTTTATCATGTTAAAAATCTCAGTTTGATGAAAAACACAAGTCTAACAGCAAAAAAAGAAATACATTAGCAGCATCTAGCTAAGAAGACCAATCAAATCTATCTAGGAAATTCGGAGGTAAAAGTGGTAACAAGCTAAAGTTCCCATATATTATACAGTAGGTGTCAAAGAGGACTAACACCAATGTTATACCATTTCCCATTCTTTTGTGAAAATTAAATAAATACATACACATATGCAAATACAAAAATAGACAACAATTTATTAATACTATATCAAAGATGCTAAGATATTTTGTGGGGAAAGCATTTAGAAAACAAATTGTCTTAAACTGTAATCTGAGCTTTATCTGATTCCACAAATCTTAATGTCTGCTATTTATGGATTATATAATAGCATCTGCAATTAGCAACTGCAACCTAATTCATATTATCACTTTAAAAAAATATATTGCTGGCCCTCCCTGGTGGCGCAGCGGGTTAAAGCACAGTACCAAGAAGTTAAAGCCACTTCCGCATGAGTTCGATCCCAGCCTGCCCCGGAGAAGATCTACATGGCGCGGCAGACCTCTCCTGACCCGCCTGCTGCTCCCCTCTGCAGTGTACTTCGTTGATCTGCCTGTTCTGCTCCCCACTCTGTACCTGGTGAATCCTCTCACCCTCCACATCTCTGCCTGTACCCCAGTTCTGTATGAATAAATAAATCTTAAAAAAATATTGCTAATAAAATAACCAATTTTACAAAGGAAATCCTGATAGCATAACTGCATTTTTCCCCATAAGACATTAAATTAGAAAATAGTCTATCATAAATGATGAATTTATTTAAGCACAGATGTAGGCTAAGATTGGAAAAATGACTCTAAAATAATATTAAACTGGCCCTCCCTGGTGGTGCAGCAGGTTAAAGCACTGCACTGAGAAGCTAAAGCCACTTCCACATGAGTTCGATCCCGCCTGCCCCAGAGGTGACCACATGGCACGGCAGACCTCTCCTGACCCGCCCACTGCTCCCCTCAGCAGTGTACTTCGTTTATCTGTGTGTTCTGCTCCCCACTCTGTCTCTGGTGAAGCCTCTTACCGTCCCCGAGCCTCTGACCTGTACCCCAGTTCTGTATGTACAAATAAAATCTTTTAAAAAATATTAAACTGAGGTTTCCTATTTTTTTTTGCTTCTATTTGTATTTCTGTGAGCACATATGTATGTATTATTCCCTGCCATAGCCCTTTTCAGTATTATCTAACAGATAGGAGAAATATGGAACATTTTTCTTAAAACTCATAACAAAATACAAAAAAAATGGATCAGAAAATAAGTCTAGAAGAACTGTGCAAAAATGACACTCGAATTATCCATTATCTTTCATATTGAAGAATAAAATGGATCATATGCCACCTCTTGGCATCTACAAACTGTTTACTATCAGGTCAAAATATCTGTTTTCAATTTCACATTTCCATATAACTAGGACAAAAACCTCTCAACGACTACAAATATTCCTAACATTTATCAAACTGAATCTCACACTCTTAAATGATCAAACCAATTAGGGCTTATTAATGCTACCAACTCCTTGGAAATTGTACTTTTTCATAAGCTCTAATTTTAAGCAAAATTCAAGTAAATGTGATCTGTTAAGGTGCCTACCTGAAAGAAACTATATTTCCCCTTAATTTGGGGCATCCATTACAGTTGGAAGCAATACTGTGACTTAGTATGACTAGTGAACAGAATATACAGTGTTGACTAGTCCATAGTCTCAATTTAATTAGCAATAAATCAATATAATCTACAATGAAATCCATGGTGTTGCTGCAGTCATGATGAAAATGGAAAGCCATGCTTACTCCTTTGGTTAGACTGCTTAATCAGAAGATGAAATAGTGTTGTAATGGTCCAGTAAATCAATAAAGAGGAAATTTAAAGTGCCCCATGATCAATTTTGAATGCTTTATGTTTTAGATTTTTTTAAGGAACACAAAAGTGGCATAGTACATTGAGACAGAACACCTATTCACTTGAGTTCAATAAAACTTTGAGATCTCATTATATGCAAGGAATCATGCTAAGTATTGTGGAAAATGTTCCAATAAAAATGTAGTAAATTTTGTCTACAAACAGTTCACTAAATAGAATATTAGAAAAGTATACATAAAATTATTCTAATGCAAAGCTTAATAAAAAAGTAAGGGCCATGGAAATATTTTAAACTGCTAAGTTGGATATATGATAAAAAATATTTATTTTGGTCTTGAGATTGCAAAAGGATTCACAAAGAAGATAGCATTAACTCTTTGACAGAAGAGGAGAAAAAGCAACATATATGTACTCTAAAGGTCTGAATTCTAAAATGTACCGCCATAGTTAGAATTTAACTATGTGGGATTTATAATATAGCTAGGAGCAAAATAGGTGTAAACAATAGAACAAAATTGGGGAGATAACTTCAATCACATAGAAAATAAGGGGAAAACAGAGATAAACCGATGAAAACCAAGTTATTCTTAAAGAAGATGAATACAATATATTAACTTTGGGTCAATCTTATCAGCAAAAAAAAAAAATGAGAGAGAGAGAACAGGATTACTAAAATGAGTAATAAAGTTGTGCTATCCCTAGATACTTACATATAATATGGAAATTGTATGAATATCATAATAACTTTGATAGCATATAACAAACAACTATATTCTTTTAAATACATAACTATACAAGTTAATTCAAGAAAAAATTAAAAATTGAATATATCTGAGGGGGAAATTAAATATATCATTAGAAAATCCTTAAAACAAAAAAACCTACAGTCTGAGACATTGTCAGTGGCAAGGTATGCAAAACTTTTAAGGAATAAATAGTATCTACTATGCACATATACTTCTAGAAAATGAAAAGGATGATATACTCTCTAAATTATCCCATGAAGCTGTAACAGAGTGGTTGGTAACCAGGAAAGGGAGAGGTTCTGGGTTTTCTCCCCTATCCAAAGAAGTATGGAGCTGCACAGGAAGGAGAAGAAGCTGGAGAGACTAGAGAAGGAAGGAAGATGGAAAGCCAGAAGTGGACCTGGAGGTGGCAGCTGGAGCAGAGACATGTGATGAAGCTTGCTTGTTTCTCAGACTTGGAGTGGTTCAAACAGATATCGCTGAAAAACCCATGGGAGGTTAACAATGCAGCTTCTATTTTGATTTTGCTCTTTTCCTCCCAGATTTATCTGGCTATTTCTGATCCCTTTCTCTGGGTCCCTACAGGAACATGCCTTAGACTTGTGGCAGGCTTTCAGGCCTCAGTGGCCCTGCTTTGGACCAACCCTGCTTGGCTGGGCATTTACCTACAAGGAGATGGGTAATTTGGGGTGGTTGACTTGGAAAGTGTATTCTTTGTCTTTTCTATATTGCACACTCATTGTATTAAAATTCCTTTCCATAAAAGGTTTTGATTTTGTTTTGATGTGACAGCTGGCCAATCTTATTTAGACCATGTAGGTTTAAAGGTTCTTGGGTGTACCTCTCCTTATCCCATAACATATGCAGCATTAACCTAGCAAAATCAAACAATGACATTAAAGGAAAATAGTTATCAGATATCCCTCATCAAAACTGATGCACAAATCTTTTTGAAGTGTTTTAACAAACCTAATTCAACAACATATACAGAAGAATAATACATAGCAAATAGCAACTAAGTGAGGTTACAAAGTCTCAGAACATTAGAAATAAAGGAGACATTCATCAAACTGAAAAATAGTATGAACATAAAAAACTCTACAATCAACATCATCCTTACAGGCCTTCCCTCTAAGTTCAGAAAGAAAGCAAAGATTTCCAATCTCCTTCACTTCTATTCAACATTAGAAACAGATTCCAGTCAGATTAACAAGAGAAGATATTATTGCTGGAAAAGTGGAAACTGTCTTTAGTCATGGATAACATCATCTGCGTAACAAATTCAATGGAATCTACGAATACCTTCCTAAAAACCTGGACTCCTGTCTTAATTGAAGCACTATTAACAATAGCTAATATAAAGAAATAACCAAAGTGCCATAAAAACAGATGAATGGATCAAGAACGTGTGATATATAGACACAACAGAATTCTATGCAGTGATTAAAAAATATAAACACATGTCATCTGCAAAAACATGGATGGAGCTGGAAGGGATTATACTAAGCAAAATAAGACAGAAAGAGAAAGCAAAGTATCAGTGGTTTCACTGACACTGATACAAGAAAAGTGGTTTCTTTTTCCCTATATTACAGGTGGAATATAGGGGAAAAGAAAAAAAGGTCAAAGACAAAAATTGCAAGCTGACCATAGATCTGACATATACAGTAGAAGAGGGATCAAAACGGGACTAAGGTGATGGTGCTTGGGTGTCGTGGTGGCGGGAGAACTCTAGGGACTACACCCAAGGGGAGAAATTAACTACTGTACATTTCCTGCTCATTGAAGGAAAATATATAAATTTAACTATTTTAAAAATGTTCATTTGAAATGAACAACAACAAGCAAGCTTACCAACATTAGATGTTACAAAATCAGTTTACAAAATTAATTACATTTCTATACATCAACACTGAACACTTGAAACTACAATGAAAAGGACAATACTCCTTAAAATAGTATTTAAATTATGACATATTAATGGAAAATATGGAGAGAAAAGATGTGAACAACCTTCACTTAGAAAATGACAAAATAATGCTGAGATGAATTTATCTCAGCACATAAAAAAACACATAAATGAAAAGATATACTTTTATTATGATCTGGAAATTCAATGTTGTTAAAATGTCAATAATCTCTAAAATTGTCTATATATTCAACAAAATACTAATCAAAACCCAACAGACAATTACTACAACATGGACAAACCAAGATTAAAACACATACAATAAATTCAAAGAGCCTAAAAAAGTAAAAA
>NW_004567128.1:18093756-18094906 GCF_000260355.1 Condylura cristata
GGGGGGGGGGGGGGGAAGTGCACGGGATTATGGCGATGGCACACAGGTGACTTGGTGATGGGACACCCACGGGGATTACAACTGAGACGGAAAAAAATGTACAAAATGATGTAAAAATATAAAGAATGGAGTCAGAGAACTAATGAAACAATTTCCAGACCTATTTTAAAGTTAAAGTAATCAACAGAGTGGAATTAATGACAGAAAAGAAAGCAGTGAAACAGCAAAGCTTTGACTTCCTAGAAACATGGATGGATAATTGGTTTTCCACAATTCTACAAGGACAACTTGGGGGAGGGGGGGGAGTTCATCTCATCAAAAAAAAAAAAATCCAAATTACTGGATATTAAGAGACAATAAAATCTTTTGTTCCATATCTTGTACCACTTACAAATATTAAATGTGTAGACTGTAATAAAAAAAAAAAAAACCTTTGTGACCTTCTTTGTGACCTTTAGAAAGGCAAACTTTTCTTAGGAAACAACACAAAGCATTATCTATAACCGAACAAACTGATAAATTGAACTTCATGAAATTTAAAAACCTCTGTTCTTTGAAAGACACTATTAAGACAATGAAAGGACAAACCATAGATGAAAGAAAAAATCTACACATTATGAAAGTGCTGAAGAATTTAGATTCAGAACACATGAGGATTTTTCAAAATTCAGTAAGATACCAAGCCACAAAATTTGCAGTGTACAAAAACTTTGCACATTCTACCAAAGGAGACATGTAAGTGACAAGCATATGACCAGATATTCAACACCAGTAGTCATTAGGGAAGTAAAAACATCTAAAGGACTAGGAGCTATCACTACACATCCATTAGAATAGCTATACTTAAGGTGCTGGGAATTAGAAAAAGTAGAATTGTCACTTTGTAGAAGATATATATATATATTTTAAATGTGACACACCTATGATATGATCCCACCATTCAAGTCTTTGATTCATAGGGCAGGTTTACTCAAGAGAAACAAGAAAATATGTGCATATAAATACATGAACAAAAATACCTGTGGCAGCCTGACATAATTCCCTCAAAATGGAAACAGGCAAATGTACACAAAAAGGTGATGGATAAATAAATCATGGTATGTCTGTACAATCGAATACATCTCCACCACAAAAAAAAAAAAAAAAAAAA
>NW_004567128.1:18095006-18170697 GCF_000260355.1 Condylura cristata
CCCGCCCCCACCAGAGCCCCTGCCCCACCCATCCTCCAGGAAGAATCCAGCAACATCTGGTTAAGTGGTTTCCTAGCAACAAGAGCAATCTAAGAAAAAACAATCCCCTGAAGACAGGGGTGGCCTGGGAGCCAGGGGCACCATGGCAGATAAGAAGTGGCTATTCGGGTCAGGGTCAAGGGAACCGATGCCTCTGGGCATGCACTGCAAGCCCTGGTACAGAGACAATCTACCTTCCAAGTGTTTTGCGAAACACAAGGTTCTCAAATTCCCTACCTCCCTGGATGGTAAGCGGTGGAGATTTGTGAGAGAGGGGCTGGATGATTTCAGGAAGGGCTGCCCGCCTTGTGACGATCTGATCACTCGTGGCCCTCAGAAGGGCTTCCTCCCCGTGATTCCACACAAAGTGCCCCAACCTGCCCCCCCGAAGAGTCACAAATCGCTGGTCAAAGATGCAGGCCTATTTTCCAAGCTCTCGCCAGCCCAGCTTGAGCGGAAGGCATTCATGGCGGACGTTGACAACCATCTGACGCGGCATCCCTTGTCTGTATACCCGGATTTGGATGCAGATCTACCTGCAGATCTCCTACTGAAAGTGCTGCAAGTGCTCGATCCTGACAGGAAGCTGGAGGACATATGGGCCTACTGCGAGGGCACCAGGGAAAGGATAAAGACCCCCCAAAAGGTTTGTAAAACTTACCCTGGAAAAGTCTACCTGGAACCTCCCAAGAAGACTCCTGGGATATGTCCTGACAGTGTGCTTCGTAAAGAAAAAAAGCCAAGAAAAAAGGGTTCACGGAAACGTCTTTCTCGTAGGAGAGTTCCGGAAAGAGTTCGTGACTTCTGCAACTGGGTTGCTGGTTTTGGAGACTTGGGCATTGATGAAAACTTCTTCATGCAACTATTTGACAAAAGTTCTGAGTGCGACCGAAATAATAAAGTACCTCACATTAAGAAAATAGGTCAGATTCCTTTGGAGCTAAAGTACAGCATGGAGCTAAATGAAACCGATCAAGTAAATTTCTCCATAGAAGAAACAAACTGGGAGAGAAAACTCCAGAAAATAAAGGATCCTTATAAACCCGACCGTGAGAAGATAAGG
This sequence comes from Condylura cristata, assembly GCF_000260355.1. Classification (NCBI taxonomy): domain Eukaryota; kingdom Metazoa; phylum Chordata; class Mammalia; order Eulipotyphla; family Talpidae; genus Condylura; species Condylura cristata. The sequence goes on from NW_004567128.1 coordinate 18,096,109, forward strand.
TATGGAGCATGGTATCTGAAGCCCAAGTTTTGGCAAAAGTTAATAAATGATGAACCTTTGATTGACCCCTATATTGCTGAAGGATTTGGGAAGCCTCCTACACCAGACATTCTTGAAGAGCTTTATGGAACAATAGCTTTTAAAGATTACGTTCTAAGCAAAGGCTACGAAATGCCATCCATAATTGAGAGGCTGTTTACCAAGAAGGGATGGAAATATGACTCTATTAATACTCCCATGGAAAGAACAATACGCCTCCATGCACTCAAAGATGACGATGACGAGGAGGAGGAGCCAGTGCTGATGTCGTCACCGGAAGTTGAATAAACAGCTTTCGTTTACTACTTTACTAAATTCTCTTATTTTAAACATGGCACCAACTTTTATGATGTATGCCCCACCACAGATGTACAAACTTTGATTCAATATTATCCAGAAATTTAACACATATTATTTATAAACATTTCTAGGGACCTTCTGCTTTGGGTTTATCGATGTGTTATATATTTTATCAACTATGAAACCAATAGTCACTTATACTCTTCTCACATTTTGTAGGATTATAAATATGACATTGTATTACCAATTATTATTGAAAATAAATAAAAGCTAAATCATATGACAACAATAATAATCTACTTATTACTTGAGTGGAATCTCAAAATTATTGTACAGGTTAAAATGAGAATAATATAGGTCTACTTATTAAAATCATACTGAATCATGAGATCTATAATCAAAATTATGTGAACTCTCTTTTATAGTGAAATTATCATTTCCCCTTTCAGGTCCTATCAAGCCCCCAAACTAGATTGAAAACTACATACTTGAATTATAGGTAAAACGTGAGTTATGCTATTTTATTATATCTCCCAATTGACTATGCTTTTAAAATTTAATGATATTCACTTAAAAAAATCACTACAATTAAATATTCCCATATCATATAATATAGGTACAGATTGCAAGGAACTTCAATTCGTTGTCAAATCGAAGTACAAAATAGATTTGGGTTACTAAAATTGCACAGTAACAGCAAATAACCTCACATATCTATTCAAGTGAAACTAATCCTTACATTTCATTAGTAACAATTTAAAATTAAGTCATAAATTTAAAATAAGAAATCAAGCAACATCTTTACATTTTTAAAATAACTGCTGAAATTATCTGGGACAGGAAAATGTGTAGCTAAAAAGATGTACAGCACCAATGTGGAGTACATTTCTGCTTCCATTAATGAAGAAACTGCAATGGAATGGAAGTATATGCATATATTTCATCATTACAGGAAGGGATATATATCTGTTTAAGTATATAGATTTTCCATTTCAAATTAAATTTGTGAGCAATGTGTGTGCATGAGGACCCAAGCCTTTGATAGGTGTTTTTTTTCTTTTTTTAAGCCAAAGTCACTGATTACTTACCATACCAGTAAACAACTATCACCACTAAATTTTACCTCTGCAATAGTTTTCAAACTAGACTCCTCCACAAAGGCCTCTTTCTAAGTACAAATATGGTTAACCTCATTAGCCTATTAATTCTTGGGGCTCATCGAAATTTACTTATACACAGAAACATATCCCTGCAACATAGCCAGGTCCTTCATAGCTCTGCTTTGCACAATAATTGTTAGGTTCCACTCTGGCATTTGAGATCTTGTTTCCTTGCCTTCTCCTCCAAAGACAATTCTGTTATTGGTTTAATTAATTAAGATCCTATGTTTTTAGACAAGAACTCCTAATTTTCCACCTGCCTTCTACTAAAAAACTCATTCTAATATGCTGCAGAAATGAATCACTAATCACTTCAATATCAAGGAAATTGCTATACTTACTTGTTCAGACATCATAAAGCTCAATATTATGACCAATGCCTCAAATTTATCTGGTTTCTGTGACTCCCCATTCAAGTCTCAGGTTCCAAGTACAGCAGCTTTTACCCTTATACATTCATTGTTCAGTTTTATAAGATATAGTTTCCTCATATTAGTTATGTGATCGTGAATTCCTCAGAAAAATGTCTCCTTATACATAATATGGAAACCATATCATCATGCTCAAATTGTGCTGAGAATTAATGGATTGCTTGACATAAATGCCCAATACAAATAGTATCACAGAACAAATCTATACATATACACTTGTGAAAGAACAGAAGGTAGAAAGACGAGGGCTAAGAAGGCACAAAGAAGCCCCCCAAAATGTTTTAATTGTGTTCTCCTTGTATGGCAGCCTTTAACTAAATCTCCTTCAACCTTAGCTGTTGATTAAGATGAAAATGTGTATTATGCAAAATAAGCATCACTAGTAAAGCTTCACTATAAAGCTTCCTATTGCTTGCTGGTGATGGTAACTTCCAGGGAAGTCATCAAGCATAAATCAAGAGTGTAGATTGTCTTTAGGAATACAGGTAAACATGATCAGGATGTACTCCTTTCTGGGACAGTCTGGTAGGACTTAAAGACAGATCTAAATTTAGAATTTAACCTGAGAAAGGATTGTTCAAAGGAGGACTTAATGATTTGCTTTTTTATTTGAGATGCTGACTAGAATGATCATGCTGAAAAAAATGAGGATGTGGATTGTTTTTGATGGTTTTCTTTCTATGATCAAAAAAATTTCTTTGTAACAGGTAACCATAAAAGTTTTGGTGTAACCATGGAAAATTGTTAAAGATTTGCTTCAATTTCCATACTGATGGAAATTGTTTAAATAAAGAACTGCTGAAGTTTTCAGCAGGAGATATTTGCACCAGCTAGAGTGTCAGTGTCTGCATCAATTGCTCATCTTGCCCATGTTGCCTCATCCTTCGGGTAAAAGACCCCTGACCGCCACCTGTCAAAGCTAGACTCTGACTTCTGGTGTGGTCTCCAACAGATTTCCCCACTACTGTAGTTACCCTCATTGGTGTTAACATCATGCAAAAATAAATCAGAGCAGTATTTTTTTTTCTACCACCAGTGAAACTAAAAATCCACTTGACCTCAAATTTATAGTTTATAAGAAAGGAAATTCAAGAGAGCCTGATAGATAATTATGTTAGTAAAGCCTTCTAGTTCTCAAAGCACATTCACAATCTGGAATTTTTTTTTTCTTTTTTTGAATTTTACAACAAAAGACACCCCCAAATATTTATATCTCCACTTTACAAGTGAGAAAACCCCAAATTACTTCACATATAGAAAATATGTGGTGTGAGTCTTCCAATTGTGGATATTATTTCCATACTGACATTCAACAATATCATAGACAATGAAATATTCACGATGAAATCTTGGACACCAACCATAGAAAATGGGGTAAGAACATGTGCAAGAGGCCTCTATGTAATGAATAATAAAGATGTATGTTCATTTCCTAAAATCAGTTGTATCCTGCTGTTCAATCTTGACTGTTACAGCAAGATTGTACAATTGTTGGTTATGTGCAGGAATGGGGTAAGTTCTGCTCTGGCAAAAGAGCCACACACCAACTGGAAACAGATGTACAGTCAATGACATCTGTGCTATACTCTCCTATCATAACAGATAAGGATATTGTTATCTTTGTTAATCTATCACTAGAGAAACTAAGGAATCTTAGTAAATTGTGTCTAAGAAAAATATTTATTTTATATTTAACTTAAGTTATAATTATACTAATTAAGCTACATATAAATCCATATTTATATACTAAGTATTTATAACTTATTCTGCATCATGAGGTAGAAATTGTTAGCATATGGAAGAATTGAAAGTTTTACAAAATGAGAAAACTATGATTTCTTAATTATCCTTCATTTGTTGTTTTGTTTTTGCCTAAATGCAGAGCACTGAATTTTGAATGAAAGTGCATATTATTAAAAAATAAATATTTCACAACATCCTGTCTTCCTTTTGAAAATATGTTTTCTATTTGCAGCAACCCCAGGGAAACAAACACTGTATAATTATTAAACAGGTTAAATATATTAAAATTGTTTTATAAAAATATGCTTAGATTAGGAAAGTAGGTTATAGTAGGCTCTAGTAAATTTGCACTCTTAAAATTTCCTGTGGTGAAGTATATGTCCGTGTAGGTCTCTAATTTAAGCTAAACAATCCCACAAAATTGATGGTGTATTACATAAATACTGTAAAATTACATTGTATTACATTGTTGCATGACACATAAGCGAAGTATTGGAGTATTCGCTTAGTAAAGACCAAAAAAAAAAAAAAAACTTTTCATTGCTAATAAACTGCATAAGGAAATTTAAAGTGCATGGCCTTTGAACAAGCCAGGATAAGATAATATTCCAGCCCTGCCATGTTGTTATCCTGTGATGACAGTTCAGTTGCTTTGCAGAATGTTACTTCGTCTAATCTTGGAATAATAACACCTGTTTCACAGCGATTTTGAAGAGTAAATGAGGTATGAATGTTTAGAAGTCTTGGTCATCAATTTAATTTCCTTCTTCACTTGGCAATAAGAAATATCGTGTGAAACATGAAAAACCTCCTTGCTTTAGATTACTGAAGTATAAAGAGGAAAGTTAAGGAAACATACAGAACTCAATTAATTTATCTAATTTTAACGTTTAAATTGAATGCATCTGACCAAGAAACTACTGAACTGATTTGGACTATTCAGCAGCCTTACCCAATTAAGACACGTCTTAAGTTGGACTTCATAGAAAACACTGCAAGATGAAATTGCTCTCAAGCCCACTACTTTTCAACAAGTGCAATGGGAACTGAGCGAAGCGTAACTTATTGAACATTATTCTGACATTATCGGAACTATTCCCTATGCTAATATTCAAAAACATATTTTCAGGCATTGGCCTGGGGATTGTATTGAAAAACTTAAATCATAATCTTGTCCCACTGACTTTCACATTTTCAAACTCTTGACAGGAGTAAGGAGGAAAATAATGTCATAATTATCATAAATCACACAGTATTTTCCAGTTACTGAATGTTATAGAACTAAAAACACCCCATGTTAAGGGTAATTTCTTATCTAGATGTATGTGGAAATATATCTGTTCTATAGCATCTAAACAGCAAGTTCAATTTGACTTCTTTCAACCCTAAAGTATATTTTTAGTCAGAGAAAATGAATGACTAGATCATTCAATACAATGAATGATTACAGTTATACTTTGCTAGCTTTAGGAGCTGGGTTGTGTGCTTATGAGTATGTGTGTGAGCTGAGGTTGACAACACAATGCACACATCAAAGGCAACATTGAGAGGCTTCATTCTTCAATAACACTTGGTGAAAAGGTGTTATTCTCATTTGATAAATTTAACACGAGGGTCAATGTGAGTATTACTGTACGCATCTGGTAGTATGGGAAAGTTGCGGAGCATCTGCCTGAACACCGGAAGAAAAGTTTTAGTAGAATTTTTTATTGGTCCATAAATTCACAATTTAGATTCGGTCCCTTGTGGGCTATAGTGTACACATAACAAATTAAAGTATTTGTTTAGAAAGAATCAGTGAGTCCCTGAATCTGTAAGTCCCTATTTCCAACTTTTGATTATGTAATCTACATTAAATTCTAATTTTAGAGTAATTCCTCACTACCCAAGGGTGATAGATTCCAAGATTTCCAAAAGATGCCTGTAACTGTGCACTCTACTGAACCTTACATATATTAGCCTTTTTGTTCCTACCCATGCATACCTTTGGTAAAGTTGAATTTATAAGGTAGGCACAATAAGAATTAAAAGCAATAACTACAGTAGAAAATTATGACAATCTACTGTAATAAAAGTTCTATATATGTAGTCTCTTTACCTCTCTCTCTTTCAAAATACATCACTGCAGTGAAATGCTCTACCTCTGAGCTATATTCCTCAAATATATCATTGCATTTACTATTTTGAAATGCATTAACCATGAGTAACTGAAACTATGGAAAGCAAAATCACTCACAACAGGGAACTACTGTACTATTTATACCTATTTACCAAATCTTTTTTCTTGTTTCCAGGAAGAAGTAACTGACATCTAAAAACCATTCAGACAAGACACAGAGACGATGTATATGCACATAAAAAAGAACTGCCATCTGCAACAACATGGGGGTCCATGTGGACATTAAGCTAAGGGAACTGAGTCAACAGACAGAAACACAAATACTCGACGGCATCACTTAAATGTGGAGTCCAAATAACACAAAATCTACCAACTCTCATAAAGCCAAACAGAAACAAAGGGCAGAATAGCGTCAGGGAACTTGCTGGTGGGGGACACAAAGAGATGTTAATTCAAGAATATAAACCTCCATTGACAAGGTAAGTTCTGAGACTCTAATGCCCAGCACAACAATAATATATATGTCAAAGCTGCTAATATAGTAAATCTACAATGCTCTCACAGCATACCAACAAAATTGTAATTATGTGAAATGGTGAATGTATTAATTAACCCAACTGTGGTAATCATTTTGCAACATATACATGTATCAACTAATCACACTATGCAATTTAAACCTATACAATATGAAATGTTAATTATATCTCAATAAAACTGGAAGATTTTTTTAATTAAAAATATATAAATAGCTCAAACCTTTTATATGTAACATTTTCTGTAATCTTTCTTTTTATTTGGGAAAAAATGCAAATTGAGGGGCCTCCCTATTGGCTCAAGGGTTGAGTCTCAGCTCTGTCACTGCTACGGCCTCAGTTCAACCTCCCACCAAGGCGGTGACCCCGTTTAGTGCAGCAGACCTCTCCTGTTTCACCCTCTGCTCCCCTCAGCAGTGTATTTCAGTCAATCTGCCTAGTATGGTCCCCACTCTGTCTCTGGTGAATCCTCTCACCCCCACACTTCTGGCCTGCACACCAGTTCTTCTATGTATAGAATAAATCTTAACGATTTTTTTTTTTTTACAAAAGCAAATCGGGCATTATGAGCTATCAAGAATTTCATGATACAGTACAAAATATTAGTACCGTATCCATCTAATGGATCTGTTTTCAGTAAATTAAATTACCTCTAAGATTTACTGCTGATCACAACATTGTTATTGAACTTCCAGGAGAGAAAATATCTGTAATGGAAACAAATACAAAACCTAAGGATTATTTTTCTATTGCTATTAGATAAGACAGACATCCTAAAATTAAACATACTAAATTTGAACAATAATAAAAGAAGTGTCTAAAGGCTACATAAATGTAAACTTTAATAAGCTACTTTTGAAGGTTTAGTTTCTCTGTCTCAAACTAATATCTGAGATTTATTGACTAAAAGCTACTCATATGTTGGAAGCACACTACCTACTAGCACTTCTACCAGAAAAAATATATATAAATGAAATTTCAGTAACTAGCTGGAAAAAAAAGATAACATAAAGGGAAAATGTATTATATTACTCTTTCAAGCTTACAAAATAAATGATGAAAGTTAAAAAATTAATTTTTATATAATGAAAAGACTACTCTGTTAAGTTCAGACTAATTTATTTTAACATTTATTTTTATTTACTTTATGTATACAAGAACTGGGGAGCAAGCCAGAGGTGTGGGGGTAAGAGGATTCAGTCGAGTCAGAGTGGGGAGCAGAACAGACATATCTACTGAAATATACTGCTGAGGGGCAAGACAGGAGAAGTCTGCTGCTTTATGTGTGTCAGCTCTCTGGCTGGGGACTGAACTCATGCTGCAGTGGCTGCTGACAACTTGCTATCGCTGAGACTTTAACTCCTGTGCCACCAGGGAGGCCTAGGTCAGACTAATATTTAAGGTGCATCTGACCCTTGCACACCATGGGTTAGAGCAGTGCAAACATTTGTATACTGATTTTATTTTCATCAAATACAGTTTGCCCTCTCTATGCTTGGCTTCTGCCTTTCACAGATTGGATGTTGGTTAGCCAAATCTTCAGAAGAAATGAGGAACCTGTTGATACAGAGGATGGATTCTAAGAACTTAAGCATGCACGGCTTTTGGTATCTGCAGCATCCTGTATCAGTGCCTGTCTCACCTCCATGCCACAGGAAAACTGGTAGTTAAGCTTTGGGGAAGTCAAAAGTTATCTGTGGATTTTTTACTTTCCTGGGTGTTCAAGAGTCAGGTGTTACTGCTATCACTTGTTGCCTGCAACCAATAAGCTAAGTGTTATTGTTGTTTTAAACTTATCAGCGAATTTCTGGATCACTCAAATCCTTCATCATCTTCTAAGAAGGGAATAAAGAATATGTCTTGCACTTATTCCATACCTATGTGTCATAAACGGGGCAGCAGTAGACTCAGAAAAAAAGAACATGAATTATTTCAATTCCCAAGATTGCTTTCACATAATAAAGGTATTATTCATGAAGTTTAGCTACCACCAGAATGTTCACTATTATAACAAAAATTAATGTAACAGTAAAAATTTATGAATATGTGAGGCCACACAATGCAGGTGTGTGGTTACAGCTCTTATTTGGGTATTGACTTTTACTTTTTCAGTGTAACAGTTTATAAAATGACAGCATTTCAGAGATTTTAGTTACAGGCTGTTTCCAACAGGAAAATGTCTTGGGACTATGTCTCATTTAACTGTTCTTTAGCATAATGTGTCCCTTATGGCTCATTTTCCTAGTTAATGATCAACATCAGCAATATGTCTTTTTAATGTGAATACGAAATTTGTGTTTGCAAGATGGTAGCAGAAGACAACAACAAACTTTCCATTTATTTACTTGTTTTTGCTTTCCTTATTTTTTTTTAAGAAAGGCCATTGTATCAATAGCTTCCATAATTTTTTAGAACGAGAAGCTTATTTATTGAATCCTAGGCAAGGAAAAAATAATCAAAGCCCATTAATTAATGAATCATAGTTCGATAATGCACCAAAAATTACATCTAAGCAGCTTGGAACCACTTAACTATATGAGTTAAATCAAATAAAATGAATTCAGTGGCAATCCTGAAACTGATTGCACCGAAAATATTTCTACTGTTTCTAAGAAATTTTTGCCCATCTTGTTGAACAAAAGTCACTTTTATAAACAAATGCCTTTTCTTTCTGTAATTTAGCCATAAAGCAGGGAATATCCACTATAGCTCACTTTGTTGCAAAAATAAAGGCAGTTAATGTGTATGCTGACTGATTGGTTCTACTTTTAGAAAGCCATTCCTATGGCTCACTGTTGATCTGATTATAATAAATTTTATATAAGAAATAATTTCACATTTTCTGTAAGACTCTGTCAACAGTTGTTCTCCATACAGACTTTGATTAAATGCTTTTATCCCAGTAGTGTTAAGAAAGTTGAAATAAATTTAGTCAAATCTTTCAGTTGCCCTTCAGTTCCCCTCTTATGTATCATTACAATCATCTAGAAAAAAGTTCAACTTTCACAAAGCAAAAGTGCTAAAAATTAGATGTGTAATCCTAGAGAAGGCAATGGAACATGGAAAAATAAACAATATCCCTTTACTCTAGTATACAGAAATTACTTTTTTTTTAAGATTTATTTATTTATGTATACACATCTGGGGTATAGGCCAGAGGTGCAGGGACAGTGAGCAAACTCACCACACACAGAGCCGAGAGCAGAACAGGCAGACAGATGAAGTACACTGCTGAGGGGAGCAGCGGGCGGGTCCGGAGAGGTCTGCAACGTCATATGGATCACCTCCAGAGCAGGTGGGGATCCAACTCATGCACAAGTGGCTTTAAATTCTTAGTGCAGTGCTTTAACCTGCTGCCCCACCAGGGAGGGCCCCAGAAATTACTTCTTAATATACTTAATACCAAGATAATATAAATTTCTATAAATGCAGCACATTAAGTTTGTCTTTTTCAATCCGTTTGTAAAAATCATATGTCCAGTATGGTATATTCTAAAGTAGAATCAATGAATTTTTAAAACTCCCTTTTGCCTTAATTTGTTCCTTAAGTTATAAATATTTTATATGAATATGAAAAATTATCTTTACAAACTAATATGTTTTCCAACATCCATGGGTTTTTTAAGTGCATTTAAAACAACAGATTCAAGGCATAAGATTAATACTTATTAAACACGGCATTCCTAAACACTACACCTCAGCACAGATTTTTTGCATGTAATTCCTATTAAATTTTCACAGATCAGCTGGAACATCCTTGGGGGTAAATTCAAATAAAAGAATTTTACCTGTATTTACAATTTAGTTAAAGCAGTAACACAGTTAACATTTTAATGTTAGTATTACATTTATATACTATGAGTAAATAATTAAAATACTACTCAGGAATTTAAATCGTTACTATATGAACTAAATAATGCAACAGAACAGCAAAAAGGAAATAAATCTATGAAATACTAATATTGAAAAATAAACTGATTAAATATAAGAATTAAAAATGTAAATAATTTCAACACAAAGCAGAAGGAAAAACAGGAAAAAAAACAGAAGTTCTAACATCAGAGCACATTAAAATTTATCAAAGAAAAACCAGTAAAAAAAATATACCTTAGCTCAAAAAATACTGGTTTTCAGGCTTAAGTGGATCCACTGAAGTAAAGTACTGAGTTCAAGGAAAAGTATGCATACCAAAACACATGTTGAAAAGGAGTTTTTGAAAAGACTTCAGAGCAGAAAAAGAGGTATGCACTAAAGAATAAGAATCAGATATAAATCCAACCCCAGCAGAAATGCTCAATACTAGATGTCAATAGAGTAATGCCTGATAAAAAGCATGTTTGTACTATTTTTAATCTACCCAATTTGTTAATTCTGTGAAATACAACAGCTATGTAAATGTTAAGTTTTCCCATCATGCACTTATATTTTTTTAATTCTATTATGAAATGCTTTAGCAAAATGATTTTTTAAGAATTTAAATATGGGGCTCTCCCTGGTGGTGCAGCAGGTTAAAGCACAGCACTAAGAAGCTAAAGTTACTTCAGCATGAATTCGATTCCCTCCCGCCCTAGAGGTGATCCACATGGAGAGGCAGACCTCTCCTGACCAGCCCACTACTCCCCTCAGCAGCATACTTCATCAGTCAGCCTGTTCAGCTCCCCACTCTGTCTCTGGTGAATTATCCTCACTGCCCCTGCACCTCTGACCTGTACCCCAGTTCTGTATGAATAAATAGATCTTAAAAAAAAAAAGAATTAAAATATGGACAGAATGATCCCCCCCCCCAATTCTTATGTTGAAAATCTAACCTCCAGTGTTATGGTATTATGAGGTGAAGCCTTTGGAGATGATTATGTCATGAGGGTGGAGCCCTCATGAATTGGATTAATACCCTCATAAAAGGGACTCCAGTGAGTTCTCATTCCTCTCCACCACAAGAGGATTCAAGAAAGTAGCATTTGCACCCAGAAAAATGCCCTCACCAGGCCTTAACCACGCTGGCACCCTACTCTTAAACTTCCAACCTCCAAAACTTTGAGAAAAAGGAAGCTGCCACCAAAAAAAAAAAAAAAAAATTAGCAAACAGAAAAAGAAGGGAGAAGGACATTTAAAACCGTGGTGGCACAACATGATTTCTAAGAAAACTGTCAAGAAAGAAAAAAAAATAAATACAGTAGAACTTGAGGACTAAGATATTTTCCCTTTAAGCAGTAAATGATTAATGTCAGATTTTACTTACTACTCTAGATCCAACTGTAATCTGACTTCTCTATAAATACCAGATTTTTATCTCTTTTATGGTACTTATAAAAATGTCCATGAAAAATAGCTGTTTTATAGATTTGAAAAATAGACAAATTCATCTTGGATTATTCTTTTACCAGATTTTTTATGACAGAATACAGTGTTCTGAACATGTTTATTAACTAGTCAAAGAAATGTTTGTGGATATAGCTGAACACTGCTTTCCATACAGGAAAGCATGCCTAAGTTTCTCCTGAGTAAAACATGCATGGTAAATGCTTCTTTTGTATCTGGCTTCTCTGAACTGGACACAATAGTTGCTCATCCTAAGATTCTCATGAGATCAAAAAAATGGATTATGTATCTGGCACAGAATAAGCATCCAGAATACTACTGCTTTCTTATATAGCACAACTATAATCAGAAATCGGTGCATAAAGGAGAAAAATGAGACTGACTTATATACTGCAAATATATTCATTCACTAATTTAATTTTTTTAAAGATTTGTTTATTTGTGCATACAGAACCGGGGTACAGGCCAGAGGCTCAGGGGCGGTGAGAGGCTTCACCAGAGGCAGAGTTGGGAACAGAACAGGCAGATCGATGAAGTATACTGCTGAGGGGAGCAGCGGGCAGGTCAGGAGAGGTCTGCCACACCATGTGGTCACCTCCGGGGCAGGCGGGAATCGAACTCATGCAGAAGCGGCTTTAGATTCTCAGTGCTGTACTTTAACCTGCTGCACCACCAGGGAGGGCCACTAATTTAAATTATATAGCACTTATTTTACATGTAAGAATCAATGCTTTAAATATCCCCTGTAACAATATTCTAACTAGCAAGCCACCCTAAGTATTTACTTATCTAAACTATCCTAAAACTCAGTTGAGAACATTCAAAATGTTTCATGACTGCTTATTAAAACTATATTTGTACCTTGTAGTCACTTCAATTTTTTTCACTTTTTAAAACAATATAAATTACAAACCAATAGACAAAAGGATGGAGGCAGATCAAAGGGAAGCAGAAGACAAACTAAAGGAGTACCTGAAATAATTTGAGCAACAAAATAAAGCTTTAAATTTATAATGCAATATAAAATAAATGTCCAAGTGTCCAGAGTGATATAAGTAATTTAATACAGAAGTAAATTGGGAAGAGGATATAAATATTTGTTATAAATAATTGCAAATAACATATGAAGATAATTCTCTCTCTGGGAAGTGGACCAAGTGTTCTTAGAATGAGGGCTGTATTTCAAATGAATGAATTAAGGAAGGTGAATAATACTAAGTTTACAGTGGACACATCACCTCAACCAAGTGATCAAGGTTAAAATCATCAGTTACATGTTGTTATCACGAATACCACCAATACAATGTGGTAACAAAGCCATTTCCTCTCAGGCACTCTTTTCCAAAACCCAGAATCCTGCTCTCATCATGAGGAAAGCACCCAAGATACGTAAATTCAGTCATTCTACAAAAAACCTGGGCAACACTTTTTTAAACTATAGAGGGTATTCAGGACTATGATTTCACTGCATTTTTGTTAGGGTTTTCAGGACTGAAGTTTCTGGACTAGATTCAAGCAGCACAACAGCTGAATGACCAAGGAGTGTGAAGGGGAACAGTTTACATAGGGAAAAGGAGCTGGGCTAGGTCTGGTTTATGCAAATAAGATTTTTAGTCAATGTAGTTTTGATTGATGCACAATTTGTCAAGTCAGTAACTGGTGAAATTTCTTTACTGGCTATGGCTTGCCAGCTTATTACACTTGTGCATAGCCCAAATTGTGGGGGTGCCTGGACATTCTGGGTCTCAACCCTCAACAGATTCTCAGCTCTGTTTCTTATCCAAACTCAAGAGGGTTCCATGTTTGTTTTACTTACTTTATTTATCAAACACATGCTCAAGTTATTTGAAGACTCTGAATGGAGACACAGAACAGGTGAACAGCACAATGAAAATAAACCATGAAAATATGATGAAACTCATTGGTTAAATGAAGCTAACTGTTGCAATTAGGTGTTGCAATTACATATCTCTGCCAATCTTTCATTACCTGCCACATTTATCAGGTAACACCGGCTCAGAACAACACTTTTATACCAAACAGAATACCAAAAGAACTGCAACTTTGCCTCCCCTAACCATATACAGCATCTACCAGCCTTTCTCAGACAACCAATCACATTCATTCTGAATTTTCTGGTTACACAGTCCTCACTAATACTTACCACATCTATAGTGCTTACTTTCATGTGTCAACTTGGCTAGGCACAATGCCTGTTTGTTTAATCTAGATGTTACTGTGAAGGTAGTTTATGAACTTTTCCTAAATTTTCCACCTGCTGACCTCTCCCTCAGATTTCTGACTTGCCAACCCCACACTCACATTAAGTCATTTTCTTAAAACTAATACACTGGGAATGGAAAAGCAGAAGTTGGAGGAGGACAGGAGGGGGAGAGGACAAAGAAAGAGATAGAGTGCAACTATTTCATCCCTGCTATGCCCACTGATTTTTTTTTCTTACCAAAGTATGAAAGTTAGATACTTTATAAGCAACATACTTAGTCCCTTTTTTCCACTGAACCAAGTATCATAGAATCTCTGTTCCATATCCTGACTCACAGAATCAGTTGTGACATGTCTTCAGGAACATATGTCAGAGTCCTACTCTTAACCTGCTAAACTAGTTGCTCAACTTACTTAGATTCACAGATAAAGAGTTGAGATCCCTGGGCATAAAATCACTTGATTATAGTACCGCAGATAGGCTAAGCCCAACTCCACATTTTAAAATAAGTAACTTAAGGCTAATGGAAAACAAATAACTTACTCAAATTACAAAAAAAAAAAAAAACTAATAATGAACAATATGAAGCTAATACAATCTTCAAATTTCTACAAGGTTCATTTTATCTGCTTATACAATGTCCAGGGGAAAAAAGATGTATGGGGTATTCTTGTCTCAGTATCTGCATTTTATTATCTGATTCACAGCTCCAATTCATTAATATAATCAGATTGAATTATTTAGAAAATAATGAAGTAGAAGCAGTTTTCTAAGGTGGTTCATGTCAAATTATGAATTTCTCTGGCATTTAGTAGAATACCATGCAAATGGCCAAAATCCTTGACATTTGTGTTTTGAAAGTACTGAAATTTTTGGGGGGGAACATTATATTCTATGATTTAGTGAAAAAAGACTAACCTCCCTTTCCTACAATAGTTATCTTTGAAATTCAAAGGATGTTATACTTCAAGAACCCTTTTTAGTAGTTTTCTTCACAAGTTCCAGTTTCCATAGTGTCTTCCCTTTTTAGTAAGCTGCCTTTGGTCTCACCTTCCTTTCCACACCCACCAGTTACTTCTTAGCACATCTTTAGTTTAGGCCGTCTAAACAGAATGCTAAAACAGAGATTGTCTGCACTCAATCTCTCATCCAGCGTATGTACTTAGTTCACTACAGTCACACAGATGCAGTATCTACACACACATACATGCACCCCCACACACATACACACATACACATGCTGTCTAATTTGTAATACCTCCCAACAGTTTCAAGGAATCAAAACTTCTCTGGCAAGAGAAAACCAAAGGATGGCATTACTAAAGGAGAATTCAGTAATACAGTTGACAACATTTGGTAGATTCTGAATGAGCTGAATTTGTCATGTAAGAAATCATAACTTAAGAGCTCCATCCACATAAACAAAAGTGACATGTTAATAATATTTCTACCTAAGGAATATACCTCAGTCCATTGATGCACATTGAAATAAATGAGGTCTAAAATCATTTTGGCAGAAAGCTACTAAATATCAGCTATTTCCTATAACTTGAAATCCCCTGAATAGATTTAACTGATCTTAAATGTTCACAGCTGTTTTGGAAAAATTGCAAAAGCCCTCAAGAAAATAAGTCAAGAAGACACTGCTTATTTTTCATGTGAGAGAAGAAAGAATGAGAATCTCAGAGGGGGAGTAATAAACATATACAAGAAACAATTTACAAAGCTTTTACAAGTGTAAGTCTCACTGAGTTTTAACAGTGGCTGGTTCAAGTAATTATCACGATTTTATGAAATGCAATCAAGAAATCAATTAGAGTATGGAAGAAAAGTTCAGAAAATTAAAAAGGAAAGAAAATTAACTTCTCATGTGCAATTAAAAAAATAGAGATCACATAAATACAAGCTTATTCTATTGACACACTGCTCAAGACAGACGTATGAGGTATGGAATCACAAGGCAAATAATGTAAGGATTATGTTTTTTGCCCTAACATGTTTGGGAAAAACTTACACTTGATTTTTTGTGAAACAAAATACCTAAGCTTTCAACCAAGAAATTCTGAATCTTTAGATCAGCTGACACAATTCCACTCAATCTATTTTCCTAAACAATTGCTATGTAAGAAAATGTATGTGAGCTTCTGGAGTAATTTCTGTAACTGTGAAAAAGCAGAATCAAAGCTATCAAATAGCATGGTACCATTACATATGATTACTTCAAACCAAATATTAATATATATTCTACTGACTCATTAGCAACTTGCTTTACACTGTTAACATATACATTCTGTTAGTGAACAAAGTTAGCCAAAAACAAACTTTTGGGCTGAACAGATTAAAGTTAACATCTGTTGCAATCATTCCACTTTTAGCACAAAAGCTGGGTATAGATTAGGGCATAAATAGTCATTAGGTACATTGTATGTTCATGCTATTCTCTAACTGTGTTCATGTGTTCTCTATCTGTACTCGAAAACTCCATGGAACTATTCATGTGTTTACATTTAAATGAAGAATTATGGGGAATATTTAAGATTATCTCAATATTTTATAGTTCATAAGAATCACACAGATACAATACCAACATATGCATAGGTATTTTGAATCACATCAAATATGATTGCTGTTTGACTGGCATATCCTAATATAAAAATGACAAATGTTCAAGACCACCGTGATGGTCATACTGACTTACTTTATCTACTCCAAGAGCAAAAATTTCCTTTCAAAGTGATGGCTGGCAAGTGAAAAATAGCTTCATAGAATAAAGCTCCACCATCTTTAGTTACTGAACCTATTGATACCTTTAGCAGTACTTCATAAACAACAAAATGCATCAGAATAAAGTATCATTTTACTTTTCACCAGTTAACAGTAAATAACAGAATATTCAAATGGTGGCTTTCACTACCAGCAAATTTACTTTGAATCATCAGGGGATCTAATGTTTATCAATTGTTTCAGTAAAAGAGAGTAGTCAAGAACTGGGAAGAGTCATATATATCAGGGCATATAGGCATCAGTAAAAAGAAAACATGCATTTTAGCCACTAGATTTATTTTTGGTGAACAGTGATTATTATGTTTAAGACAAAAAGCATAATCTGATGCAAAACTTATTTATTATAAGGTATTTTTATCTGTATGGATTTAAATGGTTAATTATAAAAGCATGTCTTTAAGCACAGAGATTTTTTAACTTTTTTTATATTTGTGCATAGTTAAGTAAAATTCAATATAATTTATCACCATTTGTTATATTTTGCTTTTTTTCACTTATAGGAAACAAAGTTCACATATGTATTCGACACCCATTCCCACTAGTTATTTTAATTTAGAAATAATAAAACTAAAGTTTTGATAACCTTTAATCCATATTTTTGAGTCCTTACTATGTGAATCTTAATACCAAACAAATTAAACAGTCTTTGTCATAAGGGAGTTCTTCCGCTAGACTGGCATATCCTAATACAAAAATGACAAATGTTCATGACCACCATGATGGTCATACTGACTTATTTCACCTACTCCAAGAGCAAAAACTTGACCCAGCCAAATATTATCAATCATCTACAGAAAAACCCAATATATGTCATCACTCTCTGCAGTTTCCAAGGTGTGGTCTTGAATATGTACATACTCTTGTTATATTCTCTAACCCACAATGCTTTTAACTGTAAAATATGGGTAATAATAATATAAATTAACTCAACGAATAATCTCTTAATGAGAGTGAACAGTTCAGAGACAAGTGATATTGATTTTGAATTAATACATCATGTTTCACTACTTCTCATTACATGATCCATTTAGATACATGCACAGGCAGACACAAAGAATGTGATAAGACACCAACTACTACTACTACTTATGGTCCACTTCCTTATGAATATGTCATCAAATCTACTGTGTGCATTCATTTTTAAAGAAGTGATTATATGACATACAGAATACCACTGAGATATAGAAAAATGTAAATATGAGTTTATAGAACATCTGTGTAAGAACCTATAAAAATAACTGGCATGCAAGAAGTGCTCAATAGAAGTATATTGAATGAATGAATGAGATGTAATATCACTGACAATCAGAACTTGTTTTCTATTATCAGCTGTGGCACTTTTAGCTCTGTAACATTTTTCTCTCTTTATTGAGGCAACACTGGTTTATAGCAATGTAGATGGCTTAGGGGAAAAGGTTCCCATCTCCACAGTTGTATGTGACCACACCACCTTAACCAACCTCAGCACATACAGTCCTTTACCCCCCGTCTGATGTGCCCTCCCTGCCTTCATCCTGATGACCACCTTCCTTCCCCTCCAGTAGCATCCATCTTAAGTCAGATTTCTAGGATCTATTTTGGTTTAATTTTGTTAAATCCTTTATGGCTTTTTGTTTTCACAATATCCCACATGAATAAGTAATCGGATGAGCAACCATCTGATATTTGCCTTTCTCTTTCTGATTTATTTTACTTAGCAAAATCCCCTCCAACCCCATCCGTGTTGTTGCAAATTCCAAGAATTCATATTTTTTTTTCATAACTGAGTATATACACCACATCTGTCTAATCCTCTTCCCTGTCACTGGACATTTGGGTCTGTAACTTTAATCAAGAAGGGAACTGAAAGTCAACAGAGTTTTTATAGATTATAACTAGAATTTTTATTTGTTAACTCTGCATTTATGATGACTAAACACCATAGTGGTTAGCTCTGTTTCTCAATGTGACTGATTCAGAGAGTGCACAGATATTCAATCAAGTATTATTCTGCATGTGCTGGCAAGGGGTATTTTCAATGAAATTAACATTTGAAATAAAAGACTAAGTAAAGCAGATCACCCTCCCTAGTATAGGTGATGATAGTTGGAAGGCCTGAATAGAACAAAAAGAGCTAACCCTTCTGTGAATAAAAGGAACTCCACTACATAACAGCCAACTTGTCACTAATTCTTTTCTGCCTTCAACATGAACTTCCTGGGTCTGGGGGATACTGGCCTTTGGACAGGGCTTACAGCATTGGCTTTCCCGGGTCTCAAATTTGACAACTATAGCTTTTTGTGAATGAGAATTCTATAATGTATATAAATACAGAGTCCTGAAAATATAGATACATATACATGTGTACATATCTATCATCGTTCCTTGAAGAACCCTGATAGCTTTATATAATTCAAACACTAACCACAAATATTTCAAAGAAATCTTTATATGACGTTATATTCATATTAAAAAACATGAGCTGCTCTGGTTTTCTTATTCTGTGTTTCTATTTAGTTTTATATTCCTCATTAAAGAAAAAGTGAATAGAATGCTTTTGTTCATGCATATGTATTTCTCCTTCATGGAAATGTAAGCACTCAGCTCATTCTTTTTTATTATTTCCCTTAGAAAAGTTAATTTCTAAATCTTAGTTTTCTCTTAATTACAATATATATTGCAGCATTACTTTATTCTCTAGGAGGTGATGATGTCAGATTAAACATCTAATAAATATCATTATACTTCCTTAGTATACATGTGTACATTCAATATTATTATTTTATATACCTGAACAGAAATTTGTAGAGAAAATTACTCAACCTTAGGAATATAATGGGAACATAAGCTATAAAACCAAGATTCCTCCTATTTAAATATATTTTACAGTAAATTCTACAGTAGAAGCTTCCAAAGAAATTTGGAAAATCTGTAATTACAATAAGACTCGGGTTAAGCATATATAGCATATAATTTTATTTCACAGATAAATTGCTCATGTAGTTTTTTCCATCTCTAGCATATGATTCTATCATTAAAATCAATTTATCAAATAGATACTATTATTGTTCTATTTCTTTAAGAGTAAACTAAAGTCTCTAAAGCTTCTTAATTTATGGGATATTTTATACTTAAACTGTTCCTTTCCTCACAAACACTGATTATAAAATAGCATAAGGAAAAACCATCAACAAAATGTTACCAAACCAAATTCAACAATACATTAAAAGATTACATACCCTATCAAATGTGATTTGTTCCAGGGATGCAAGAATGGCTCAACATACACCTATCAGTAAGTGTAGAATACCACATCACTGAATAATAAGGAAAAAAAAAATCAGAGGATCATCTCAATAGATGTGGAAAAGCATCTTATAAGATTCAACGTACTTTTATGATCTAAACCTCATCAAAACTTTAATGTAATTGAAATCATATGTGACAAACCCACAGTCAAGGTAATACTCATTGGTGAAAAACTGAAGTTCTTTCTTTTCCAGCTCTAGAGTTCTAGCATCAGGAACAAAAATGTTGCCCACTGTCACCACTATTAGTGTTGAAAATACTAAGAGAAATTACACAAAGAACTAAAAGGTGTCTAAACTGGAAAGGAAGAAATAGAATGAACACTATTTGCAGATAAGATATGTACAAAATCCCAAAAACACCATTAAAAATATATTAGAAATAATAGATGAATACAGCAAAGTGTCAGACTACAAAATTAATATACAAAAATCAGTTGTGCTTCTCTAAGCAAACAATAACTACCAGAAACAGACATCAGGAAAACAATCTTATTTGCAACTACATCATAAAGATTTAAATACTTTAGAATAAATGTAACCAAAGAGGTGAAAGATGTAAGATATTGTTAAAACAAATAAAGACTCAAAGAAATGGAATGATATTCCCATGCTCATGAATTAGAAAATTAGCACCTTTTAAATTGCTATATTACCTAAAGAAATATATAGACTCAATACAACCCCCCCTCAGAATTTCAATTGCATTCTTCATAGAAATAGAACAAACAAATCACAAAATGTGCAAAAACAATCCTAAGGGAGTAAAATAATATAGGTATCATGCTCTCCAAATTCAAACTATACACTACAAAGCAATAATAACTAAAACAATAGGATACTGGAATATAGATCAATGAAACAAAGTACCCAGAAACAAACCTACACATTATATAGAGAACTAATTTATGGCAAAGGAGCCTGAAAAACCTCTTCAATAAATGATGTTGTGAAATTGGATTATCAGCCACATGTAAGATAATGAAGCTAGACCATTACCCATTGCTATCACGAAATAACTCAAAATTGTTTAAAGATTTTCATGTAAGATCTGAAACCATACATATAGAAATATCTTAGGGACTCAATTTCAGTGGCAAGTCAAAAGAAAAATAAACAAAAATGAAATTTAAAAGCTTCTGTAACACAACAGAAAGCATACATCTGACAAGGAATTAATATTCAAAATATATAAGATCTCATAAAACTCAATAACAAGTAAAAAATAACAGAAATTTAAAAATGGTAGCGCATATGAATAAACACTTCTCCAAAGAAGATCAACAGATGGTCAGCAATCACTTAAAAAGATGTTAAACATCTCATAATGGAAATGCAATCAAAACAACAATGAGTATTTCACACCTGTTAGCATGGTTATTATCCAAAAGAAAATACAGTAAGTTTAGTATAAACTTGTACAGCTATTCTGCAAAGAAATATGGAGATTGGCCCTCCTTGGTGGCTCAGCGTTTTAAAGCACAGTACTAAGAAGCTAAAGCCACTTCCACATGAGTTTGATCCCTGCCTGCCCCGGAAGTGACCACATGGCGCGGCAGACCTCTCCTGACCCGCCCGCTGCTCCCCTCAGCAGTGTACTTTGTTGATCTGCCTGTTCTGCTCCCCGCTCTGTCTCTGATGAATACTCTCACCCTCCGCATCTCTGGCTTGTACCCCAGTTCTGTATGAATAAATCTTAAAAAAAAAAATATGGAGATTCCTCAAAAAAAGTAAAAATAGACATTTCATACAATCCAGTCATCCTACTTGAGTGTTAACCCAAAGAAACAGAAATACCAATTTGAAAAGACCAATAAATCCCCATGTTCCCTGCAACAGTGTATACAATAGCAAAGAGCTGGAAACAGCTTAAGTGCCCATCAATGGATGAATCAGTTAAGATTTATATATGCTATATATACACAATGGACTATTCAACTATTAAAAAAAAAAAAGATAAAATCCTGGCATTTGCAACATGGACAGACCTAGAGGGTATTGTGCTTATTCAAAGAAGTCAGATGAAGAAAGACACTATGATTTCACCTGTAAGTGGCATATACAGAAACAAAACAAGCAAGTTAAATAAAACTAAGTTAAACTCTTAGACTATAAAACCAAATCAATGTTACTAGAAGAGAAGGGAGGAGGTGGGGAATAGGAATATAGGGTTAAAAGGGTCCAAGTGTATGGTGAAGAATAGAACTGGAATTGTAGTCTTAAACTTAATCTAGTAGATATACAGATGTTGTCTCACAATGATACACTCCTGAAACTTATATAATGTTATTTAAAATATAAAAAAGAGAATCCAAAGAGAAATATAAATACCCCCCCAAAAAAGGTACATTAATCAAAGCCATGGAAATAAAACTAAATGAAAATAGGAATTTTTATCCACAAATTTAGATTTCAAAAGTACAGGTTTATTGGTAAAAGTAGAGAGAAAAAGAGAGGCACTTGCATAGTCACAGGCCAGCAAGAGAGTTGCTGCTGCTGCTTTGCAAAGGGAAAGTGCTTATGGAAGGAAACACCTGCATAGTCACAGAAGGGCTGGAAATGTTTTATACTTAACTGTTAAAACCATCTGATGGCACTTATAATATGCTTCCCCTTTATCATATACCTTGAGAACAGAGACCACATTTGGTTTGCTGTATATTTCTAGAATCAAATACAGGATCAGAAAAAATATCTGGATTCTATAAATTATTGCTGCATTAATACACAAATCAATTATTTATAAATACCTAGGTCGAGCTTCTATCTTTCACTGTAATATCACTGACTCCTAAGAATATTTTTGTTATTGTCATGTATATGTGCAATATTTCATCTTTATTGCCTTACTACATTAGGAGGGAAAAGATGCAGTTTTATGTTTTTGTTTTGGTCTGCCTTTCCACTAAAATACAAATTCCACTTGAACAAAGACATGGTCTCTCTTTGTTAATGATGTATGTATATATGTTCAAATCCTAGACCAAGTAATCAATTAAGTAACTAATTAGCTAAAAGCAACTTGAAACCGACATCATTCTCAACCACTGCAATTCATTCCATAGTACAAAAGTGAGGGGCATAGAAACCTTTGTGAGTAGTAGTTAAAATACAAATTGGATGAAAG
This sequence comes from Condylura cristata, assembly GCF_000260355.1. Classification (NCBI taxonomy): domain Eukaryota; kingdom Metazoa; phylum Chordata; class Mammalia; order Eulipotyphla; family Talpidae; genus Condylura; species Condylura cristata. The sequence goes on from NW_004567128.1 coordinate 18,119,175, forward strand.
GGCATAAGTACATCCACATGGTTGATAGCGCTTTCTTTAACAATGCACCCAAGCCCTTTGCTTTCTGCCAGAGAAAATATATGTACTTATTTTAAAGAAGGAAATTGTTATGTCAGGCAAAAGTGGTAAACACATATAGAGTATCAGTGAAAAGATCATAGAAACTGCCTATACTGATCCAGACCAAACAGAAGGACTGCGTTCCTAGGACTGACTGAAATACTAAGCAATGAGCAAGAATAAAACGGGAGTGGGGAGCGGAGGAAGGTTTAAAAAGTGAAAGGTGGACAGGTGTAAAGGCTCACTGGTAGTTGGGAGCTGGCGATCTGCTGCTGAAGATGTGTGACCTTGCTCATAAACAGAAAGAAAAAAACAGAAGGTGATCACTTACGTAAATAATAAGTAAGGACTGGGACTGCATGAGGAGTCTATGAGAAGTCTGATTAGTAAGGGTGTTGAAGTCACCAAAGATAAATGACACTCAAAGTTTTGTGGCATTAAGCATAACCAAAACACAAAAGCACTGCACTTAATGAAACAGTCACTTGAGAACAATATGTAAATATGATGCTCAAAGAAATCATGCTGATGATCCATTCAAAACAGTTGTATTTATGCTCATGAACAACAGTTTAAAATAATAGATAGAAGGGAAACTCAGTAGAGCTACCCACTCTCACCCTTGGCTCCATAGAAATTCAAACGCACAGCTCTGATGATGCGCCAGCTCCTGTCTGTCAACCCTGCTCCCTGACCTTTAACAAGCCCCGCCCCCCACAGGATATGACGAAACACAGTCACGCGCTAACGGTCAGCGCTTCCGGTCGCATTCCAGAGTGCGTCATTAACGGTCTAGTCTGAGAGACTTGCGTTTTCCTTAGCTGTCGTTGCTGCCAGCCAGGCAACGCTTGCTTTCAACTCAACTTTGGGGCATCGCCGCTAGCCATGACGACCCCAGCGCCATCCCAAGTGCGCCAGAACTACCACCCTGACTGCGAGGCCACCATCAACATCCACCTCAACCTGGAGATGTACGCGGCCTACGTGTACCAGTCAATGGCTTTTTACTTCGATCGAGATGATGTGGCTCTGAAGCATTTCGCTCGCTACTTCCTGCAGCTGTCCTGTGACAAGAAGGGCCGCGCCGAAAAGCTGATGGAGCTCCAAAACCTGCGAGGGGCCCGCGTCCGGCTTCATGAGATCCAGAAGCCGGAGTACGACGACTGGCAGAGCAGCCTCAAGGCCTTCGAGTGTGCCCTGCACCTGGAGAAGAGCGTGAACCAGAACCTGCTCGATCTACACCAGCTGGCCACCGAGATGAAAGATGCCCATCTTCGTGATTTTCTGGATCGTTACTTCCTCAGAGAGCAAACCAAGACCATCAAAGAGTTGGGGGACCACCTGACCAGCCTGCGCAAGATGGGGGCTCCAGAAGACGGCATGGCAGAGTACCTCTTTAACAAGCTCACCCTGAATGACCACGACAAGAAAAACTGAGACTGAACTGCCTGGCCCATAGCACCGGGACATGGTGCCTTCCCCTGGTCACCATGCCAGGCACTCAGATTTCAGTATTGCCTTTGCAAAAGTTCATTTCAGCAGTTTTCTCCCCTTACTGCTATTTCTTGCAATAAAGTTATTGGTTCTAAATAAAGATCTCTTTATTTGTGTGCAAAACCCTCACCGTTTATGTTTTAAACAGGTATTCAGGAGTCTGCAACCCCCACCCCCACGCCCCATCCTCAAGCAGCTCAGGGTCTCCAGAGAGGGAGGGAGAAGAATTCCATGGGATCCTGGATCACAAATCTCACCCCGCCCCCGCCCCTTTTTGAACTTGTGGAGGTTGGGTGGGTAGTCAGGGGCCCTGGTGAAAATGGGTGTCTATGCAAAGTGTGAGTAGAAATAGGTAATCTAAAAATCATAATTACATTTGCCTCTGTGAAAGAGAGAAAGGGAGTGGGGTTGGGCCGGCATTAAAATAAAGGGGATCTTCAGCTTCATCTAAAATATTTATGTTTGTTAAATTACACAAATACTAATGGTTAAGTCTGGGCAGCAAGACGAGCCTTGGAAGTCAGAGTGGCAGAGCAGCCATTCTTGACAAGTTCATCAAGGGTAATAGTGATGATGTGATAATGGAAAATGAGCCTTAGGCTGGCTTTGTGCTCCAGGGGTGGTAGTAGCAGTGACTTCTGTGGTCACCCCTGTCTGGCATGTATGTTGCCATTACAAAACATCCACCTATGTTTTTTCTTTCATTTTATCTTATATATATATATACATATATACATATATATACATATACACATATACATGCATACATATACATATATACATATACACATATACATACATATATATATACATATACATACATACATATATATATACATATGAGTGTTCATTCTAAGCAGCAGCGAGTTTCATTATGAACATCCAGACTACATTCAGAAAGTTTTCTTAGAATGTCATCTTTTGTTGGAAAGCAATGCAGTACCTGTCTTGCTGCAAATGTTATAGATTTTAAGATTTTATAACTTTCCTGAGCCTCCTTGTATGTCTGCCCTTGAGTTTCATGCATCAAACTTTGATTTAGCTTTTGTTATTTGCCACCACACCTGTATCAGATTCCACTGTAGTTATTACAGTAAACAGCTTCTCTAGGGGTAGTAAATGACATTTTTCTCTATCTCTAGGCCAGAGTAGAATAAAAGGAGAGAAAAGGATTAAAGGGTGGAGAGATAAGATCAAATAAAAACAAATGACTGGATGCAAGCACAGAGTATCAAAATTGTTAGTTTTCTAGCTTTTGTTTGCTCTAGGAAACTTTGTGCTAAATGGAAAAAAAAATAGTGAATTTATGACAACATTGTCAGCATTTCCCAAACATTCTGACCATGTGATCCATTTCCTACCAAATTTCACAGAACACTATTCCTAAAACTTAATTGAAAACAACATTGGAAGATCTCATTGTTGTTCTAGAAACACATAACTGGCAGGTAAATATCAATCATTGTTTTCACTGATTCATTTTTTTTTTAATTTTGGGGTTATAACTTCATTCCTCTATATGTGCACTCTTTCCACTCACCCCCACAAAACCACCCTATCTGCCTTTCCCCTGAACCCCTCCCCTCTGGTAGCCATTAAATTTTTTCAATAAGTATAAGATTTAGTCCTCTTGTATTTTGTCTGTTCCTGTTTTTTTTTTTTTTTTAGTTATTTATACTCCACTGATGAGTAAAACCATCTAGTATCTCTAACTTTCTAACTTACTTCACTCAACATAATCACCCCAAGGTCCTCAATTTTGCCCCAAAAGTCATTTTTAACAGCTGTGTAATCTTCCACTGAATATAAATTTAGGTTTTCATAATGCATTTGCCTGCTAAAGGGCACATGGGTTGCCTCCACAACTGGACAACTGTGGACAGTGTTTCCATGAACATAAGCATCCACTAATCAGTTCTCATCAGGGATCTCTGATTTCTCAGATAAATACCAAATACAGGTACTTCTGGATCATATGGAATTCCCAATTTTATTATAAGAAATTTCCACTGATTTTTGTGCACCAAATTTCTTACCCACCAATAGTGGATGAGGGCTCCTTTTCCTTCAAATCCTCACTAAAATTCATTGTTCTCCTGGTTTCTGATATGGGATATTTTCAGAAGGCTGAGGTGGTAGCTCAGTGAGGTTTTGATTTTTATTCCCTTATGTGAGTGATGTTGCACAACTTTTCACACATCTGTAGGCCATCAGAATGCTTTTATAGAAAAGTATCTGATTTAGATCTTATGCCAATTATTTTGACTGCTGTATCTTTTTGTCAATGAATTATATTAGCACATTGTAAAATTCAGAAATTAGCCTCATGCCAGATATGGTATGTAAACATTTTTTCCCCATCCTTTTTGTGTGTATGTGATTTATTTGTGTGATTTCTTTTGAAGTTTGTTTGTTTTATTTTGGTATAGTCCTGCCTGTTTATTTTTACTTTGGTTTTCCTTGTCATTGGAATTGATTCTCTTTATCTTTGTAGCAGATGTTCTTTATAGGATGTTTCCTATGTTTTGTTTTTCAAGTGTTTTATAGCTTTGGCCATATATCCAGATCTTTAACCCATTTTGAATCAACTTTTGCATATGAAATTAAGTAATGATCTCATTTCTTCTTCATTTTTTTTTTTTTGGCATGTGTCTTTCATGTTTCTTAACACCATTGTTAATGAAGAGTCTTCTAGAAGACAGGGTTAATCTTATGCTTCTGGTGGGAATGTAAACCCATCTAGCCACTATGGAAACTGTGTGAAGGTACCTCAGATCACTTAAAATGGATCTACCATATGATCCAGCAACTTTACTCTCAGGAATCTACACAAAGACAACAAACACAAATTTGAAAGGAAAACTGCACTCCTGTGTTTATTACACCACTAATTACAATAGCCAAAAACTGGAAACAAGCAAAACACCTCAAAATAGGTGAATGAATCAAAAAGTTGTAGTATATACACACAATAGAATACTACTCAGAGATTGAAAAGGAACAATTCCTGTAACATGTGGCAACATGAATGGAGATAGAAGGAACTATGCTAAGCAAATTAAGTCAGACAAAAAAAGATAATCAGTTTCGTTTATATGTGGAACACAGAGAAACCAAAAAAAAAAAAAAAAGTAAAAAAAAATTCAAAACTTGCAAACTGCCCATAGACCTGAGGCATACAGAAAGGGACAAGTGAGGGTAATCCCAACAGGGAAAGGACAAGCACAAGGGACTATGGTGACAGGTCATAGGTGATATGGTGGTTGAAGAATTAAGGTGACTGCACCTGATGGAAGAAATCGAATACTGTACAATAATGAACAACACTTTAAGAAAACAAAATTTAAAAATAAAGATTTAAAAACATCCTTTAAATTAAAAATAAATGTCATTTTCTGCAGATTTGAATCTGTTAAGAGTGTGTGTGTGTGTGTGTGAGAGAGAGAGAGAGAGAGAGAGAGTGTGTGTGTGTGTGTGTGTGTGTGTGTCAAGGTAATCTAAACAAATTAGGGCAGCCTTAATGGAAGTTCTTTATATAAGTTCTTTATATAAGAAATACAAAGACTTGAAAGCTTTCACAGCCTCACTACCTGAATCCATTAATAAAAGTAGCCTACCACACATCAGGTATCAGGTTAAAGCATTTACATGAAATACCTCATTTATGCCTAAAACAACATAATAGGTGGTGTCACTATTTCCATTTCATAGATGATCACATTGAATTCAGAGATACACATTATATTCCTAAAGTCAGAATGGTAGCAAACAGATTAACTTGAACTTACATATACACATCCGAATTAAGATCCTGGGCCCATATAGTAATTATTATTACTATATGATAATAGTAAATGGGATATTTACAAACCCTGCTGAGTTATGCTAATACAACAGTCTGTTGTGAGAAGTTAGGAAAGAAATCCTACCTACCTGGTTTTACAGAAATCTCAATCCAGTAGCACACTTATATAGGTTCAATTAGGTAAGCACCTATAACACAAACTGATATGGCCCATGGTGTAAAAAGCAGAAGAATTTCCTGAAAATATTCTAAGGACAGTAAATCAGAATATAAAGTCTTCCATTTTATATTGATATAACTGCACAGTCAAAAATATGAACCCTGGCTCTGAATAGGCAGAAGTGAAGCTGTTAGGATTATCTGAAAACAACAACAACAAAAAATCATTCAAGATCTGAAATAAAAATGGAAAGATGAAATGTAAATAGAAATAGATTTTATATGACTAGTAGATTGAGTCTATATAATGCTTAGTAAGAAAATAAAAATTGCATGTATGTGTACTGACTTTCCAATCCTAAAACAGGATATATAGCTCAGGGTTAGAGTGCTTGTCTTCTGATTTTTTAATCCGACACCTGTGATTAGTAACAGATTATGCTTACCCAGCTGACATCTGAATCTCCTATTTTGAGAAAAGCTTTTCAGTCCCCTTTCTCTCTCTAAAAGCCTCTAACAAATTAGTGGAAAGTGGCACCTCTTTTTGCTATAATACTCCAAAGATTGCTCTCCTGGTCTAAACTTCATAGAAAGTGGGACTGGAGGTTCTATGAGACATTGATAGCCAACAAAATAGGAGAGGATGAATTATTGCTAGAATGCAAAATAGAAGGCAATCACTGGAGTAAACAAGGCCTAAGACTGAGTGAGGAAGTGATCAGATGTCGATGTTGTTAACATCCACGTGGACTTTTCTCTCTATAGCTAGATGATCTGTCTTGCATTGTGGATTCTACCTCGGCAAGATAACAGGTAATAAAAAATCAATTTAACTACAGTTCCATTACATTTATAATGTAAGTATCATGGTGGTCAGATTTTTGTATTTTCATTTTAGTTTGAGCCCTTTCATCTTATAACTGCAAAATTCACTCATTTCCCCTTGTATACCAAAACATGTTAAGAATGTAAAAAGGTGAACAGGTTACAATACTAAGTTTTAAAATATTAAAATTATTTAAACTAGAAATCTTGACCAAGAGAATGCATCTGAAGTTTGAGAAAAGTGAGTTTCAAGTGTGTATGTTAAAGCACACGTGATTAAGCCTACGTGGGGCCTGAGGGCAGTAAGAATATAGGCAACATTATATATGTTAGGTAAGGAAAGCCCAGTTCAGGAATTGGGCCTCGTTAGCATTCAAATGGCTACCATTAAGTCATCTGGAGAATGAATACAAACGTTTGTCTTGGATGCCTAAGTTCCTCAAGTTAAAGAAGAGCAGGTGCCGGCATGGGAAAGAACTGAAATGTGAGGCAGGAGCAATTCAGCATCTCAGGTGATGAAAGTGATATGGTTGTGTGTGAATATGAGTCCAGCATTGCATTTTCAGTGCCGGTTGGATCAGTGTTTCTTTCCGTTATACAAAATCCTCTGCTGATTTATTTGTTTTTCTTTTTTAAAGGGATGTAAAATTCTGTATTGGCTGAAAAGAAAAAAAAAAATACTCCTAGGCTTATGAAATGATGAGCGTTGCATTGTAACTGGAAGTAACAAAATGTAAGTTTGTATTATTGCTCTTACTTTATAATATACTTTATCTCATTTTTGTTGGAAGAGACTAATACAATTATTATAAAATATAAATTTGAGTATAAATTCCATAGTGGGACTGAAATTACTATTAGAGTTTGAAGGAACGAGATATATTTGTGATCATATCGCTATCACTAGACTTCATGTTCAAAGACACCTTTTCTGATGGTGATTATGTTTGTTGTGTATGATTAGAAGCAAATACATTATCAGAATTTAAGGTCATCACTTAACTTTTTTACTAACATACTACTTTCAAAGTTCTGTACTATTAGCAATTATATATTATTAAAAATAATTTCTTTAAATATAAAATCACTTAAGTATTTCTAAGAGATCTCATTTATTTTACTTATTGGTTAGAAAGGAATGACTGAAAGGCACAAAGAATTCTCATATCTCTTTACTTTAGAAATCAGAAGTTAAAATGAAGTACCCCAGCCTCAGACATGTCCCTTAGTACAAACTCAACAAATGTTTCCTAGAAAGCAAAGAACTATCAAGCTGATAAAATAACCACTGCTTTTATGTGTCACAACATAATTTTTGGAAGATATTTAGTGTGATCTTTTCAATCTTCTTTGTAATTTTCCCCTTTGCAGTTCCTATAATTTGGGTTTTGCAGCTATCTTGCTGTCTATATTTTGCTTCTATCATGAATATACTTCTAATAGTGAAAATGATTATTAAAACTTAACTAAACCAACCTGAACTGTATTCTAGCTGACTTACATATAACTCTTAAAGTGAAAGTTTACTCTGATCTCTCAGATATATTATACCTGTAAGACTTTTTAAAGATGTCTCACACAATTATCTGCCTACAGTCACTAATGCCAACAAGTAGACACTATCCCACTTTTGGGAAGAATCTAAGCCTTGCTGGAGAGGAAAGCCATGACTGCAATAAAAACCCAAGTGACTGATTTCACATAGCATTATTCTCCTGAGTTCCTTTCATGGTATTTCAAATGGCAATCATTTATTTTTAATAGATGAATAGTATTCCATTGTGTAAACATCTACCACATCTTCCTAACTCCAGATGGTATCACTTCTACATGGACTACAGAGAAATTTAAAAAAGAGTCAGATAAAATTAAATTAGTACAAGCCCTAAAGATCCAACTGTACAATTGAGAATACTGGAGAGGGAGGAAGAAGAAAGAACAAAGCTGGGAGTTGAGTGAGCACAAAGAACTATGGTGAAGGAATATGCATGCTTGGGTGGTGGGTGTGGTGTGGTAGGGGAGATCCCATGCCTCTAAAACACAACTTTGTCAAGCAATGTTACTTCAATTAAAAAAAAATCCAAGTTGGTCAGGCTGCACTTGAACTTCTACTATCTAGCAGTTCTATCTATTTGATTTCTCTGAAGATAAAATCCTCACCTTATGACACAGTTTTCTACCTGGACTCTTCTATTAGTGCTAATCTTAATTAGTAACCCAGTGATTCAGTGACTTCAGGATTATGATGCTGGTTTTCTCATGTCCCTATATTTAGCACTTAAGGTCTGATTCAAATCCCATGCCTTAGAGCTAGCTTCCCATTTCCTCCTGTCTTTTGACTAGTAGTAGCCTGCCTGCTTACTATATCTCAATATTCTACTCCTTACAAGTCCCTTTTGTTTGTTTGTCTCTTTTTTGGGTGTGTGTGCATGTGCGCTAAGTCATTTTTACAGTCGCTCCCTGTCAGTTTTTCTTAATATACTAACTCCCTGTCTGACTGGACCTTATCATCACACCAGCAACAGTTCCTCTAGTGAATACAACAAGTTCCTGTTCTAATCTCTCTAGAACTGAATCCCGGTCTCACAATCAATACTTCTGTGAAGAGCTATTGAACAAAGAAAACAGAAATCCTCCATGCAAACTAACACTATCTGTTCCAAGATCTCTTTGAAAACAGCAATGATAATATTGAGTATTATGTACTACTCACTTGTTCAGAAATTTTCCACTAATCTTTTATTCTCAATGAAAATTATAGATTAATATCTTCAAAATCCACTAGATATGAAGCTATAAAAATGTAGATAAAATATATATGTTCTTTAAAAAAAACTGCTTCTTTCTGTCACAAATAAAATGTATCTATCAAAAAAGTATAGTTACATGTCTATTTAATCTATTAAAATATATTACCTATCAAATGAGTCATTATAAGCAGGTCAAATAGAAGATACCACTTGAAACATCACAAGAGAAATCCAGTATATCCATTAAAATGACACAAATTAGTAGATGAACATATACAGAGAGAAAGAAAAGCCATCAGAATTACAGAAAAATTATGATCTTGTGTTTTCCAACATCAATATATCTCAAAGATTGGAGTTCAGTTTAATTTAATATTTTTATCTACTAAAACAAAGTTTTTTCACACCAGCTCCCTTACTCAGTCAATTCCAATTATAATCGAAGGCAATGAAGATATGTCACTTCTGGACCCTCCTTGGTGGTGCAACAGGTTATACAGCATGGCACTATGAAGCTATCCACAGGCACTGCAGTATGAATTTGCTCCCTAGCCAGGGAGGTGATCCACATGGTACAGCTGAACTCTCCTGACCCACCCACTTCTCCCCTCATCAGTGTGTTTCTGCCTGTTCTGTTCCCCACACTGTCTCTGGTGAATCCTCTCACCCCCCATGCACCTCTGGCCTGTACCCCAGCAGTTCTTGTATGCATAAATAATCTTTAAAAAAAAAAAGGTCACTTCCTTAAATATACTTCACATTGTTCTCTATCTATTCACATAACTGACTTGTATCAGCAGTAAATGCATACTAATGTATTTCAGAAGCACATCTGCATTTCTGAAATCTAATTTTTAGGATGAGACTAGGAAAATATCAAATAAAATACAAATTTTCCACAAAAATCCCCCAATTTCTAAGAAAATTCTCAAAATTAATAGTGATTCTTTCAAGAGGCAGTACATCAAGGCTTTTTAAAATTTAAATCAGACAGAAATGGGAAAAAAATCCTGATTCTAAATATATTGTATTTGCTATATGACCTACAAGTTTTTCCTACATTTCATCATATGTCTATATAATCACACGTGAAAAATGAATGAGTTCATTTAAATAAAATAATCTGCTTTGTAATGTGCCTAAAATATGGAAAATATCAAATGAACAGTAACTAGCAGTAATATCATCACTGTATTTCTTTAATTCTTAATGTTTCCTTTCCTTTTACTTGTATTATAATATTCTGAAATGCCCTGGATGACACTTGTAACATTTTATCACAAACTCTTTGTGCATGTTTAATATTTAATCAGACTATGACTTTTTGCTTTTGCAAAAGGGTCTTGAGATATGTAGAACAGACTAATGAGAACATTAAAAAGGAGCATTTAAGTAGTGTATTTCTTGGCAATAAAGAGGAAAATCTATTACTTTATATGTATTATTTTGAAAACTCTTGCCCAGAGAGGCTGCTGGATCATTTGTCATTTCCTACTGTTTTGACATCCATCATATCTATTTCCGCTGCTTTCCACATGACCTCCTAAGCTTTTCTGATTGTAGTGGCTAGCCGACCTAATCATGAATAAATTCAGATTTGGGACAAAGAAGCAAGCTAGTTAGATATGACCTTAGTTCCATATAGACCATGGATCTAAGGATATTCATGTGTATCTTGAGAAAAGACTTATTACAGCTCAGCTACACCCAAGGTCAGGATGGGCATTAGAGAAAGCAAGTTAAATTGGCATAAACTGCCAGTCTGGCAGGCGTCTATAAGTGTTGATTACCCAACATTTATCAAAGTCCCTTGTGCTGTCTCTGTTACAACCAATCAAGGGCTCTGCTTTGAAAAATCTTGTGTCTTAGGACCAAAGAGATATATACGGGAAATTCTGGACATAAATATATGTATGGTGAGGTAAGTAAACAAATAGAAATGACCCTCCTTCTAGCACTATTGTAGGGGGAGGAAATGTGTTCTTACGCAAGGGACTATGGTGATGGCGCAAAGGTGAACTGGTGGTGGAAATTCTGTGAGGACTACACCTGAGAAAAGAAAGCAAACTGCCAAAATATGAACCATGATGTAAAATACATATAAATAAATATTAAAAAAACACCATTAGGATTGCTGAGTTAAAATGTTGTAATTTGAAGGAAGTGTGTTATGTGTATATATATATATATATATTTATATATATATATATATTTATATATATATATATACACACACACATATACATACACACACACGCACACACTGTTTAGAACTGCAACCGCATTCTGTATCTTTATTTTTTATTCAGAAACTCCCTTTTAATTTTCATCCTCTCTTTTACCAGAAAACTTGCATTAAGCATGCTTAATGTTCCCATAATTCTGCTCTTTTTGGGGAGGAAGTTTCAAAATAGAGTTTGATTCTTCCCTTCAAAAATCTAAAGGAAACACATCTACTTGAAACAACTCCTTAAGGGAGAGGATACACATACATTTGAAATAACCAGTAAACTTGCCCATTAAAAATATTAAGTTTGACATGGTATCAAGTAGACAATATGGACAGAACAATACTAGATAAGAAATCAGAGAAGGCTAGAATAGTTTAAAAATTAGTGGATTCAATTAAGTTAAAAGTGAAGTTTTAGTATTAAATTTAAAACATTGTTTAATAGGGTTTTATTTATATTTTCCTCATTTTTAAACTGATGAAATGTGAGATAATACTTACGATCTGCAAGGTTGATCAGAACAAAACACAAAGATCAACTTGCTCACAGATTAACAGCTAAGGAAAGAAAAGGAGTTTTGCGTAGAATGATGCATTGTCTATTTCTGGATGACAAAACTGATGGAAAACTCCACAATGTAATGGTACAAGGATGAGAACCCAGAAGCGAAATCAGACATAGACTGGTCATATTGGTCAGAGGAGGGTCAGAAGTATGGAGACTCAGAATATTAATTTTCAAGTATCTTTTTACAATTTTTGTTGTCACTGTGAGAGCATTTAACAAAAGATTTACCTATCATCTTAGCAACTATTTTTTAAAGATTTATTTTCATTTATTCGTGCACACGAGAACTGGAGTGCAGGCCATTGGTTGGGGTGGGGAGGGGTTTGAGAGGATTCACCAGAGACAGAGTGGAGAGCAGAACAGGCCAATCTACTGAGACACATCTACTGAGGGGAGCAGCAGGCAAAACAGGAGAAGTCAACTGTGCCATGTGGGTCGGCTCCCTGGCCCCTGACCCGGGATAGAACTCATTGTCTGGCAACAGCTTAATAGCACTGAGATTTTAGCCCCTGCACCACCAGGGAGGCCCCTCTTAGCAGTGTTTAAGCATACAAGTGCTGCATAGCAGATTACTCAATTCAAGCAGTTTAAAAAACACCCCTTTATTAGATCACAGTTATGCTAGTCAGAAAGGTGGTCACATTCTCAGTGTCATATCAAAGCATCTCCAGGAGGGTCTATCTGAAGACTCTATAGAAGAATCTATGTCTAAGCCCATGACAGCTTTTGGGAAAATTCATTTCCATTCATTTGTAGGACTGAAGACTACATTTTCTTGCTGGCTACTGGCCAAGGTCTTTTCTAAGCAACTAATGCTACCACACCTGACCCCCACCCTCAATGCACACACTCTACTTCACCTTTATACCAGTAGTCAATTCCTTCTGACATTCTGAATTTCTTTTTCCTGCAACCAGCTGGAGAAAACTCTTATGCTTATGTGAGTGGGTGATACCCACTTGGATAATCTCCAGTTTAGTATCAACTTACTTGAGTTGCAAGATCCCGTCTTAATCCCTATATTAGTGTTGATTAAAAAACAAGGTGAAGGAATGTCAGGGCAGACACAAAGGCAGACACAACTTGAGAACTCTGTCTACCATATCCAATAAATGAGAAGTAGTTTTGAATAAATGGATAAACCAAGCAGAAATAATCATGGTAGGCTGTAGGAAATGCGGTACTAAGTAATGGACAATTGTTAATCTGGTGGAACATCGGACTTCTGAGTGAATTTGGCAGAGCAGTGGGGTTGAAGAGAATATTGGAAGAGTGGTCTAATTATCTGGAAATGAAGATTGAATGCATGGTTGGAAAGCTTAGACACTAAATATAGCATATTCAACCAGAAATAGAAATTCATTCCTAGATACATTTAGAATAACACTGAAGAACACCAAAGATGAATAGAAAACTTTAAAAAAAAAAAACACTTAAGATTACTAAAGAGAAATGAAAGTTAAACTCACAAAGCAAATCAAATGAAGAACAAATAAAAAGCTCAGAAGTGTTACAGAATCAAACAATTGTGGACTATGATTTTTTAATTGTTGAGATAAAAGTAGTATCAACCTTATAGTATGTGCCTAGCAAAACTGTAGTTCAACAATGCAAACAAAATAGTTTTGAGATACTTGAAAATAGATTATTTTACTGGAAGTAAGCCAACAATGAAGAACCTGTTAAAGGCTCTACTTACTGCGAAGGTTTTATATCAAGGAGAAAAAACAAACAGAAAAATGTAGGCATATCTAACAAGTATTTTCGGCGTGAAATAAAAAAAGCAACAGTACGTCTAATGTGGAGTTCAAAAAAAGGGCAGATACTACATACGTACAATAAAACTCATGTCAAAACTGGGTTGATAAATGCTGGAGTTCAAGGATTTCTGCATTGGTAAGTAGCCTTTTGAATCATTAACTCTACAGGGTGTAAAATAAATATTCAGGGTAAAATATTAGGTACAACCTCTGAGAGAAAATTACTGTATACAGTCAAAACTAATAGACAAGAAAATGATATGTTAAAGTAAATAAACATAGCACAATGAATATCCAAATAAACAAACCTAAAAATACAAGGAGAAAAGAAGCAATTCAGAGAAAATGAAATGAAAGTGAATTTATAGAAGTGAATTTAGCATTATCGGTATTTATTACATCTATTGATAGAAACTTTTTTTTTTTTTACAGGTTAGAAGCTAACACACCAGACAGGCCTGGAGTAATGTTTATTTCCAAGGGAAACCCATGGAAATTGGAGCATTTGCAGGTGTGCACGTCCTCTGCTGCCCATTGAATTCTGTAGCAGCGAGGAGGTGTTTCAGGGTACGCCTTAGAATCAGGGGAAAGTTCCTCATACAGGCTGAGGAGCTTGCAAAATAGAAAGTTGATGATACAGACCCTTAACTTTGGTCGTACCCTGCAATCTCAGCATTCATTACAAGGGTAGCACTGTCTGCACTGTGATTAAAGCCATGTGATATGTCAACACACTAAGAGACTTGACCTATTCCATCCCCTTCATATGAAAAGGGGCTGAGGTCTGAGTCATGATATGATATGTACCAGAGATGATTTTATTAATCACCATATCGTACCTCATCTCCGAGAACTTTAAAGAAGTATATAAACTCAACACTTTGGTTTCTGAGGAACAAACTACCAGAGAACAATCTGGAACAAGTGAACCCTTGCCCTATAACAACATGTAACCAAACTTAAGGCATAAATCACATTATATACAAATACCAAATTTAAGCTCTATGTTCTTTATAATAACTGCACCCAAACCCAAGGTCAGATAAAATTGAAATTAAAATAAGTGTTTTCAGGTAAACACTAATGAAATTATATATGAGTCAGTTTGCTGTCAGGATAAAAGAACAAAGTCAGATTCAGTATATATTAAGTATATACGTTTATAGAGAAAAATGTCACTTTTCCAAGCCATTAAAATGTTAATTCTTTTGTTTCCATTGTCTTGAAGTAACACTGCACTGTAACATTACTTGATACAAATCTGCATCATTGAAAGTCAACAGGTTTATATATTACAGTAAGTTTACCATTAAAACCCCAATTATATTCTTCACCATGCAATCACCCCCCTTTACCCAATTCCTCCCCTCCCAATTCTATTAACCACTGACTAGCCTTATAGTCGAAATTTTGCTTTTGGTTTACTTAGCTCATCTCTTTTTTTCTTCTATATACTACTTATGAGTGACCTTTTCTAAAATGATAATACTTGTAAATGGTAAAATGCCCTTATGCGAAGCAAAGTTAAGGGGTACCACAAGTAGAAATAAGCACAGTAAACAATGTCAACATAAGCATTTATAACAAGTCATGCAGACAAAATAGTAAGATGTAGAAACTTCCAAAAACATGTGAACAATCTCTTAGGCCTTATGCAAAACTATGCAGCAACAAATGGAGAATAACTTAAGTGTACACCAAATAGTTAGAAAACCAGCTGCCTGATCCATAACCCAATCTTAACAGGTTTCAAAGAAATACCATACAGACTTCTTTTCAATAACTCCATGATTTAAAACTAAACAATGGCAAAATGCTATATATCAAAAGAGGAAATACATTATAGGCCATGAATTTTTTTAGTAACTCAATTATTTAAATGCTAAAATAAAACTGTGTGATTATTCAAACAAAAATATGGGTGAATTCCTTTCTATGTAGAAAAGAATAAAGCATACCTCACTATGATGCAAAATCTAGAAGCAAAAAGGGATATTCTTGATAAATTCAATTATATTCGTTGTGATAAAAGGAAAAAAGAATATAGAGAAAAAAATGACCAAGTTCTATAATCAATTTCATCTTATCTCACATATAGACATATAAAAGTCAAACATTATATAAAGAACTTGCAAAAATATATAAGGGAAAAAAGTCCAATGATACAAACAGCACACAGAAGAACCAGCAATGATCCTTAAGTCATATGAAGTAATCACATATATAAAAAGAGATACAAATTCAAAGTACCACTGAGGTATCATTTCTAAAATTGGCAAAAACAAAACACTTTGACAGCATGCTTTGTTAAGGCTGTGAGAAAACAGTAACTTTCATACACTGCTATTGCAAATGAAACACCATACCCCCTCTTAGAATTTCTTATTAGCAAATTATTAATTAGTAAAATTACATAAACCTTTACCCATGACACAGAAATTCCAATTCTATAAGCCTATCCCTAAAACACACAGACGTAAGAAATGACTTCTGTACAAGGCGATTTATTTTTTGATTATTTGCAAAAGCAAAACAGTTTAAACAGGGAAAAAAGTATGTTGTACCTATTGGGGTATCTTTTGGTATCAAAGATGTGGAAATTCAAACACTCTCATTCACATATACATGCATTATTTACTAATATTTTCAAAAAGAAACAGGAAGGATAAACCAAAAATTAATGAAAAAATAATATTTAAATGTGAAGACAAAAGAGAAGCGATGAGAACTATACAAGTTAGATATTTACTAGTGTGCTTTGCTTCATAGTTTCTAACCTTAGACCTTGCTCATGTGTTACATATTAGAAAGACAACATTAAATGAAAGAGGAATTCCTAAAATAAAATTTAAAAAAGACTCATACCCATGTTGCTTTATATCAAATCGTTGGCTAATGACAAACTTATAATGAATTCTGAATTAGAAATTTTGTCTGTATAGACCTAAATGGAACCAAAATTAAAGCTCACCTAATCCTGAATTACAGGTAGTGGCCCTGTTAGTACCTTTAATGCTGATATAACGTTGAAACCACCAAGAAGTAATGGGGCATACACACGTATTCCCAGTACACACAAACACACACAAAAAGCAGATTAAAGCATATGAGAAATTATACTAATATCATTTTGAATTAAGCTTTTCCATAAAAAAAAGGCGAGATATAGATAAGAGGCAAAGGAGTGAAATAACACCCTGCAATTCCCATTTAAATATGGAAAGTCTTTACTTACTTTTTAAGTAGCTGCATTCACTTCCCAGCAGTTTGGTATTTCCATTTTCTGTTTAAAAGCCAGTGGACGAACAGCTTAAGGCCACTCAGGGCTCTCCCCACCAATTCAGTGGTATGTGCAGTGAGAGCTGCAGACTGACTTCTGTGGCTCCCGCTTCAGAAAGGAAAGACCGACCGGGCAGAGGTCTCTGGGTTCCTTCAGGCCAGTCTACGACCATGGACACAGCAGCAGTGAACTCCAGAGCTGGAGAGATGCTAAGTTTCACTCTTAAATTTCTCCCTTTGCACAGCCACTGGCTCCTCCCTCTCCTACACTTCTAGACCTCCGTGGAGGCAGAGATAAAGTCGAAGTTCCCACAAGTACTTGCAGCAGAGGGTGCCGCGCAGGCGCAGAATCTCCCGGCAGGCCCAGCAACTTCTATTTCAGAACCTAGGAGGGAGCTCACTGTTGCCGGAAGTGGCAATGTCCACATAGCCCCAAGGAGACTTATACAGAACAATGGTAGGCAAGTTAACTTAAGATGTTTCTCTAACAGGCTGGGCATCTGCCTTGGGATCAGGAACGACCAGAACTCGTGGTTTCTGGAAAGCTGCCGGGACATGTGTAGTGAAGTTTCCAGAAGTGAAGCGATCAGCAATAAAAGTGGCCCATGAACAATGTTGTCAATAATAATTTAAAAAGTGGCCCAGGGGCAGCTACAAACCGCAGTGACATTGACATCAGTCCGGCCCTCAGGTGCAAAAATGGTACAAGCTGCAGACAGAAGCTTCTCATGCTGGTAGTGAAGATGCCTTCGTTTTTCTGTTGTAGACTACTGTTCCATTTGAAAGGCAGCATTGGTGTTATCCATGTTGGTTTCTGCTGCAAGGAGCTTGAGGACATCCTCCTTTATGTCCAGGATCTTAGAGATGGAGAACATTGCAAAAGTTTCCCTTTGTAGCAGGAACCCAGGACCATGCAGAATGGACCCCTTTCTGTGGAGCACGGCAAAGGTAGGATTTATTTTTCTTTCTAGCATAGATAAAATGCATGTCTCTTAGCTCTCCACTGAAATGCAAAAAAAAAAAAAAAAAAAAAAAAAAAAAAAAAAACTGTAACAAGCCAGTAGAAAATGCAAACCTAGCACCTAGATGGAATTTCCAGTTACCATTTTCCACTAAAAGGAACTTTGAGGGACATATATATACCTGTATGTATGTATGTATGTATGTATGTATGTATGTATGTACATATACACATATATATATACATATATACACACACATATATACATATATATATGATTCCAAGCTGTGGTCTAAACTATCCAAGATGAGGCTAGTCATCTTTTATTTATGAACTTTTATACCTAGGCATTGTCACAGCCACAATTTTATCTTCCAGAGGAAGAGTAAGTACTGAGATGTAAACAAATCTATTAAATTTGATAATTAATATCAGTTATATTTAATCTTTAGTATTCATGTCTTGAGATTTAGCTTAGACAACCAGCTAATTATTCAGAAAATTCATAAAGTAAAATAATAAGAATTACACAGAACTACTTTTGAAATATTCTTTCAAAATAAACTGAATCAATTGGACATCTGGTTCTAACAGTTACATGCAATTCTGGCCAATAAGAAAATGAAAATTTCAAACACAAAACAGACTAAATAATATGTGAATAATAAACCAAAGAATAAAGAAGAGGTAGTAAATACAAGATTAGAAAAATATGATATTCAAATAAATGATATAGAAAATCAATAAGCCAAAAGCTGATTTTAAGAAATAAAAACAAACACTAGCAAAATTAATCAAGAACAGCAGCACATATGTTCAATGTGAAGAGAAAAAAGAAGAAAAGGAGGTAAGTGGAGCTAAAATTCAGCTTACAAAGAAAGCAGTGATTGTTTATAAGAATAAACTTCAAGATTTAGTCAAAATAGTCAAAATAGTCAGTCCTAGAGAATAATAAGTTATAAAAATTGATTAAAAATGTCTTCTAAGAAATAAATTGAATCACTATGTTAAAATGTAAAAGGATAAACACCAGGCCTAAGTGACTGTCCAGCAAACTCTACCAACTTCCAAAGAAATATTAATTTGATGTACATATTTCCAGAGAATAGAGAAAAATATATTACTCCAATTCATTTAATGAGAAGAATATGACCTCAGTAAATAAAACCTGAACATGTCAAACTGAGAAAGTTGAAGGCCCTCTTATTAACACAAATGAACCTACAAATTAATACAATGCAAAGATCCTAGACAGACCATTAACAAATTAAACCAAGCAGTATTTAAAAAACAATACATCATGACTAGTTAAGCGTTTAAAATGTCTCAGGATTGAATTTTATTCTCATAAGACTACTCTGGCTGTTATGTAGAAAAGAGACTGATAAGGGGGAAGTGTTGGGAGAATATAGAAGCCACAGTAATTTTCAGTGGCTAACTGTGCTAACCCTAGTTATAAGATTATTTCACTAAAATGTTTTAGACTTTTACCAGGATATGCCAAGGCCGATGGTAAGCAATGATCAGATTCTAGAACATTTTGCTGTTAAATTCAACAGTTTTTTTTTTTTAAAGATTTATTTGTACATACAGAACTGGGGTACAGGCCAGAGGCTCAGGGCGGTGAGAGGCTTCACCAGAGACAGTGGGGAGCAGAACAGGCAGATCGATGAAGTACACTGCTGAGGGGAGCAGCGAGCGGGTCAGGAGAGGTCTGCCACGCCATGTGGTCACCTCCGGGGCAGGCGGGAATCAAACTCATGTGGAAGTGGCTTTAGATTCTCAGTGCTGTGCTTTAACCCGCTGCGCCACCAGGGAGGGCCCTCAACAGTTGTTTTATTTGATGGCATGGGTCTGTCTAGCATCTAGCATCACTTGTCCCACATGGTTCTAAATCATTGTTCCCCCTTATTGTATTGCTGAAGCAGCCTTCTAAATGCTCTGTTGCCTCTAGGCTGAGCCTCTGCAGTTTCAAATTCCAGTGTAAACTGTGTTTCTAAAAATGCAAATCTGATTATTCATGACCTTACAATAACTTATTTTTGCCATTTTTTATAATACCAAACTCCTAAAAATACATGACCCCATGAATGCCTTGTTATCCACAAGGCATTGACTTCTACTACACAGCCTTCCCCTTAGGTCTGGGTGAGTCCTATTCTCTCTTGAGTTCTCAATCCAAATGCAGAATTCTCAGAAAGACCATGGCTAAAATGAGTTCTGTTCCATTGCCATACAAGTCTAATTTTTTCCTACTAAAGTAAATTATCAAACTACCTTATATACAATTATTTAACTACATGTTTTCTCAACTGTTCTGTATTTTTAATACATTTACTTAGAAGGTAATCAAGTATTAAAAATAATGATCATATCGATACTCATACTTGTGTAAAATGTCTTAAATTTCTCTATTAAAAGTATTTTCCAAGTGCAAAATTAAGCTAAATAAGAGCTTCATTATTTCTTCCTTATTCTTCTCATTGCTCTCACAATGGTATTGACCTATTAATAGGTATGGAGCAGGCCAAATGAATTTAAATATTCATAGTATCGTTTTATTCTTAATAAGGATAAAGAAGTCTTTGTGATTGTCTAGGCCCACCCACTGGGAAATCTGAAAGATGTTTTCAGGTATAAAGACATCTTTTTTAAGTATCTGAGCTTGGGAAGACAAAAATCACAACAGTTATTACAGGCATTTTAGATATTTGATTAAAATAGGATGATGAGTACTTAAGAATACCCAGTTTATAATATTTTTTAAGTTAACATAGAGTAAGATTATGTGGTATAAGAAAGTTTAGCTCTTTCAATTATAAGGTTTTTTTATATTTATTTTTTTAATAATCTATCATTGAAGCTAGCAAATCATGGTTCATAAGCCTAATCGTGAATTCACGGATATAGTTTTAAGATATGTGGAGAAGATATGAACTCTACGTAGACAGTAGAATGTGAATGAATTTTATATTCTAATCAAGGTTATAAAGAAATTATGTTGAATGATAAGACATTATTCTAGCACCTGATGTACTCTAACATAATGGGAAAGCAGTTGCAGACAATGTGTAAATGATGAAGTGTAGCTGTGTTCAATAAAACTTTATTCATGATCACTGAATTTCATATAATTTTCACTGGTCACAAATGGCTTTTCCTATCTTTACTGTTTTCAAACATTTGAAAATGTGAAAACTATATCCTACATGTATATGGTAGGCTCATTGGCCTGTCTCAATCACCCCAGTTGGAGTGTGAGTGTGTGTGTGTGCTGTGACAGAAAGGCTTCCTGTCCAAGCTTCATTTCCTACCTTATGCCCTAGCTGCCAGGATGGGCTCTGGCCATCCAAGACCCTAAACTGGAATAAATGTGTTAGGAAATGAACGAATGAATATCAAATATTATTTAGTGTTGGGAGTGTTCTGTTGTTTTTGTTTTGTTTTTAGCTAATTTTTAGTCCTGATAGCTTGCAAAAACCTAAAGAAAAAAAATCGCTGACTCCTATTCTAGAGTTCAATAAAGTCAACACAAAGCACTGAACATTTTCCACTGAGATACTGAAACTCTGCTCTGAGCCAATTGTGCAGAGACTAATCTTTTTACTATTCCTTGTTAAGACTCAGAACTTTAAAATCAATTGTCATTTTATTAAAGAAAACCAAAGAAAAGATTCACAAGCTCCTTTCCTTATAAATGATCTAAAGAATAAGCCCATCAGGTTTGAACATTTGTCAAAATGTTAATACATTCCAATGCTCTTTTCAGCTCCATTATGTGCAGTTATTATAAAACACGACTAAATTTCCTTCCTGCAAAAATCTGCAATGTTCTATGTCTATTGAGGTTTTGTCATTTATTATCCTCTTTCACATTTTGGAATACACATCTTATTTACAAACTACTCTCATTTTTTTAAAATAAACACAACATTGTCTTGCACATGGTTATGATTTTCTGTTACTAATTTAGTGGACTGTCAGTTACCCACATTAACTATCTTTCAACCAACTTATTTTTCAGAGAAATGTTTATTGTGCAAAACATTTAGCAAAAGAGTTAAATACATGTGTCTGTTTAACAATCTTGGATATATACAGACATCATACTTTGATTATAAACACCTAACTTTAACATTTTCAATTCTTGAAAACTACAGAAATAAATTTGTTTATGTGATCAAAAGGCAATACAAGTTTATAAAGCTCACAATTATGAATCCCCTTGTGAAGAAATAAATGTAATTTAAAATAAAATGTTATCGATTACATTGTGTTTAAAACTTGTAAAAGCTAGTTAAGTCCTATAACTGTAACATACGCAAAGATTCATCTTGAATATATGAACCTGGATTCTTATATACTCACAATTTCCTAAGTTTTTTTAATCTCAAACAGCAAAAACATTAAACATTTCAGTTATATTTACTGCAAATACTTGGCACTATGAGATATAAAGAAACATTTATAAATATGTATCAATCTATTAGAGTAAAGCTCTGTTAATTTTTAAGAATGGATAATTCAGCCTATTAATACTCTCTAGAGATAGGAAAATATTTCAAGTCGCAAGAGATTTTTCAGTTACACACTTTGGCACAGAAAGAGCTTAAGGATTCACTTCTTGAAGTTAAAAATAAAAACATTTAAAAGTACCTCTGCAGTTACCAAATACTTTGTTTGATCCCATGCTACATTGGTACTAGGTGACATTTATGATGGTGAGTCTAAGAATGCAGTTGTCAGGTGGTAAACTTCCATAGAGTGAGTCAAACAAGTGAAACAGTTCCCCTCATTGGGCACCACAGGATTTGGAATAAGAAGCCAAGATCCTGCAGTCAGTTCAAGAAAAATCAGATGTAGCATCATTTGGGTACCTAACATTGGACATTACGAGTTATCTCAGAGACAATACCTCAATCTTTTATTCTATTATTCCTATAATACTCATCGGGTCCCATTTTTATTTTGCTGATTGATGCTTCCCAGACTACTTTAGGTTACTTCTACCTTACTCTGATATGCAGATTCTGCAACCAAGAAGTCTAGTAATTATATTTTCAATACTCTTGTCCTTTAACCTTAATGCTAGAGTTAAGAGGTTAAAACTCTACCACTGAAATATTAAACCTTAATACTGGAGCCAAGAGTTCAGAATTACCATTGCAACATTAAACTATACTGAATTTGAGTAATTTCACTATAGTCTTAACTTTTATCACTGTTTTGTATATTTTTACATGTGACTTACTGGTTAGCATACTTTCATTTCAGCTTCAAGAATTCCCTTCAGCATTTCTTCTAAGGTTGGTTTAGAGGTAATGAATTCCCTCAGATGTCACTTGTTTGGAAGTATCTTTATTTTTGCCTTCATTCCTAAAGGACGGTATTGATAAGTAAATTACACTTCTTGTCCGTACTTTTACTTTGGTGCTTTTAATATTCCATCATCCTCTGTCCTTATTTGTAAGGTTTCTGTTGGAAAAAATGTTGATAGCCCTATGGGGTTCCTTGCAAGTTAAAAAGCCTTTTTCTCTGCTGCTTTTAAATTTATTTGCTAACAACCTTTTGTTGTTGTTAATTATGTCTTCCTATCTTTAATTTTGTGTGTCTGTATTTCATTTTAATTTGACCTCTGAGCCTCAAGTACTTGACTTTCCAAATTTACCCCCATGTTCTGGACTTTTCATTAAATTCTGCCCTCCTTTTCCTCTCTTCTACAATCCTACTGATTCATAAGTGGATCCTTTTGATAGCTTCCCATTGATCATCTACCTTTGTTCTCTGAATGGGTAATTTCAAACTTCCCATCTTCTAACTCATATAATCTTACTTCTGCTTTGCCTTTTATAATTTTGGGGTTCTCTATAGCACTTGTTATTTCATTCTTTCTCAGCTCCAGAATTTGATTCATTCTTTTATGTGATTTTTCTTTGCTTAATGTCTCATATCTTAGAAGCTGATTTGAATTCCTGACCTTGTAAATTGCAGCTCTCCATATTTTTGAGTTTGATACCGTATGATGATTATACTTTAGTTGTGTCATGTTATCTTCATTTTATGATCCTTAAAGCCTTGCATTGTACACTGCATTTAAAGTAGTAGTCACCTACTCCCATCTTTAC
This sequence comes from Condylura cristata, assembly GCF_000260355.1. Lineage (NCBI taxonomy): Eukaryota > Metazoa > Chordata > Mammalia > Eulipotyphla > Talpidae > Condylura > Condylura cristata. The sequence continues at coordinate 18,143,191 of NW_004567128.1, forward strand.
TATTTCAGAGAACAGTAACTTCTATCAGTCCTGCTAGAAATTCTGATGCTGTCTCAAACCTTCCATGGCACACCTTGTCCATGCTTCTAACTCCCTACTGTGATAGAATTTGTAATCTTTGCCTTCTGTTGCTCCTGCAAGGCACCAGGCCAAGAACTACCAGCCTCACCTTTGCTTGCTCAAAGGTAGTGCTAAAGCTTTTGTTTATGATGTCTTCTTGACCCTCCTACATGGGCCATCTTTCTATCCGTCAAAGTTTTGTCTTCCCACCATGAGAAGCTCTCACAGAGAGTGCCAGTCACAGGTTGAGGTGGTGCATGGGTAAGGCACGAGTAGCAATGACGGTGCCCTGGTCCAGTTGGGGCATCCACAAGAGATATTCCTAGCCACTCATGCGTAGACTCTTGAATGGAGTCCATGAATAGGTTGCTGGATCTGTGCCACTGAAATGCCTTCTAAGAATCCATCTGCCTCTTCCCATGTTCCAGTAATTTAGCCCACAATTCAGTGTTCTGGAGTGGTTGAGAGAGAATATGAGTTCCCTGGACAATATCGTGCACTGCTGGAAACCAGCTACTCACAAACCTCCCTTTCTCCTGTTAGAGAAAATGGCCAAGATCTACCTCTTGGTCAGATCCTATGTCACCTTAAGGTAGAAGTGATCTACGTAAAATCAAACTCTTTTTCAACTACTCTAATGTGCCCACACTTGAATGAAACTTCTCCCATGAAGTTCAGCTTTCACCAAGACTCTCTCATCTATGGATGACTGTCAAAAAGTCAAAAAGTGTTTTGCATAATCAATGTTCCTGAGCTGTGGCTGAGAGTGACTAGATTCAGCTCACAGACCACTACAAGTCTCACAGCTATGACCATGATATTTATGCCCGTTATTAAACACACAGTTAGGTGAGCCTCTTCCTAGGTTTCTTGGCATATGGTACTAGTTCTCACAGCTCCCACAAAAGCACTTTTGTCTGTGGATGAACGCTTAAGTTTTACCGATGAGGGAGGTAAATACAAGGAACAGCTTTTGCCATCATGATGCTGATGTAACTCTCATTTTACTTTGGAGGCCTGTTTGAACAGTCACTGCCCCTAGTTTAGCATAAGCTGCTTTTAGGACTCTGCCTAGCACATGGGAGAAACCAGATAAATGTCACTAAAGATCAATCTAAAATTCAAAATAGTAGTACAAGTTTTAAACCTATAAAATGCCAGTATGCACATATATGCATATGTTGAAATATTAATATGTGAATTAATTTAAGCGTAGCAATAAGTCAGAATTGAATTGTTAATGGACTTTTATTTGTTCTCCATTTTGTCCCATTTTTTCCTTAGAAGTAGCATCTATTTCAAATATCCAAAATGTTGTTCTTTATAAATTGAATGTATAGGCATTTCCCACTTTGATTGGCAGATGTTTTTCCAGATAATGAAAACTTTTTTGTTAAATGGAATAAAAAGAATATTTAGAACCATTATGTCTATGACTAAGTGAAGATACGGTCTTCCCATTTATTTCATGTAAATACAACATTTTAAAATGACTTACACTGTAATTTGAGAACAAATGTGTCTTTTTTTACCTGTGTAAATCCCATGGCTTCTGGCAAAAATAATTTCTCACTTGGAGGATCTATAATCAATGTTATAGAATGTGAAAATAAAAGAAATATAGGACATACTAAAAATGATGGGGTGTGGGAGGAGAAAGATTAGCCTAAAGGTATCAGTTCCACTATTCTTTGTCTTTCTTCAAAACAAGTTAAACATAATATCTACTTATTTTGGCTTGTATAATAAAAGGAAGGAATATTGGTAAGCATGCTGTGCATTGAAAATAACATAGAAGGTCTCATGTTTGAAGGATTTGGGGCCTGATCAAAGAAAAAGGAACCATCATCAGGTGGCAAAAGCGCACAAAATTTATGGCAGAATTACATTCATAGACAGTCCCTCAGAGCTGGTGACTATCCAGAGGCTACAGACATTATCTTTACTCATAAAAAGAGAAGTACATGACATCTTCCAGGAGAGGACCCAAAACTCAGGCTTAAATATCTCAGTAACGTCACTCAGCAATCCAGCAGGAATTCCAATACAGGAATCTCTGGCCCAGAAAGCTCCAACAGGTAGCGGCAGCTTGGGATCTTTTATCAAGACTAACTTACAGCTGGCAGGTGTCGGGTCTGACTTCTTGGAGCACGCAAAGCAGGCAGGCTCCAAGGTTTTAATATCTGCTTGTTCAGACACAAGTATATAGAAGTATCAAGAGAACACATTATATACCTTAAACTTATACACTGTGACATGCCAGTTTTATCTCAATTTAAAATGTAAAAATATTAATTGGAGGGTGGGGATGTATATTCAGCTCTAATGGACTTTTGAACTAAGGGAACTTGTTTGCAGTGAAGAAATAAACAATAAACAGAAGGCATCTTTGGCTCATTTATATAACATGGCTGTTCTGCCTTATGTTGGAAACTTGTGCCATGGGAGATGCTAGCTAGTGAAGATCAGCTAGTACCGTAAATCATAAAAAACCTTTTTCATCTAGTAAAGTTCCATTTAACCAGCTTAAATTTTTCCAAGTTGATAATGTTTTTATAAACTACTTAGTCTATGAAGTTAAAAAGATTTCAGTATGCTCATGATAGTCAAATGATGAAGTAGTAATTTGAAAGTGATAATTACAATTAATTTTAGGTACTTTTTTTTACAAATAGAGGAAGGGAGAGAAGAAATGTTATCTTTAGAACATTAGAAATATTCCTATTTCTAATGTTGTAGACTGAACCTGGAAAATATTTTTAAAGGATGGAGCTAAAAACTAGGTTATATTAGAGTAGTTATCAACAAAGATTTTATTTATTCAGAATAAGGAAGTACTGAGTACAGACGTGTGAGGATAGAACAAAGTCAAAAGATCAAGGGAGAGAAATGTTCCATCAAATATTTACTCTAAGCTGGCAGAGGACCGAATTTGCATTGCACTAATAGGAACACTGATTAATGGACTCATTCTTCAGTAGGTTGTATATGTAGACCAATCAGGAATATAAAGTGAAAAAGGCAATGTTAAAGTAGTAAAACAAAACCAAATCAATCACAAATACCGTGAAGAAATAGAACACAATGTGTTGTCTTTTTGTAGGCTTCTATGAATCTAGTAAAACTTTCAATTTTACTTTTAAAATAAGCCAGTTTATGAAAGCTTAGGTGATACAGTTTATAACAACTGTAAAGTGAATTCAAAATGGGCACAATAACATGCAAAAAAGTTAAAATACTTTAAGCTGAATTATTTAATGTGATTATTTTTGTAGTATTTGGGTAAGCATTATAAAGCTCTCCTTTTGGGAATTAAGATCCGGGAGAATCTGAGAAAAATAAAGGATTCTAAGAAACAACCGTTCAGTCATAAGCCACTCATAAGTGGTTGTCTGCAGTCCGATCAAAAGTGAGCTCACTTCAGAAGTGACTGAATTTCTCGTAGGTGCTATCTTTCAGCAACATCCCTTATCTCACCATCCTGCTTACAGAATAAACTCAGCATAAACCATTTGATTTCATCAGGATACCAATTTTGTTTTAATTGAAATATATTATGTAAAAAGTTAATAATCCATTGAAGTTGCAATTTACTAAATGGTACCCTGGCGACTTCAAGAGTCAACGTAGCTTCCCAAATTATCTAATATACCACAAGGAAGTAGTTTATGCCCCTGATGAAACCAACTGAGTATGTGTGTAAAATTATAGATATTAGACTGCAGAAGCTAACAATCAGAAATGAATCAAAATCCAAGACTTTTAAGTAAGAAATAATTCTACCAAATTTTAAAATGGGGATGAAATATACATGTATTTTAAGAAAAAATATCTAGTCTCTGGCACTGATTTCTTAAAACCCTTGAAATTTCCAAAGTGATAGAGTGATGGGACTGTCATTTGTCCAATGTAATGGTTTTTGGAGCCCCTTACAGGACAGAAGCTAGTCTCAAGAAGTTTGAGTCTTGGAACTTTAAGGCCCATCCTCTATCCTAGAGAGTAGAGAGGGCCATAACTGACTTGCAGTCATCATAATCATGCATATGCAAAGAACCCGCCATAAAAAGAGCTAAATGGCAGAACTCAGGGAGTTCTGAATTGGTGAATACATCCATGTACTATGAGTTTGGCATACCTCAACTCCATAGACAGAAGTTCTGGCATTTCCAACCCCTCTAGGCTTTACCCTGAGTATCTTGTCATCTGGCTATTCACTTGAATCCTTTATAACTAGCTGTAATAGTTAATATAACTTTATTTTTTCAATTAGGCGAGTCATTGTGTCAAATTACCAAACTTGTGGAGGAATAGGGTGGGAATACTATACTTTGTAGCCAAGTGGGACAGAAGATATTCAGAACAGGCATTCCTGTGACATAACATCTTGTTGGCATGTGGATCATTTTGAGCTGAGGCCATTAGTGGCCCTGTGGGTTTCAAGAAATATTACTATTACCTTAACTACTTAGAAGAATAAAGATTATGGCAAATACCCAGATTTAAGATTATCTCCTGAAATCATCTTCTGTTCAGAAACATTTATCTATACATGGCAAGGTAACCATCTAGTTAAAGAGCACCTGGTTTCTGTCCTATGAAATCCCCTCTCCCTCTTTCTTTGAAGTCCCAGGCCTCTATCATAACCTTCAATCAAGATATAAAACCCTGTTTTGTCTCATTAAGGGATTAGTTCCTTTTCTATATTTAATCTGTATGATGCTAAGCTGATTTGTTTAACAAGCCCAAGAAGAATCCAGAAGGGTAGGGGGAAATTTTCTCTTTATTCCTACAGTGAGACCCAATATTAGAACTGCATCAGAAATGAGGATAGTCTTATAAGAATCTTACCTGTGAAGTATGATATTAACACAAAGGTTAATAAAGCCAAGGAAGGGTGAAAAATATCTAGAATATTCATGAAAGTTAATGTAGTAAAAGATATTTGATGTCCCAATTAAAATATTAACTCAAAAGGCAAAACTTTTACCCATAAATGATCAAGAATAAATATTTGAAATGCCAGAAATATTCAGTAAGTGAGAAAAAAAATACCAAGTATCCCACATTGAATACAAATAACAAATCCAAAAATTCTTGAGTGCCAAAGTAGTTAAAATTTCAAAGCATGGGCTACCTCAGAAAAGGAACAAGTGTTCTCTCAATCCATTCAGTTGCTTTCAAAAATAAACATGGAGAGTTAGCTTATGAATAATACAACAGAATATTTACATTCTTTGCAGTGAGGAGAATGCCACTATCTCATTAAGATGACTTGTCATTAAGTGAATCTTTGAAGGTTTACTTATTCTTTGTGTAATTTATAGTTAAATGAAACTGACAGTATTTCCTTTGTGAACCAGTACTAGACTAGCCATTCTCTTTTTCCCGTTTAATTGTACTCTTATCAAGGAAAATTAACTTAGCTCTTATACCATGGAATCCCCACTTCTCAAAGTTAAACTATGAGCCAACTAAGAGCACTTTCATCAAGACTAAGAGCTTACTCATCAAAATTATTTCAAGCCCTTACTTCACTAAGCCCACCAATAAAAAGCTACTCAGTTATAAACTCAGCCTACTCCTCTCAGCAGTTTATTTCAGGAGATCTTGTATGCATTAATCAGTAAAAATAAATCAAAGCCAACTTGCACCCAACCTCTAGCACCCCTCTAAAATAAACTTCTTACCAAATATGTATCTTTGAATGACAGATATTTGTTCCCCTATACTTCAAACACAGTACCACCCTTTTCCTTTAAATGCAGGGCAACTTTAGACTCCAGACTGTTAAGGAAACAACTCCATGTTGTCAATTCTGCACCACTCACACACAACAAAAGAAAGTTAACTGATTCCAATATGATCAAATGGTTTTAAGAAAGAGAGGAGGGATAAGGGAAGGAAGAATTGCAAATAAACTCCCCAACTCCAAAATCATCCATCATCTCTTGGACAAGTGAATACCCAAACAAACTAGGCCCAGATCTGAGCTGACAAGAGAAGGATCAAGGTAATGGCAGGTGGAAACAATCAATTACCTGCTTAAAGGGCTTGGAGAGGAGAGACTAGATGTTCAAAATGCCCTACCTATGCTAGATAATACACCATGAGTGTAGAAGATAGCTATGATCATCTCGGAGCACCTGTTTGTCAAAGCTCATGCTATTCATGGTCTTTAACTCACTGGAAAATCAGATTAAACAAGTAAAATCAGAGTTTGTTAGGAAGCAGAATCTTTGATGTAACCTGCTGGACAATTTCTTGATCATGGAGAGGTTTCAGGAGTGAAGGTGAGGAGTCTGGGCAGCAGTGTTCCATGAAGGCATCACAGAGGCTTTCTATTAATCTGAATGGAGTTACTAATCAAACCAGGTCTTAGTGAAGTGGTGCAAACCAGGAGGCTGGGAATGACCTGGTTTTTGAGTCCTTACCTGTGTAAGAATGCAGGACACACAGTGAGAACTAAAAAAAGATGTATTTACATCAGGAGTAAAAAAAAAAAGGAGATCTGAGAGAAAGAAGAGAAAAAGTATTCACTGGCTAGCATGCAACCAGATGCTATCTGTTCTATCCTATATGAGTCAACCCCAGAGTACAATCAGAAACCAGACCAACAGAGACTGGCACACCTGTGCTCCATGTTCTTAAGGTCGACTTAGTAGCTCAGCTCTGCCCTTCACTCTCAGAAGCCTCCATTCAGCAAGTCAAAGGATTGAGATTGGATAATTCCATATTGGCTATGAACATTACCTATCAGCTCAGATGTTGGCCCTTACTAATTCTCTACTAATTGTGCTCAGAAAGTCAGACTTTGAACCATGGATTGTTTCCACAGGGAGATGTCTTATTAGTGAGTAGTGCCATGTCAGGGCAGCTGAGTCAGTACACAGGAAAGACAAGTGAAGGCAATTGTACAGGTAAGAAAGGAATGTTGGAATATGCAGGTCCAGGGGGGCACTGGGCAGTCTAGTTGTAATCAATCACAAAATTATTGATAATGTTTCTGGAGTAGTTGCTCTCTTCTGTGCTGCCATTTACAATGACTGTCAGGCATTCAACAGCCAGTGATGTTATCAGCGTCCTACAACTTCCACTTCAATGATAATATCAAAATAAAAATATGCATTAGTATGATATAACTAAAATGAGAGATTTTGTTTCCCATCCTGACTATGGGCAGAGAAATTGGAATAAAAATTAAAATATGTCAGTGAAAAATAGAATATGTCACGTGTCATGAAAATATCCAAGTGCCTGAATATCTTATGATGTAGTGACATTTTCCACTTGGAAACACTGCCTATATACATTCCTAGTAACACCAACAGTTTTAACTTCGTGTTTAGGTATGATATAAGAAATCCTTCAGTTTTAAACTTGCAGAAGTTAACTAAATTAAACACAGAAATTTGAGGAGACAAAAATACAGCCATACAAACCTTACAAAGAGAGATGAAGAGAAAAAAAAAAAGTGAGAGAAGTTGATTTATAAAGCAGCATCTAGACAAGTCATTTGGGGATATTCCATTGGTTTTTAAAAATTCATTTAAATTCGACTTAGTCTGAATGCTAGAGAATCTTTCCACATCCTATATAATATAATTAAAATTTAGGCCAATAAACTTTAGTCGTTTTGAATCAATAGTCAAATATAGTGAGGTGATTGCTCACAAATTGTTGTTAACCATTGTTTTAAACAGTTTAGCACATTTTCCAACAATTGTGTATGTGTAGGCACAGCCAAAGATGAAATTAAAAGTATTCTGTGTGATGGCAGTTTATTTTGATTGCTTTCTGTTCAATTTTAATATCCTGCAGCTGTGTGAATAAGGGCTTCCTTCTTTCCACCAAAACACACTCTACATGTTAGAAGATAATTTCCTTTAGTCTCACTTGGAATAAAGAATATAAAATCATAGCATTTAGCCTCAATTTTCTAACACTCAATTCTATACGAACAATAATTCACCAGTAACTAGTAAGTTGAAAAAAAAAATCATGTGAGTCTCAAAAAGTAATGATTGAGGTTGCTGTAGCAAACTTTTTTTTCCTATAAAACTTTGTAATACAATTTAACCTGAAAGAATATACTTCAGGTACTAAAGTCTACTGATTCCTTTGGAGATGTTATATTTTAGCTACCCCTTTTGAGCTATTACTAATGATTGTGAAGTCACATCTAATAAGAGTGGTGACCCTAGCTATACACTCAGGCTAAGGACCCATCAGTTCAAGTGATACATGGTGTAGTTTTTGGGTAAAGGTTAGAAAAATAAGTTTTAAAACTAGTTGAATATTTGTAATAAATACATATTAATTCTTTATTGGTTCATTGTATCCAGTTTCTGCTGGTTGTCAGAAAAATATTTGATACTAATAATCTTTTTTTCTCCTTTGCCTTCTTTTCAATTTGGGTAATTCATTTCTGTAAGGACTTCTAAGATAAATTAATAAGCTGGCCAAGAATTACCCTTGAGCAAGATGGCTCTCTCCTTGACATTTCCCTATCGGACGATGCCAACATATTTAGAATTGGCTTCCTACAGATGTCCCACTTTGGCATGCAGAATATTTTGAGCTAAGACCAATGAAATCCCTTAAGAGTGAAGATATGTTTCCATTCCTTGCCTCAGTCCTATACCATTCCTTAATCAAAAGAAAATTGTGCTGTCCTAAGCTTTAGCCCTTTTCCTCATTAAAAAAGCAATTACTGGTCCCTCCCCATTTTATCACCTAGATGAATGTAGTTTGTGGGTCTAATCCAGTTGTAGGATCATCCCTAAAACATATCTACTCTAGATGAAAATCTCATCTTTAATCAGAGTAAAGATGTAGTCATTTTCCCTCTTTGTCATGTGTAAGAATTAACTTATCCCCTCCCATTTCCTACATACCTTGGGACACTCAACACTGCATTATACCCCTTTGTCCCTAAATGATGATGTATTAATCATTGTTTGTCCCCTGGCACATGCTATTACATGGATTATATTTTCCTTTGCTCATCAGTTGGATGCTATCTGATTTAGGTAATCTATTTAATCTCTGTTCTTTATCTGCCATATTACCAATGGGGGTAGTTGAGGAAAAAAGTATAAAAGTAAAATATACTGTAAGACTTCTACTTGAATATAATAAGAATAATTTTATTTTTTTGGAGATTTCTTCCTGCCTGAAATAACAATTTGTTACTCCATCTTGTTCTGAAGTAGAACTTCCTCACATGAATTAGGGCTAATGTGTTACTGTCTAATCAAGGGACACGTAGTTACAGAAACCTATTTTTAATTTATATATTGAATGTAGGGTCTGGGATGGTGTTGCCTACCCCATCTGCTTCATTGTAAGCTATACAAGGGGACAAAGTAACATTAGAAAAGTCAGGGGGAGAAATGGTCATAATTGAATAGCACAAAGAATTCACATAATTGTAAACTCTAGAATAATGAGGATATTTATCCTACATTGAGGTCTTAGAGCATCAAGGAGAGGGCAGGAAGAGTGTACATGACTGGTAAGGTGTTAGCTCACCCTTACTCTTTGACATAAGTAAGGATGAGAGGATGCAGTTGTAAATAGAAAGACCACATTTCACTGATAAACCTACACTGGATAAGATCCCTCCATGCTATCTTTTTGTAGTTCATGAAAGGAAAACCAGAGAAAAAGACACTCCAGTTTCTCCAATCAGGAAAAAGACAGGAGCTGAAGACTTGAGTATTTTGATTAGCAAAGTGCAAAGGACTTACTGCAGAAGCTACTCCTTAGCCTCATGGGATTTCATTACTTTTAGTTCAAAATAATCTGCATGCCAGAACGGCCATCTTGAGGAAACCAGTTCTGAGAATCTTGGGTTCTGATTTGGCACCTTCAATTTTAGTGGTAGTCCCTTTTTAAGGAGGATAGGACAATAGGTTAGATAATGGCTTATCTTTTGAAATTTGAAAGGATGTAGAGGAGAAAAAATAGTTTTCCCTGTGCCTTTTTAGGTTCATAGTTGCAACCATCCCTTCCCGTGAAATGAAAGACTAACAGGAGAAAAGTAAACTGTGTTCAATAGCATGTATATATTTAGTATACCTGGGAAACTGAGTTTAACTCCATAAAATGGCTCAAGCCATCACCTTAGATACCATGTTCAACTAAAGAACAAAAAGAGTATCCTCGTGGGCAGAAAGGGGAGATGGTCTAGGTATTGGGCGGTTATCAGCGAAACACAGTAAGCAAGCTATGGTGGTCTGCATAGCAAAGTCAGTGCCTTCTTCCTTGATAAGAGTTTCTAGAGATTTGGTCATCCTCCACTTCCTAGTACAGAGAGAGAGGGCCATTTACAAATGAAGATGTTTCTTAGAAAAGCATCTCTCACAAAAAGATATTTCTACTTGCTTTTCAGAGCTTCTTCTGTAACTGTTGCCTTTATTATTATTATTGTTATTTGCTTTTTAAATAACCAGCTGAGAGCCTCCCTGGTAGCCTAAGGTTTAAGTCTCAGAACTATCACTGCTATGGCCTGAGTTCCATCCCCTACTAGGGAGCTGACCCACATGTGGCATAGTAAACCTCCTCTTTCTCCCCGCTGTTACTCTTCAGCAGTGTACTTCGCTTATCTGCCTGTTCTGCTCCCCACTCTACTTCTAGTGAATCCTCTCACCCGTTGCACCTCTGGCCTGCACCCCAGTTCTACACAAAAATGAAGTTTATAATGAAGTAACTGGCTTCACTGAATCCCTATTCCAAAAAGGTACATTTTGGGTGGCAAATCTTGTACCCCTTCAAAGGCAAGCTGTTATTTCAGTTTCAATATTTAAAGTCAGCAATGTTATAAGTGAATCATTAACTGAAGCCTTTAATTCCTACGTTCCTATACTAGCCTTACTTTCTCAGTCATACTGCAAATTATTTAGCTCTTATATAAGGATATTTTATGACCCATCTTGGTCCAAGTTATGGATTCAAGATGTCTCATAGGGGTACGTAAAATATTTTTTAAGTGATTTAGAGAAAATTAGAGGCAAAAACTAGAAGAATTCTACTATATGATGTACTGTTTTATCAGGTTTGGAATGTCTAGAGTGCATACTTCCTCAAAGCAGAAAAGCTGCACTTGCCCAAGCCAAATGTGTAAATTTCTAATATCTATGTATTGTTGGGGCACAGAGGGGAAAGAAAGGAGACAGAATCCACATTACAGGACTATAAGCAAACAAACTGGCACAAAAGGGAAGGAGGGAAGGTAACTAATTGCTTGATAAAGTTCCAAGGACTGATGATGTAGAGTGTGCAGGACTCAGTCTGGTCCAGAGAACCACGGCATCCAGCTGTCTACAAGGACGAGGAAGACTACTTTTCAGAGCAAGAGTCCCAAGATGCTCTCTGGCCTCTGAACTTATTGGTGGGGTTAGTGAAGAGGGTGCCAGTTCACTGTTTTGTGATGCTCCTCTCCCTTTTATGGTGATACTCTAACACTTTGGGCAATAAACAAGTAAGGCCATCTATTTAATCTCACAAGTAGCTGTGCAAAAAATACATGGAAAAGAAATATTGCATCACAGTTAGCTTTAACCTAGTTCTTCAATATACTGGAGTGTGTATGAACAACTGCATAGCGATATCTTTTAGTATATGTGTTCTAGGGGAGGAAGGGAGAAGGAGTTATTGCACATGGGTTGAGTTTTATAAATAATATATGGCGTTAATTAACCAAACTTGCTTACTACTATTTATTCTATCTTTCTTAAACACACTCTACAACCATGTCCTAAATCTGTTACAGGAAATAAAGGGTCATAGTTGTCCAGGGAACAAACAGGAAATGATTCATACAAGTATTGTGGAATGTACTGAACACTGCACAAAAATTCCTTCCCCCTTTCTTAGTCCATTATCTTGAACTACTGGGCTCATAAACAGCTGTGCAAGTCTCCCTGCAATTTCCTGTGATATTATATACCCTGTTACACATTCATGAACCCTCTTATCATGTGTAACCTAATAAGGTAGAGGGAAAAAGTTATTAGAAATGTCTTGACTTCTGTCAAATCACCCCTCTACTTGGGTGGAAGAATTGGCCCCCAAATTGGAAAGCATAATTGAAATATCTAGCCTGGAGGATTTATAAAGCTACAAAAAGTATCTCTTGGAATAAATGTGAAAATGTGTGTGTGTGTGTGTGTGTGCGTCTGTTTTTCAGCATTGAAAACAATACTCAAAGCACTACTAACACAGCACCAAAACTGATGCCAAAGCTGGTCTTTCTTATTTTCTCCTCAAAGTTGAAGTGAGAAGTTTGAAATGAAATAATGTAGTTTTAGAAAATATTCAGGGCAGCAAAGGGTTATTATCTTCATAGGGGAACAATATTTACCATCTCCAAAATGTATCTCTTCAGCATACAGATTGTTTTAAACTGGTGATTTTGGGGAACTAGCAGACAGGAGGGGGCTCTGAGAACTGGGTGGAGGTTGCCGTCTGTGAGAGACTTATTTATTTAAAGGAAAATCTGTGTTTGTAAAGGAATATCCTAGTTGTAACAGGAAGGACATGACCAAATCACTGTCATTTCTCTGAGGGCAGAAACTCAAATCTGCATTGCAATCTTACCCTAATTATTAAAAAAAAAAAGAATGATAAGAGCAAACTATAGGCATATACTATGTCCACTGACCACAGTAAATTTCCAGTATGTGTGAACTATTATCATTAATTACCACATTCTATGTTTACATATTCTGTTATTTCCCAAACTACTTTGTAAGTTGTAATATATAGAATTTTAAATTTTTGAGTGATTCCTTTAAAGTTAAGTCATTTATTTCAATTTATCTGCTGAAACCATTCACTGAGTTTCCATCTTAACCAGACTACCAGTCAAACTTTTAATCAATGTTTAAAAGGTCCTCTCATTTCTAACTTCTTATAAATTTTGTATTTGTATCCTTACTACTCTCCCAAGAACTAGCTTTAATTTAGTTCCTGTCCTCATCAATATTTTTTAAGGGTGGCAGGTGAAGGGGAGCAAAAGCCACCATAAAATAGGCCTCCTGTATTTACACAATAATTATTTTCCACTGATTATTTTAAGAAACAGCAGTCACAGGAGAATCTCCGAACTTGAACTTTTTTGTACAGATATTTACATTTATAAGCAAAATCTCCATTTGTATGGCGATTCCTCTATACCAAGTAAGGGAGGATGAACAAAACTCTACAAACTCTTTGTCTAATTACAAGGGGATTCAGCCAAGAGCCTAGAAGGATAGAGGGAAAATTACTTTTCCTTCTCCTTCAAAATAAAAACAGGTTGATTAAAAGAATATTAATATTGTACATTTATGCTTCAGAGTTCTTATTAGAATTGTAATTAAATAATAATGATGAAGTTAACTCAATATACCTTTATTCATGAGCCCACTGTAATATAAAATTCATGGAGCATGAAAGTATCTTTCTAGTCTGGTACACTTGGGTTAAATAGTTTGGATATCATGAAAGTCTTACTGGCATCAAGGAATCTAAGGTTATGCTCTGTGGAATAAATTCTGCAGCATTGCTCTATAGAAGATTACCTGCAGAAATGAAGTGGCTCTGTAAGGATGTACATAGCAGACCAAAACAACAGAAATAAGGAATCTGATAAGCAAATTTAGTGTTATACAATTTATAATAGCTTAAGCTTATATACCAAATAACTTTGTTCTTAGACTACAAAGCCATTATCAGGTGGAGAAACCCAAAGGGCTTCATTTAAGAGGCTCCATTCATATGTTTAAAATGTAATGAGTCTTACAAGGCAAGGAAGGTGGAAAGGAATGACAAAAACATGGGGATAAATGCAGCTAAAGGATACACTGCAGGCAGACTGAGAGGTAGGCTGGAAATTAGGTTACCAGAGGACTTGAAACACAGTTTTAGAAGTTTAGAGTTCACATGCTCGCAATGATTGGTCAGAGAGCAAGAAAAGCTTCTAAACAATTGAATCAATTTTTTTCGGACAATTAAGGAGGTGTATATAAATCTAATAGTAGCAACCAGAGGACAGCAAATCAGATAGCACACCCGTAATGATGGAAGCAGCAAATGCTTCCACTGAAAACAGTAGCAGTGATTTGGTAAAATACTTGGCTGTGTCTAAATTATTTCCTGACTTGTGACTCAAAGATTGTAGCTGTTCTGTTGTATTCTACATGGTAGAGCAGCCTGATGCAGATAAGAGCTAGAAATCTGTCTCCTGACATCCGGTACTCACTCAAGTTGGTGAAAATGCCCTCCTCAGGGTCTGGGTTCTGCTCCTGAGGTCTTGAGCAGAGACACTGCTGGGCAGGGGGTGCAGCTGACTGGCCATTTTGGGGAGCTTTTAATGAACAGTGATACAGATGCACATGGGTTTACTCCTTTATTGTTGGAGCAGCATGTCTTCCCCACACACCCCCACTCCTTCCTGGTCAGGTGAGGGGGAGCCCCCTGCGTCAGCCACAGTGCCTGCCACACCCCGTTGCCCCAGTGGTAGCAGCACTCAGTAAGACTCCTGCAATGCTCAAAGCGCTAACTCCAAGGCGGGCCTTGTAGCACCCTGCTGGTGCAACAGCAGGTGCACTCCTTACCTTGGTAAGTGGAGCGGCTCCCTCTGGCTCTACACTAATGGCTACAATATTTTTTTCTGCACCAAAGGCCCTTTTGTCTGCATTTGTGCCTGCAGGTAGCTGAAACCAGAACCCTTAAGAGAAGTACTGATCCTGTGATATTTTTAGACCTTTGGCTTGTTAACATAAGCAGGGATCTGTCCATCGCTTCTTCTAAGTAGATCACATGTCTAGATATACCCAATAAAATGCCGTGACTATCCAAATGCTTTTCTTAAGAAGCAAGCAAGGATACAGGGCAACCACATCATTTATTAGAAATAGTTATTTCAAATGCATTTGATCAGAAGCTCTTTTTTAAAAAAAAAAAGTCATGGTGCATATTGACCATCTGTTTAGCTGTTTGAAACATTTGTGTTCCTTACTTTTAGGAGGGTAAATTCCTTTATTGATGCAAGTACGAAATTCCAATTAGAGTTAATTAGAATTGTATGTCGAGAACAAAGGGAAAATTGTTCCCAAGGAATGAATAAACCTGTATACATTCCTTAGCATGCAACAAAGGGGTACACTGGAACCCCAAAAGTTACACTCTAATGAGGTCCAGCCATCCACGCACACAAATGCAAAGCATTCTTAGTGTAAAGCAACTTTAATAGAATTAGCATACTAAGTTCCTCAACAAAACACCCAAAGTTACCCATCCCCTCTTGGGTAAATATATAGCCAAACAAGGTTGGCCTGAAGTGGGTCCACTGAGGCCTCAACGGATGCCCCAAGTCGGAGATACCTTCTGGAGAGGAGAAAGGGACCAGCGAGTCTAGGATGAGGGAGTAAAATCAAGGTACAAATCAAGGTAAGGTCCGCATGGTCAGCCTCCCCACATGTCTCTCACTCACTAGTCCTTTCCAAGTGACCCTTCCAAGTCCTGGGTGCATGTTCAAAATCAAGAAGCATACAAGCTCTTCTCTTAGTGTCTCTCTCCAAAGCTCAGCTGCCTTCCATGCTATATAGCTCACCAGACTCAGCTCTGCCTCATTTTCAGGTAGTTAGTCCAAGGCACCAGAATATAAGTAGCATTGGGGAACATGGCACCTCCCTCATTTATGGAGATGTTCTGTTCTATGTTCATGACCACTTGTCATCTGATTTTAAAGGGGAAAAATAAAAGTCAACCTTAAATAATGTATCTGCAAATACATTCGACTATATTCAGAAGGAAAGAAGTGTATTTAATGTCTCTGAACAAGAAATATACACGTGCATATACGTCAACATAGTCTTGGGGTGTTTTTTCTTTGAAAAACAAAAATACATCATGACTTACCCAACCACACAATATAATAGAAGTTCAAATAACAGGGCTTATTCAGCTACATTTAATTAATACATACATATATGAATATATATAATTTATATATATATAACTGGTCATAGCTGATGGTATAAAGTAGTGTTTAAAAGATGAAAAGCTTAGGAAGAAATAATTTTAAGTACTCTTCTAATTTGTTAAAATCAGGTCCATGAATCTAAAAATATTACTTTAAATTTTAATTTCTGTAGATTATTTAGCTCCTGTTATATCAAACCACAGACTAATTCAGCCTTGTTAGGATATGACACTAAATGTCAGTCGAACAAAAGGGTGAGTCATGGTTTGAGGAAGCATTTGTGATTCCACAGGAAGGACATTGCAGTTTAACCTGAAGTAATGTACTACAATGCCTTCTACTATTACTTGCTTCCATCTCTGCTTGCCATAAATTTTGCTCAAAGTTAAAATAGCCCATGATTGTCATCATGTTCAGTAGCTTTATTAAAATGCTCTTTTGAATGGGAAAGCAAAATTTTCACCCTAACAATAAATGTTACTATATAAAATCATTGGCTCTTTAATAACTGAAAATGTATTACATTGCTTTTAATTCTTATTTTTTCTTAATTTTCAGAATTTTTTAAAAAAGATTTATTTATGCATACAGAACTGGGGTACAGGCCAGAGGTGCAAGGGCAGTGAGAGGATTACCAGAGACAGAGTGGGGTGCAGAACAGGCAGATTGACGAAGTACACAGCTGAGGGGAGCAGCGGGCGGGTCAGGAGAGGTCTGCTGCACCATATGGGTCACCTCTGGGTAGGGATCGAACTCATGCTGAAGTGGCTTTAGCTTCTTAGTGCTGTGCTTTAACCCGCTGCACCACCAGGGAGGGCCCATGCTTTTCATTCTAATCAAAACTATCATAAAACTTTACTTTTGAAACATTCTTTTAATAATTATCATTTTATAGGTACAGTAGAAATATCTTCTGCTTTATGAATATATTGCAAATTAATGAAGCTTCAATCTCAAGGTCTTAGAACAGCAAAATATTTTAAGGAAAAGAAAAACTTCAAGAAATTTAGCTTTTTCTGGTTTTCACCTCCATCTCCCTATTTCACTCCACAGTATTCACCAAAGGGAAAATTAGGGTAGGAAAAAATCATTTTGTCTCTACCTTCTAAGTTCTTGACTACAGACAACTCCTATAAATAAAAGGGAGATTAATAGGAGAAAAAAATTTAGTAACAGTATACCTTTTCTATACACAGGAGAAGAAACTGAGCAACTCACTGAAATGACATAAGTCACCTTCAAATACCATCCTCAGCTAAAGAAAACACTGGGAGGGAGAGCAAAGGAAACCAGTTGTAGAAGGTTACCAGTAATGGCACAGTATGTAAGGATATGGCTGCTAAGGCAGATTTAAGTGGCTTCCTTCTCCATTGATCAGATAAAAGTAACTGGTCATCCCATCTTCTAAGGACAGGTTTAAGGAAGAGTTACCCTTGAATATGGAGGTTTTCCTTTATGTGTATAAATACCTCTTTAAAAAGAGCAACCTCCACCCAACTCTGAGAGCCCTTTTTATGTCTTCTATTTTACAAAAATAACCAGCCTAAAATAGTCCTTATGCCAAAGAGATATATTTTGGGGGGTGGCAAATTTTACTATAGCAGTCCTTCATGACTTTCCTTTTATATAAGTGATTAACTTAGAGTAGTACCATATGGATTTATAGTTGACAATTCGCTCATAGATTTCTACTCAATATATCTTCCCATTAAGAATGTAACTTCTTAAAGTAAAAAAAAAATTAGATCTAAATTTTGAGACTAAACAATTTCTATTAATGAGAAGTAAGTGTAAGAAGTTACACAGATAAGTCACAAAAGTCAATGGCCTGTGTAGGGAAGATTCAGTGAGGTCCCTAAGCATTTCAGTAATGTCATATAACACTTCCCTTTAGAATTCAAATAATAATTTTGGTGATATTTTAACTTTGATAAAAAAAAATACTATTTGAATCAAGTACAAAGAGTATTTTCTGAATTTTGGATGTATATTAGAAATTCATGAGCTTCTGATGTTCACAATCTAGATTCTGCCATTCTACTTGTAAAAATAAGTAATTTTCACAATAGCAGGGAAGGCTATTTTTGCTGGAACCAAATGAAAAAAATATTGATTTGAAGACCCTTAAAGAAAATTTTCAAAGCAGTGTGTGAACAGTATTGGAAACTTGTCAGAGCCATTTTTCAAACTTATACTCAAGTACAAATACCATTTCCTAGACCACAGTGAAGAACTGAATAAAAGTTCTATGCATCATATATCATTTTTATGTTAGAATAAGGTAAGCTCATGAAAGTAGTATAAAATACCACAACTGGTTTTAATCAGATTCTTTCTATTCTAAATACTGCTAAGTAATAAAAATCCAACCTAGTTCATTTAAGATCTGACTGGCTTTACTAAATGAGTCATGAATTGTGTTACATTCTACCTAGCAAGCAAGAGGTCTTGGTGGGGCTTGGGATGGATGAATGAGACAATTTGGGATCTTGTATTTTTAATACAAAAGAATGAGTTAAGACAAAATTAAATTTTGAGGTTCAATAAACATTTGTGTGATGCTTTTATTATTGTCCAATATATATGAGCATCAAGGAGCATATATTTTATACTCTAGTCTTTAGGCACATTTTACTTAGCCAATGAAAAATGACAGGTCTCACTAGACTTGATATTCAAAATATCTTTTTAAAATTCCCTTTATCTTCCAATAGTTATCATTTGCAGAAAATTACATTGAAGGGTTGGCATTATCAGTTATGACAAATAAAAAAAAAAAAAACTCAGCCCGTATATGAAATACTAAATTCTTAGGTACCTAACTTTGAGGCCCAAATTTCCATCTGAAAACATTTAAAACACATTGAGGGGAGAAGTTAAAGTTCAAAAGTTACTAAAAACTGTTACTGAATGCTGGTCTGTGTTTCCTTGGCTAATGAAAGGGAACAGTTTGAATAGCAGAAAAACAGTTTCATTTATTGACAAATTAAGGAAGACAGCAGTCTAGTGTCTGAAAGACCACCATCCTGCTTTTTGATACAGCGAGGGGTATTTATCCAGGGAGTAAGAAAGGGGAGAGGAATGAGCAAGAATCAGCATCTCATCCTTGTGACTCAAGCCTCTGGAGATTTGGGGGGAGATTCAGGTTGGCAAACACTTGCTTTTACTATCAGCTGGTGGTTAGCAATTCTGGTGCCAGTTTCATTTTTTTAGTGCATTCTTGTTTCTGATATATAAAAACAAGACTGTTAAATCTAAAGGGTAAGTTTTTAAAAAATGGGAGAGTTTAGCTAGTGGGGCAAAAAGGGAAAGAAATGTTTTGCTATTGTATCAAAACCATATGAATTTCTTACTTCAAATACAGTAAGGTGAGCATTGGATTTTCAGGATTAAGGACACAGGAGATATGCATAACCCATGCGCTATAAACCTGAAATTAGAAACAGCCAATCTTTCCTAATTGGTTTATGATGACATATTCATCAAGTATATAACCAAGTGTCCTCCAAGTTGTTTACTATGTGAAAGGCGTTTGTTTTTCCCTGTTTGCTAGGCAAGAGATTTCAGAACATAATGTCTTTGGTTACACTGAAAATATACATAGACATCACTAAATGGAAGTCAACAGATTATAAATTAATTGTCTTGCCAAGATGTAGAGTTAATCAGTTTCTTTTGAGATGAATGAGGAAACTAAACATTCTGGTATATCAAGGTTTCTTCAAATGTACTCTAATTATCCATCTTTCTTAATCTTTCAGAATGGAGCACGTTAAAAGTCTGACTGTACAGCAAACTAGTCATAGAACCTATACGAATCTACTGCAGGACAAAAGAACAGAAACCACCATAGTTTGAGATAATGAACACCACACATTGACATTCCAAGCACTGTGATTTGGATTTTTTTATGAATTAGCATGAATGAAAACAAAACATACTACCCCCAAATATGCCCCTTTGGCATAAGAATTATTTTTAGTTGATTATGTTGAGGAAATAGTAGGCATAAAAAAAACTCTAAAAACTAAACACAAATAACTTTTTTCTAAGAGATACTTATGAGAAAATCCCCCTTTGCCAGGGTCGTGCGCGCGCGCTCTCTCCCCCCCTCCTGTCTGTCTCTTTAACAGTAAGGGAAGTATGATTGCAATTCTCTACAAACTTTTACTAGTGGAAAAGACAATGACAAATATTCAGAACACACTTACTCTTTATTTTGTCTCATAACCTCCCATAAATCGATCTCTACTGCCAATATATTTTCTGTAGCATGGACTATTTGCAGGAGTTACTCAGTTTTTTGGTTCTCTTCCATTTATACAGGACATACACATGTTAATCTTTTGTTTGTCTTACTACTACTAATCTGTTATTGAAGGTTTATCTTAGTTAAGAAACCGAGGATAGGGAGCAACTTACTGTTTGCTCTCACGATGGTAAATAACTTGCTCAAAGTCAAGTAATAAATAGCTCAGTATGTATTAAAAACCAGAATTTTAAATACCAAGTTCCTAATGACCATGATTCACAATCAAGTTCCCTAAAACTCAGTATGGACTGCATGGGAGGAAGAGTTCTCCATTCTTCTCTGGCTGGTTTAATAGATCCAAGATAAGGAAAAAAATCCTATACAGAGTAACCTCAAAGATAATGAGGCTCCAAGAACTTACCTAAGGAAGCAACTTTTACACCTTTTAGACAAAGAAACAATAAACATATAGATGAAGAAGTTTGGGTTTGGGGGTAGTAGAACTTTCAAGTAGTAAGACTGTTTATAAAACCTCCTTGGCCCTAACTTCCCTATCCCTGGTAATAAAGATGTCTCTTTATCATCTAGTGAAGAGGGTACCTTTCACAAAGATTTATTTCCTGTTTTCAGAGGATAAAGTGTCAGAGTATCCTATCACCAGCTATTTCTTAAATAACTTTAATTCAAAGTAATCAATATGCCAGAATGATATTGCTCTCCTTCAGGACTTTACATTATTGAGATTGATTAAATGTTACTTTTATTAGTTAATACATTAAAAAAAGAACAACATCTTAGTCTACTGAGTATCTTCCTATTATATGCAGGTAGTCTAGGTAATCTAAATCACTCACTTTTTTTTTTTAAGGTTTCCAGTATCCTTTTGTAATTACTACTAAATTGGGGGAAGATAGCAGAAAACTGAGAAAGGGTAGAGTACATTCCAGAAATCAGTTTACTTCTCAGAAACTATTTTTAATACCTTCTGTTCTAAGTCTTCTATATGACACTAATCATATGATCTATACAATTAGATAAGGTCATCCCCTTTTCAGAGTTCACAGTGGAGCTCTTCTTCCAGAATAAAGTAGACTCTATGAAGTATCTTTCCAGAAAAAATGATTCTCAAAGCAGAGTCTACTTCCTTCGTCTTAAATGCCCTTCACTTTGTTTCATCCTAGTGGATAGCTACACATTCATTCATCATTAAAGAACTAGCTTAACTGTTAATTTTTCTGAAGAGACTAATGATTACTCCTATCCCAGGAGTAGTATTTCATAATGTACATCAACTGTGTTACAGCATAAAATATTGCGAAAGTGAGTTATCTCTTTGAAAGCTAATCATTGTTATTGTCTACATCAGTTAGAATCAGGTATTTTTCTGTAAGTTTAAAGCAGGCTTTGAGGCAAGGATTCTTGTAAAAAGGATTTATTAAGGTAGTGCTTCTAAACCCGAGGAAACTGCTATAGCCCTCAGATAGGCAAAGGGAGAAACTACAATCAGGCTGTGATCTCAGTGGAATTATTGTTGAAGGTAAACCTCCAATCTGATCCCAATGGGTAATTCTGGAGTGTAATCTAAATTTCAGGGTTATCTTGACCCAAGCAAAGGAAACTAACCCTGACATTCAAGCAGAGAATGTAAGTCTCTGGGCACTTCATGCTCTGTGTATGAACTGAATAAAAGATTTACTGGTAGCCAAGACTAATCTTACAAAAAGACCCAAAGTTGTAGAGCTAGTGAAAACCAGAACACACCAAAGGGTACAAAGGTACACAGGTACATGGTGAAAATGAATCTACTGGACCTGAGCAGAGCATTGGTGTTAGCTACAATGCTCTGTGAATTAAAAATGAATGATTCATTCTTGACTCAGACCAAGGCAGTACGTATGGCAAAGGATGCATGGAGAACTAATGGGCTTGGAATCAGGGTTAAGAAATGGATGAAAAACCAGACAATGCCAGTTAGCCTATTGACATTGACTCTTTCAGCCTGCTGCTACCTTATTCGCCTTCCATGATACAATACCAGCTCTCTCCTACATCCACTGCCAGTAGGAAAGGGTGCTGCATGGAGGAAGTAGAAAAACAGGAATAGTATCTGGCCAAACAGGTCCCAATCTAGTCTAGAGAACGGAAAGTCACAATCTGGGTTCATGGCCAAGCTTTCTTAGATTTTTTACACAGAAGAAATGAAAATTACTCTGAATTGAAGTTGAATTTAGACCAGCTTATCCACTCTCTATTTTCTCACATTTCTGTCAGCCACAAAACTGATTTACTAAGAAAGTAACTGCCCGAATTATAACTACCCATTTTAGACTAATGAGTTTTATTCTCCAGTTTTGGCTTAACAATGGCAATAGTATGCCATTGTTACAGTCACAATGTAATACTAACAAAACTGCCTATGTCTCTAAATTCCTTTCTACCATAAAGCAGATTCCGAATATGACACCTCTTTCTGCATACTTAGCATACCTGTTGTAGTGGAGCAGGGAGGTGAGTTGGGAGCCAGTTAAGGAAGCTGGCAGGCCTCCCAGGCCCCCAGCAGATCTTTAAGCGCTCTCTGGGCTCTCTCTGGGCTCGCTCTGGTGTTCTGTCATGTTCTCCCTCCTCTCGTCGCGCAGCTCATGAGGCTGCCCTTATATGCCTGGCCTCTTAGACACAGGTGTGCGCACTCGCACATGCGCAGCCGCACACACACCCATGCGCAGGTGTCCAGAATCAGGCGCGCATTCCCCATGCACACGCCTTCTCCGTTAACAAGATCAAGGCCTCAGGTGAGAGCCACACAGACCAAAGGCGTCAACACTTCATATACCCTACACCTATATGATAGCAATTTAGCAGCTAAGATTTGACTGAGAGTTGTGATAGTTTAGGATATGACGCATCTTGAGTCTTGCCTCTGCCTTTTATTGGATGGAACATGTTAAACAAATCATTTCACATAAACTTTGGTTTCTTTACATACAAAATCAAAATCATCATTCTGGCAACAGTATATGTGCATTACAAGAGAATTTGAGAAAATGACTGGTGGTCTTATAAAACAGGAAACCGCCCATAGATGGCAGCATATCACCAGCTCTCCAACTATTGTATCATAAACAGCAGTTTCATTCCTCAAGCCATAATAACCTACGATAAAGAGTTAGACATATTTTGCCAGAAGGGTGTACTGACTATTTCCCAGTTCACCTAGTGTACCAGTTTAGGGCCTCTCTATGAAGTGGCTGCTTTGAGTAAGAAGTGTAAGGGATTTATTGGGATGTGACAAAGAATTTCCTTGAGTAAATACTAGATTAAGTTTTTGTCAGCCCTCTTTTCCACTAGGACTCATCCTTGGACCTTGCATTTGGCTGCATAGCCATTTAGGAAGAATCCTGTTAAGCCAGTTTACTGAAAATTGTCATTACCCTCTGTTTAATACCCTGGCCTGTCTTCAGCAGGAATTTTGTTAAGCCCTCTTAGAAACCCCCTACCCTTGAGGTCTTTGCTTAGTACATTTCTACCCAATAATGCCTCTCATTCTGCTAATTGGCTCCGATTCTATAGCTGATTTTGCTGTATTTGGAGATGAGGCTAATCTCTCTATTGTGATAATTTTGGCACCTATCACCAAGATCCTGAATAAAGTCCTCATTACCATTTGAACAAGTGTCAGAATTTTTGTTTCACAGGTAGAATTTAGGTAAATTAAGAGAGTAAAGAAATAAGCAAGAAAAGTCTTCACAGTTCTGATACCTTCGGAAAAAAGAGGGAAGCAGGAGAAGGGGATTAGAAGAATCTCAGACCTTTCTAGCTGATTGTCAGGTCAGCTGTATCAAAGTCTGAGCTTAGAGAAAATACATGAATTTAGTGTCTGTTCCAGGATAATCATGAGAACTGTGATGGCTCCCTGAATTCCCAGAACATGGATGCCAACCATGGTGTTATTGCAAAGGTTTTCCTTCTTCCTTTCTCCATTTCCAAGACCTACCTCTCACACCTGCTTATAAAAACTTAGTATACTTGTCGGAGACTCTTTGTCCCCGATCATGGATTATTGGGGGGCAGAACAGGCAGGGTGTCAAGGTGGGAATGGTGTCGGCGAGAGGAGATTCCTAGAAAAAAGGGGAAAAAGGGAAAAAAGGGGAGCGGGCGCGAGGAAGACACGGGAATGGGAGTTGGGTGCAAGTCTTCCTGCTCTGCCTTCAGCAGAGGCTTATTTTACACATTTCAAGCAGGCAGAGGGATGACATTAGCATATGAAATGGGCTGAGATCACAATCACCTTTTTTGCTAACAATAGCCTGGGGTCGTTTTGACCTTTAGTTGAGATTATACCATTTTTAAAATCAATCTATCAAGGTTAAAACAGTACATAGTTTCACAAAGTTTAAGACTAATATTACTATATTTACCACAATGAAGATTCACCAAAATAAAGTCTCTTAAACATTATCTATGACTTAATGGATTTCATTTCATAGAGACATCCTAGGGTAAAGTAAAGTGAGGGCAGGAAGAGGAAATTTCTTGTAAATCAAATTAAGGTAAGCTTTGAAAAACTTGTTAAAAAGTTTAAGTGAGTTTTCTTGAAGTAGAAAACCTGGTAGAAAACCTGATTAGCTCTGCATAAGTGACTTGGGTGAATTTCCATATCTAAAGACTAGATAGTAGGAAGTTTGAGTGGTTCTTTAGAAACTGAATAGAAGGCTAGGAGAGATAGAGTGATAAGATTTGGGTTTTCCTCAGTCTGGCAGTGAGAGAGACTTTGCAGTAACAGCCATTTGTTTTTATTAATCAGCCGGTTGTTTAATGACTTTTGACTTCAAGAGGAATTTCTGACCCTGGTGCAGTACTTGCTTGTCAGGGCCCGGTAGTGCCTTCTGAGGCTGAGGCAATCCAATTGTAAGCTGAAGAATATTGCTCAGAATATTTTGATATTATGATTATACAAAAAGGGAGGTCATAACATAAGTTAGCGTGGAAAGTCTGATTTTTCAGAGCACTTCCGTCTCCATGGGAATATGTCAGTTGATAGAGATTGCATAGCTTGTGTCATATACTCATTATAAAAGCAGTTGCTTTGTGTGTGTGTGTGTATACAGATATATATGTATGTATATATGTGTGTGTATACACATATATGTGAGTGTGTGTGTATAGATAGATATAGATATAGATGTATGTATATAAATTTTCCCCAAAAAAGGTCAGATAGGCTTTTCTAAGAATACCCAGAGTAGGTCTCCGACAATAAGCATCACTTCAGTGTGGGAACTAAAGTCAATTGATGTCCAAGGTAAACTGCAGTCCACAGAGCCTCAGAAAGTCTATTTCTATCATTTAAAGAATTCAGACTACTTTACATTAAGAACAGTGAAAGGCATAGGGGCTGAAAAGAGTTCTTTGTCTCAGTCCTTTGCCCTTTTTCCAATTTCAAAGAAGCAAACTCTGTTTCCCCTTTTCATGACTTACAAGAATGTGTCTTGGGTGTTATCATCCTGATGTAAGTTTGTGAACTTGTTCTCTACTTGAACATGTCCATCCCCTTCTTGTCATGTGATGTCTCTTCTCTTTCCTTGACTTCCAGGTGTCTTAACATAGGCTCTATGTACTTTTTCACCCTATTTTACTATAGCACTTATAGCCACACCTGTTATTATTTTTTGCCTTTTTCTTCTGATAATCTGTCTAATGTTCATTTGTTCCTCTGTCTAGTTTCAGAAGAATCCAGATGGGGTGGGATAATTTTTCTGAGTCCTGACATTTCTTCTTATTGTTCTTTCTCTCTTTCCCCCACATTTAATTTAGTACTAATGACTACTAACTTGCATCAGTGAAAATGGCTTAGCTTATATTGCAGTGACAAGCACTTTGCTTATCTCAGTGGCTCAGTCATTCTACATTCCCATCAAGGGTTAGAGATGCAATTCTGCTCATTTGATTGAGCAGCTTCCGTTTGGGCTAGTGTTGGTCATTGTGGCAGAGGAAAGAAGATATGGTGAACCATATATCCAGTCCGAAAATTTGTGTTAACAAGTAACATAACACCAGTTAGCCAAAGTAAATCATATGACGAAGGCTATGTCAGCAAAGTGCATAATCCTCTTAGAGAGTTATTCAATAAAAAGCCATGACATAGCCCCAGTTTTCACATCTTTAATCAGTATCTCAATATCATTTTTCCTTACATGTGTATTCTAGTACTAGTATTTCAGTTTGTATAGTCAACAGAAAGTAAGCAATTAACTGCCTGTCTCTGTTAAGAACTCCTTCTGAAAGGCCTTCTTTGAGCTCTATCATTTGTTTGCTTTCTTATCACTGTAGCACCTTAGCAAATATATTCATAGGATATCCTGGGCTTTATATGAAAGGCATTAATCATTCATTCCACTTTGGTTGTCTTCTCTTTTTTCTCTATCTAGCAGTCAAACAAGGTCACTATTATAAGATTTATTATATAGCATCTTACCGAAAATTGATTTTTTTTTTTTTGTCCCTTCTAAAATCTTACTGTGATACATTAGCCTATAAGATTTTGCGGGTTTTTTTTTTTTTTTTGAGAAAAAATAGCACTCAGTCTGTCTTAATCCTATGATAATTTATCTTTAAAATCATAAATGTGAGCTAAGTTGATATGGTCAATGGTTTAGTTCATAACATTGATTAGTTCCAACAGTTATTGGCATTTGTACTATTACTAACCTGGAATTTCATCAAAGGTTCTAGCCCCTTGTAAAAGAGCTCATCAAGGGAGCAGGCCAGATTACATACAATCAAAGCCTCATAATATTTTTGTATTTTTGGAGACCGCACTGGAGGAATGCTTTAAGGCTAGGTCTCCTTAGGAAAAGTTTTGTGTTTTTTTTTTTTTTAAGATTTATTCATTTATGCATACAGAACAGGGGTACAGGCCAGAGTTGTAGTGGGTGAGAGGATTCATCAGACACAGAGTGGGGAGCAGAACAGGCAGATCTACTGAAATACACTGCTGAGGGGAGCAATGGGTGGGTCAGAAGAAATCTGCCACGCCATGTGGGTCAGCAACCTGGCCAGGGATGGAACTTGGGCTGCAGTGGCTTTGGAGAGCTTCATAATAAGCTTTAACCTTGCATGCAGAACTGGGGTACAGGCCAGAGGCTCAGGGACGGTGTGAGGATTCACCAGAGACAGAGTGGCGAGCAGAACAGGTAGATTGATGAAGTACACTGCTGAGGGGAGCAGC
>NW_004567128.1:18170797-18180401 GCF_000260355.1 Condylura cristata
CCACCAGGGAGGGCCGGAATAGTTATTTTTTAAAAGATTGATTTATGCATACAATAATGGGGGTGTAGACCACAGGTGCAGGGGAGAGGGGGCGAGAGGATTTACTAGTGACAGAATGGGGAGCAGTGGAACAGAACAGGCAGATCTACTGAAATGCACTGCTGAGGGGAGCAGCAGGCAAGACAGAAGAGTTCTGCTGCACCTTATGTGGGTCAGCTCCCTGGCCGGAGCCAAACTCAGGCCACAGGATTCCATGCTACTGCTGAGGCTTAACCCCTGCACCAGAAGGGAGGACCCAAAGAAAGGTTTTGAATGGGGTCTTTTATGGTGTTAATGGCATAATTCTCCAGTCATAGGTAGTCATAACTGATAGCAAGGGCTGTGATGGCTGTTGCTTTCCTGCACATGACCTTTCCACTTTCCAGGTAATGGTGGTGCATGTGTTTCTCCATCCCATAAGGGAAAATGCTCACTTTTGTAGCCCTAGGAGGATACCTATCTGACACTTTGGGGCCTACATACAGGGGTCTTTGGCCACACTCCTTCCAGGGAATTGTCCACTGCAGATAGGGAGGATGTGGTTGATTGCTTATCAGCTATTCAAATATGGTTTTTAATTCATTTCCTCCCACCAGCTCATGACTCTGTTCTCTATGCTATCTCAGTATCAGCACTATTTTACTTTGAAGTGTACAATACTTCAAATCTCTAATAATGTCAAATTGGATCTGTAGTGGCTTAAGTGATGTTATCTCATACCCTTGTGGGTTCTTTTAGGGTAATAATCAAACAAGCCTCAGACAGATTGATAAGAGAAAAAAAAAACATGTCAAGCTTTAACAACATGTATGTATACATGGGAGAGATCAGCATGACTGATCTCTCGTGCCCCCATGGTTTTAGATGCCATTTTAAATAGCTCAGCTAAAACAAGGAATGTAAGGGTAAGTTAGGGAGTTTATGAGAAAACAGCATGCAGATTTAAGTTCTGTCTTCTCCAGAGAAAACAAACAGGTGATTCGATCTTTCTGAGTAGGCACTTACATAGAAAAGTTTACATAAAATAGAAAATGCAACTTTTACCTGAAATGAAGCAAACAGGAGAAGGGAAAGATGATCGGGTTGGTGGCCCTTCACCAACACGCTTAAGAATACAGGATATGATGCCAGTGTGCACAAATGGAGAGAAGCAAAAAGGATTTATTCACACAGGAGTGAGGAAAAGGGACCATGGAGAAGAACCAGAGGAAAAAACAATCATTAATCATCGCATGACCAGATGCTGTCTATCCTACACTAGATGGCACCTTCAGAGCAGATACCAGGGTCCAAGCAAAATACCACACTTAGCAAGAGGAAGGCTGTCCAAGACCAGAGTCAAGCAGGCATGATACTGTGAAGAGGGCGCCTGCCGGCTGAGCCAAGACTGGAGGGAAAGCGCAATCGGTCCTGTGTGGACAAGAGACTGGCAATTCACCAAGCCCAGAGGGCAGGCTGGAGCTGGAGCCCTACATGAAGAGAGAGATCCCCCCTCTGGGCCTGTGCTCCCCCTTTTAATGTCAATACAGCTCTGCTCTGCTTTTTGGCCCCACAGTTCCACTCCCTATTCAGGAAGATGGGGTTAAGAAAAAAAAAATCACCTTTATCACGCTGGCAAGACCAGTAGGTGGTAGGAGGACTTGGTGCCGTTTGATGGCAATGGTGGGGGCGGGGAGAGCATTCGGGCAGGGGGCTCTAGACCAGAGACCAGATAGGAGCACAGCTTCCAGTGAAAGCAGGAAGTCCTAGAGTACAGTGGTGACAGAGAGGCAGCCACATGAGCATAGCTCAGAGGTTGTTCTTCTAACACACCTAATCTTCCAGATCCCCATTTTTTTTAAAGATTTATTTATTTATTCATATAGAACTGGGGTACAGGCCAGAGATGCGGAGGGTGAGAGGATTCACCAGAGACAGAGCGGGGAGCAGAACAGGCAGATCAACGAAGTACACTGCTGAGGGGAGCAGTGGGCGGGTCAGGAGAGGTCTGCCGCACCATGTGGTCACCTCCGGGGCAGGCGGGAATCGAACTCATGCGGAAGTGGCTTTAGCTTCTCAGTGCAGTGCTTTAACCCGCTGCACCACCAGGGAGGGCCCAGATCCCCATTTTTGAAAAATACCTCTTGCTAACAGAATATTTAGGGTGCCATATTTTTGTTTCCCTACATTTCTTTTCCTTGATTATCCTTTACCTATATATTGTTAGAATAAACCTGCATTTCTGTGGTAATCTTGATTATGGGATGCTAATTTACTGAAATGGAGGGGTTTAAAGATCTGAAAGATTAATTTCTATACTATAATGTTCTGTTATTTTGGGGGGCAGGGAAATGTTTAAGTAAAAATGTGTTATCAGTGGAATATTACTCAGCAATCAAAAATCAACTTTTATCATTTGCAGTAATATGGATAGAGCTTAAAGGGATTATGCTCAGTGAAAGAAAAATATCAGTTAGTTTCACTTAAAGGAGGAACATAGGGAAACCATACAAGGGATCAGGGTTGGAGGGAAGACAAAACTAACATTCAAAGTATAAATTGAAGATGTTCATCAGGAGAGGAGGGAAGAAAGGGATCAAAATGGGAGGGAAGAGTGCAAGAGACTATGGTAATGGTCATGGATGTCTTAGTGGTGGTATTTTTATGGGGATACCACCTAAGAGGAGAAATAAAGCATTAAACAAAAATGAATAGCAATGTAAAAACATATAAATGTTCACAAAATATGCTGAACAAATAAAATATTTAACTTATAAGATATTTGAAAGATTTATATACCTTCTTTCTAATACTCACCATCATCTCCTGGCATCTCAGTCCTGATTTTTATTTCAGCTTCTGTTTGGACCACAACCATAGTTCCCCAACTATGCACCAAGGTACCATAGTACCATAGGGCACTAAGAGATGTACTAAATGTTCAAAAGACATCCAGCACCATCTGTCAGACACAATGCAACAAACCCAAAATAGTTCAGTTTCATCATCAGATCATGTGAAATTCCTTTTGATTACATCATATCTTTGTGAAGCTGGGTTTTGACAACTGTTGTGATAAAAAGCAAGTACTATACCAAAACCAGTGTAGGACAAGAAGTGAGGATAATAGTATCCAAACTGACTTCAAGCTCAGAGAAAATCTGCTACTACCCAACAAACAAATGTATCTTTTGTGGTTTTTAAAAATTAAATAAGCTTTATTGATACCTTCTATATGTGTGTGTGTGTGTGTGAGCATGTGTGTGTATAATTTTCTCAAATAGCCAGTAAATATGCACAAAAAGTCTACTAAGTGATTTGAAATGATCTACTCAATAAACATCTTTAGAATTTTCTGAAAGTTGGGCCAATAACTGTCTTTGTCAAAGCTTCCTGGGAATTGCAGCCAAAACTATTTTACTTTTAGATATAGATGTTTTATTCTTTTCATAGCCACAGGTAAGAATGAAACTCCAATCATAGTTTTTTGGGTTTTTTTGGTGGAAAAAATGGTGGTTATTCAAAGAGAAAGTGAGATTGATGCTTTATTCGCTGTTAAAAAAAAAAAAAACCTAATATCACGTAATCACACGTAATCATAGGGTATGTGTGTTCATATGAATATCTATAAATGCATCAATACTATTAAATATTCTCAAAATACAAATCCTGTTTGGGTAAAGTATTTTTTAAACAGTGAATTAAACACCTTTAGTTTAAAAGTTCTCTACTTCAAGTATGTATTAAAAAAAAAACGATTTTTTTAAAATCGACAATTCTCAACTATGGCTGCATATGCTTATAATTAACCATGGGTCTATGAATTTGTCTGCACAGATCCAGGCATAACTACCAGTTTTCCAGCTGATTTTTAATGTGTGGTTAGGACTCAGTAACTCTATTTTCTATGATGCTATTCAGAAAAACTAACTTTCACCCCACTATCTATTTCTGTTTATTTAACCTTAAATGCTAGCTGCTATTATGCTGTGTTGATTCATTGTGCAGAAAGCCATACTGATGCTAAAGTATCAGCCCTATTTATTCTTACATCTTTCAATAATTCACCAACCACCATTTCCTGTAAATGTTCTGGCTTTTAAAAGTCACTGCTGAACAAAATACCAGTTTACTTGTTCAGCTGGGTTGAAGGAGCTCAGTAAGAAATCTGTTGGGAGGAGTGAGAATAGACTAGGGCACAGACCATAATTTAAGTCATTTTGCTGCTCTGTCCATGAAGTAACAGTGATGGGATGATTGCTTCCTCTTGTGTTTATCCCAGACTCTTAAAATGCTAAGCATTGCTAATCAAAAGCAGGTAAATTAGTTTTGGTGAAACTGCTGGTGTTTATTCTCAAACACATTACTACAGAAGGTCTGTTGCAAATGTAACATCTGTGTTTCACTAAAAGAGAAGGTAGGAGAACCGTGAGTGTTTATAGCTTAGATCATTGCCTTGTTTTGCTTTAGTCTTAATAATGCTTTCTCACTAGCTTTCCCAAATTGCAGGAATCTCTGGAAGTGAAATAAATTTGTATCATAAGTATTCTATCAGATTACAATAAGGAAAAACTTACGGTCTTCAAAATAATTTGATTCCTAATTTTGCGAGATTCAATAGAGATGTTCTGGATACCGTGGAGACAGGATATACTCTCATTTTCTTGTGATCCGAAGCATACACAATAGTGCCAGCTGCTTCCGTTTTACACTGAACAATGTCTTCACACACTGCTGATAGAAAACAGCACTCTCGAGCATATTAGAGTCATTTGTAAATTGTTGAAGGCAAAGATCACAGTTGAGTGTACATTTCCCAGAATATATTGTCATTAGGAGTTAGGCTTAAGTCACTTCCTGTTAAATCAATGAGATTCCAGAGCCTTAGATATGAGTATTGTGAAAACAGAAAATGCTGAACCACATTCTTCCTGATCCCTTCAATAATTGTCTTAAAAGTCCATTAGCTACGATAATGAAATGTAAATAAAATGCAGATTTTTATGGAATCAATATCAAGAACATCAACTAAATTCATTTAGTTCTCTATTAAATGATGAAAGATCCAGCTAAAAGTCTACTTTATGTGACCTAAAGTGCTGCTAGATCCAATACAGAAATTTTCCCTGTGATTTTGTAGCATGAATGCAGGCATCTGATGTAAGTGGTGATGGAAAAAACAAAATAGCCTCCCCTCCTCATTTTCTCCCTTCTGAAAGACCTTATTTAAAGAGAAAAAAACACATCTTAGAGAAAGAACTACAGACAAATAGAAAAATCTATATTTGAAAGTCTCAAAGTTAAAATTGCATCTGGAGCCAGTAGCTCGCTTTTCCCATCTGACACCAGAATTCAGCTTTCACCAGCATTCAGTTTTAATGCAGTTTGCCGCAATGCAAACAAATAAACAAATGGGAAAGGAAAGATCGGTTAGAACCTGACTTCTAATTTAATTATCATGCAATCAGAAGAGTAAAAAGCCAATTTCCCTCAATAAAGAAGCGGATATGTAACTTTTATAGCTTATGATTCTTCCATTGGATAAGAAAAGAGGTTGTTGATGTGATTATACATGTGAAGGTTACTGTTATCTCTAATACAAGCTTGCGACGCTTTCAGTTCAGGAAAAATACTTAATGACTAATTGTTTTTCTTTAGTAGACAGAGTAAGTAGCACCTTTAAGATAGTAATACACTGAAGATTGTAAATTACATTATCTTTCAAGGATTTTAGAAGGCCCTCTAAAGGGGCCTAAAATATTTGTGTTAAAGAGGAAAAAACATAATGTATGCAAAATACATAGGAATTTTTACCAAGCTATCTGTTTTGTAATTATCCAGGCCTGGTAGGTTCACTGTCTGTTCCAGCAGCTTAAAAGAGAAACTTGGAGCCCTTGGCACCATCCCCACAGGTTTTATTGGTAAGCAGAGGAAATAAGCCAGCAGGGGAATAGCCATTTGAGCCCCCTGGGAATCTTCACACTTTGTGCTTCCTCTTCCAGCTGTTCCTCATCCTCTCCTAGCCCTCTCTGCATAACGCTGCCCTTATACACAAGACCGCCAGGCTCAGGTGTGCATACTTGCGCACACCCATGTTCAGGTATCCATAGTCAGACATGCATGCCCCACATCCACACAGCTTTTACAGTAACAATATCAAGGCCACAGGTGACAGCCGCAGAAACCCCTAGAGTAAAAGCCTGGCCAATTCATTTACCCTGTAGTACCCAATACAGATGATTTCGGCATTCTATTATTTAAATTGATGTCAAAAGATCATGAAAAATTTTGCTAAGGTTGATCAATTCCCCTCATTTTACAGATAAAGAAACTCAATTCAGAGAGATCAGATGACTTACACAAAATGTATAACAGCCAGCAAAATAATCAGAATGACAACCCAGGTCTCTTAATTAACTAATGTATGTTCCATTATAGCACACATTACAGGGAAGAATCTGAAACTCCTCACATTTTTATCACTTGCAAAATAAAATACAGTGCCTTTAAACATAAAGTTATTTGAAAATCTGATATTTTTCTAATTAGATAAAAATGTTTTAAGACTCCCTGGTGGCTCAGGGGTTAAAGATTCAGTGTCATCAAAATATTGCCAGTCACCTTGGCATGAATTCAGTCCCTAGCTAGTCCAGAAGGCACAGCAGACCTCTCCTCTCTCACCTGCTGCTCCCCTCAGCAGTGTATTTCAGTAGATTTCCCTGTTCTGCTCCCCACTCTGTCTCTGATGAATTCTCTTACACACATACACATACCAGCACTTCTAGCCTACACCTCAGCTTATGCATACATAAATAAATAAAAAACAAATCTTTAAAAAAAGTGCTACAGGAATGTATAAAAGTTAAAAAAAAAGACTCAGTAATCACTGTAATATCTTGTTGTATGTCCTTGCAAAGATTGTTCCTTGAACACACTTCCCTTCATCATTTAAAATTAACCTGTGATCCAATTTAAACACGATAGAATGTATGTAAAAAGTACCATACCTTTTGTACAATATGTACATAAATGAAGCCATTATTCATTCAAGGTGTAGAGCATTTCCATCACACCAAGATAGCTTCTTTATGCATGCCTGTGATCAATTCCAACCATTATTCCTTCCTTGAACAACTTTTAGACTTCCTATCTCGATAAGTTGGTTTCATCTGTTCGCAAATTTCACATAAACTAAATCATACTCTCCGTTAAGTCTGACTTCTTTCATGAACCAAATGATTTTGAGATTCATCCATGTTGTTGAGTATGGTAGTAATTTTTTTTCCTTTTGATTGATGAGTGGCATTCCATATATACATGAGTGGCATTCCATATATACATACATACTCTGCATTCACTATTGATGAACATTTCGGTGACATCCAGTTAAAGACAGTTATGAATAAGATGCTATGAAAATTAATACATATGCATCATTTTGTATGAACTGTTCCTTATTTGTGATTTTTGCTCATAATTAGACTCAATTTGCAACCATCATAGGGTATCACATCTTGTTCATCTTTTATTGGCAATGTTAAATTGATCATTCTGTGAAGTGTTTTCCAGTTTCTTCAATATATAATTACTATTTTTTTCTTCCCTTAAAACATCATAAACTGTGTATGAAGGGCACTTCAAGCCCTGCTCCTTACCAAAGCTTCTCCCCAGACTGAGCATCTATGAAAGATTTCTGACAGGCCCAATTTTTACCTTTATGGCTGAAAAATAAAGATTTTCCAACTCTGATATTCTCTTGTCATTTACCTATTGTAAGCTAGGTCTCTCCCACTCCACTCCGCATATATTCATTTATCTATATATCCTTTATGATTTTGGACTCAGGGTTATCTGTTTTATGTTACATGATAGTTATTATTCTGTTGTTTAAATTTTCCTAGATATGGCCAATAGGAGCCTAGAAAGCCAGTTTCTATGTCCTTATAAACTGACCCATCAATTATTATTATTATTTTTTACTTTCTTATTTTTCAGGCATAACAAGATGCTCAAGGCTTATCTTATATCCATTCTGCCTCACTCCTGGAATTTAATATTTCTCCAAGGAGCCTTGACTCTTTCATGAGAAATGGTATTTGAGACTTAGATCTGAGTACTATATGTGCTCACTGGTCATGAGGCGACATTACTTTTTGGCCCTTTTACTCAGTGAAGCCTGGAAAATATGCCTGTGTATATACACTTGTCTAAATATGATACAAATATAACTATATAGACACATAAATGCATAAACATATGTGAATATTTTAGAAATAATAAATTTGCAGTGATTCCTACACTAATTAGGATCCAGTTTTAGGGGTTCTCGTTGCCTTCTCCACATTCTGCGTGTTTTTTTTTTTTTAAGATTTATTTATGCTTACAAAACTGGGGTACAGGTCAAAGGTGCAGGGGCAGTGAGAGGATCACCAGAGACAGACTGGGGAGCAGAACAGGCAGATTGTCAATGTACACTGCTGAGGGGAGCAGTGGGCAGGTCAGGAGAAGTCTGCTGAGCCATGAGGATCACCTATGGGGTGGGGATCGAACTCATGCTGAAGTGACTTTAGCTTCTTAGTGCTGTGCTTTAACTCATTGTGCCGCAAGG
Source organism: Condylura cristata (assembly GCF_000260355.1). Taxonomy (NCBI): domain Eukaryota; kingdom Metazoa; phylum Chordata; class Mammalia; order Eulipotyphla; family Talpidae; genus Condylura; species Condylura cristata. The sequence continues at coordinate 18,179,424 of NW_004567128.1, forward strand.
GAGAGCCCCACAATCTGTATTTTTATGTCCCTTCTTAGTGAGAACACTGTTCCCAGTAGGGAAGAGAAATCTGTTTCCCCTCTAGACATTCAGGTTCTTAACTGAGATACCCATATAATTAAAGAGCGATTAACAGCAGGAACACAAACAACATTTTAATATGATTTCTCCTGTATACATGGGAGAGACCCAAGAAAACTGAGGAAATCCCTCAAATGGCCCAAGGCTCCATCCTAAATATCACCTCAAGCCAAGAGAATGTTTTGGGGATGGGAGTAGGAGGAAGAACAGTTATAGAAGGTTATCGTGCTAAGTACAGTTAGTAGGGTATGGGTGTACATATTTCAGTCAGTGCTTTCTCCCTGGATAAGACTTCCAGAGAATTGGTCATTCCCCTTCATATGGAGAAGACACCCTACAAATGGAGAGTACCTTTTTAAATGTAAATGAGAGTTACAATAGGGTAACTTCTACCTGGTTTTCAAAGCTTATTGAGTCTTTCTCTCAGAAGTAATTAGCTCAAGATCATCTCTATTTCAAAGAGGTACATTTGGTACTGCTATAGTTTGATCCCCTTCATTTTCAATAATATCATCAGTTTTACCATATGCTCAATTTTATAAAGCATGTTTAAAATGTTTCAGAGCTGCTCCCTCCGTACTGCTACAATAAACCTTTCTAAAAGAAATCAAAATTTATGTTTATATCTCATCCCCTCCATATCCCTGAGACAGGAAAAAATATATAGTCAGGCTCCGCCCTGGTGGTGCAGCAGGTTAGGATACAGCCCTGCAAGTTGGCCACAGCCGCTTCAGTGTGAATTCCATCCCCAGCTCCGGAGGTGACCCACAGGGCACAGCAGACCTCTTCAGTCAAGCTGGCTGCTCCCCTCAGCAGTGTACTTCCTCGATCTGCCTGTTCTGTTCCCCGCTCTGTCTCTGGTGAATCCTCTCACTGCCCCTGCACCTCTGGTCTGTA
>NW_004567128.1:18180701-18198650 GCF_000260355.1 Condylura cristata
GGCAGACCTCTCCTGACCCGCCCACTGCTCCCCTCAGCAGTGTACTTCGTCGATCTGCCTGTTCTGCTCCCCACTCTGTCTCTGGTGAAGCCTTTCACCCTCCGCATCTCTGGCCTGTACCCCAGTTCTGTATGAATAAATAAATCTTTAAAAAATTGTATTAGCATATATTCAAAAGTAAAAAAAAATATTTTAAGATCACACCAGTGGCATTCTCTCCTGTGTCTTTTCTTCCAATTCCTCCACAATATATCACATATTTATTCTTTTCTGTGTTTCTTTTTGTAGACATCAAAAGGCATAGTCATGTTTTATTTCTTCACCTTTCATAGATAAATGGTAGCATATGTTTATGATATTTTGCACTGTGCCTTTTTTATTTAATATCATCCTGCTAGAAATCACTCTTATCAGTTCATTCAGAGCTTATTCATTCTGTTTAACAGTTATATAGTACAGTTGATCCTCAAATGGTAGAAGTTCGGGACACTGTCCACAGAGCATACCAAATCTTTATATAATTTCTATTTTTCACTAAGTATCATCATCTTACACATTAAGAACATCAAAGCCTAGAGAGTAGCAAAGAATGCTTCTCACTTGTTTGAGAAGTTCATACATTCTATAACTTGCACAGGAATGTTTTACCAAAACCAAATAACTTCAAAACCAAATAACTTATACAAATCTATGGGCAATAAAGTGTTTGCCATGTATGGTCATCAACACAGTGGAGAAGAGAAAGAAACTTTACAAGTATCAGCTTCGGCAAACCATCCCCCCTCCCCGCCCTCTACCAATAATTCATAATGCCTTTTTTTTTTTTCATTTGAGAGTGCTGAGTTTAGTGAGCTTTAGGGTTTTAATAAAGAGCTTCAGAATGATTGCCAAGTACTTCAAGTGCTCTCTGAGTGCACTTGGTGTTTGCAAGGATTTTCATTTCATAGATTACTTTGTGCAGTAATTTGAGAAACTAAGTGCTTTCGTTTAAGCACCCAAAGTTACAATACAATCTGCACTGAAAATTTTTGGCCTTCCTATCTTAGCATGGGTCACTCTTCTGAGAAGCAAGTTGAATCTTTTATAGAATTTGCTTTTTCTCTAGAAACAGCAAGCTTTGGGAATGGAATGCCTGCTTCCATTAAAACTACAACATAGCTATGGGGATTGGAGGTTTCCCTGTGGACACAATCATTTTATAAGCTATACAATGCTGGCATTAATGCTGACAATATTGTGTCAGTGCTGTTCAACAACATCACTACCCTTCCCATTGCTGCTGACACATAAGGCCTGCAAGACTCCCTTAGTGTCACACTCAATAAGGCATCTCTCATTTAAAACCTGCTGGTGTTTCTACCTCAAATGCCGCCTTGCTGGCTGGCTACCACCTTTGCCTTGGATTTTTCTGGTCTTAAGCCCAGATCAGTTTGATAAAGGACCTGCCAAATTCAACACAGTTTGCTTTGCCAATCTCACTGTAAATTGTATATTCCATGGTATATGGCACCATCTGCATCATGTTGCTGACCTGTTTGCCTTTGGCCATATCTGGGCATAGGTCAGGCAATTTCCACCAATCACATGTCCAACAAGATTGTATCCAGCTGGCAAATATATTTATATGATCTGGTTCACAACCTCAGAGCAACTATTCTGATCTTTATTATAGGTTCAAATGTTGACCTCAAGGGGTTTTGTGTTCAGCACACAGCTACACAGGTTTTCCTAAATTAAGCGAGTTAACTGTTCTTCTGTATTTGTTAAACCAAAGAACGAGTCAGTGTGCCTTTACAATCAAGAGAAAGATTATCTTTCTGTCCCTCAAATCTCTCTCTCTTTATCTCATTACACTTACATAATCTGATGAGATGTCCATATCCCAGGCTTCACTGTGTATTCCTCATGGATAACAAATTAATCGTATGCATGTTTGTGCCATGCTCCCTTGGGTCTAGCACATGACCTGGAATAGTTTGCTGGTTACATCTTCTGAATGATTAGAGCCCTAAATAGTAATATTGGTACCAATATCTCGCAACTCTTGATTATAAAGGACTGATGGGTGTTCAAGAATTATGTCCAAGTTGAAGCAGTTTAAAGACTAAAGCTGGGGAAGACATGTATCAGCGAATCCTGGAGCTCCTTTCAGCAGGATTTCAACCTACTGGCAAAAACACACATCCCTTTGTGTTGATGTATATGAACTGAAGAATGATCCCAATTCTTCAGTGACATATAGTCCCAGATATACACATTTGGGTTGCTAAGAGAAGACAGTTTTGAAAGTGATATATTAAGGACTCATCCCTTTATTGTGCCAGCATTAGAGAGGTAAAAATTGGGAATTATTACTGTGAGAAGTGGATGAAGGTTTTCATTGGGGATGACAATATTATTATGATGAGAAACAATGAGGTATGAAATCATACATTAGTTTCAGCGTTCACTATCCCTTAACTGTGGAAATCATGATATATTTGAGATGCAACAATCTGTAGAAGCTTACAGAATTTTAACTTAGTTAAGGAATGGAATCACATCTTTGCATCTCCTGTAACAGGTACACTCTCAAAATAGGTATACATACATTATTGATTATTCATCTGGATTAGAAAATTAAATAAAATATTAAGCCTATGGGAATTTTTCAGAGTGCCTGATGGAGTAACTGGTATCATATTTACCCTCGTATGCAGTATTGTAACAACTGACAGATCATTTGAAGCTACTTTTTCTGGGCATTGAAGCTTTAATACTTCAGAGAAAGGAAATACATAGGCTGAACAGTTTTTTAATATAGATTTCGGTCTGAGGGGACTTTTCAGGATGCAGAACAGGGAGCTGGAGTCCAAGTAGACGTGTAGGGGAGAATTATGCCTGTAGGCATGATCGGCCTCTTGTCAGAAACAATGGATACCAGAGCATTGAGGAACAACAATTTTTGTTAATGCTTGACAGAAAAAAAAGCTCTGTCAATTCAGAATTGTATATCCTCTGAGAATATCCTTCAAAAAAGAGAGAAGAAAATGAGCTATATGGGGAAGTTGGTTTCAGAAGAGATTCCTTGCTTCCTTCTGGGAGTATAATCTAAGGTGGCACTGGACTCAGAGAAGCCTGTGGTTTGGGGTGAAAGAAGAGCACCTTATAGAGATCAGAGATCACTATTGACTGAAATAGAAGGGATACAGAGAAAATTACAACTCTATACTGCAAATGACTGGTGGAAAGAAGCACTTAAAGGGTGTGAACCTACACCTCTAATCGTATACAAGGTTGTAAACCAAGGTTGCAGCAATTAAAAAAAAAAGAACCATTTACATTTTAGGATCTCACCTGTTGATTAAAGTATCTTACTGTATATTTTCTCCTTGGACATTAGCTCAGGAGTTTTGGTGGAGAGAGAGTGAAACCTGCACATGTGAACTTGTGTAGAGGTACCCTTAAAATTATATACCAATGTAAACATCTGGCTCTGGGTCAGGCAAAGACACAAACAAAAACAAGCACAGTACAAAAAAAAAAAAAGAACTAATAACAAAAACTTCATAGTTAGGAATGTATGCTCATCATAAGACAACATTAAGGCAATGAAATGACAAATCAGGAAAAAATATGTGCAAAGCATATCTGAAAAAGAACTTACATATAGAATATATTAATCAAAATCAATAATATTGAAAAGTTTTTAACAGACACTTCATTAATGATATACAGGTATACAGGTGGAAAATTAGTACATGAAAATGTGCTTAATGTCATTAATCATTAGGGAAATCCAAATTAAAATTATAATCAGATACCTCAACTCCCCTATTAGATGGCAAAAAAATTCTGATGAGTATTAGCAATGACATGACCCAACTGGAAATGCATTATCAGTGTAATGCTGAACAGTGGTCCGTCTTTGGGAAACAATGTAGTGGTTTCTTATAAATATACAAGACAAATATTCATAATAGCGCAATACAAATTTATGTCCACACAAAAGTTTGCTCATAATGGCTTTATGTATAATGACCAAAATTCAAAACAACAGAAATATTTCTCAAATGTGGAACAAATCAACAAACTTTCATATATCCACACAATGAAATTCTACTCAGCATTAAAAAAAAAGAATTACTGATACATGCTATCTCAAATACATATGGTAAATGAAAAAGTTAGATTCAAAAGTTCATATAGAACATAGCTTCATTTATATGCTATTGTGGAAATGGCAATATTACAGGGGCAGAATGTAGATCAGTGATTGGTGATTGCTGATAGGAAGATGGGGTGACAATCTTTTTTTGAGTAAATGTAATATTTTTATTGGAAAGATATTTAACAAATTATATAAAGTCCACTACCTTGAAAAGCACTTGCATTTATTTGTACACATCAAACAGATTCAATCACAGGATTTCACATAACATGCAATACCACTCTAAGAAAGGCCTCAGATTTTAAGTTCAGAAGTCAAAGAAATCCAGAAAATTAGTAGGATATTTACAAAATCATTTTGGGGACCAGCAAAATATCTCAATAATTCTATGAAATGCCTTCTTTCAGGTGCCATGGAAGCCACAAAGAAGGGCAAAATTGGCAGTCTCAAGATAACAAAAAGGGGAGCATGACCAAAAAACCCACATGCTTTCCACCACTTTTCTGTGACTCCCAGCATGGGGTGTCTATAAGCTATTTGTTCTGAGGTTTTAGATTTCATTAGTTGATTTTAATCATCAGTGTGGCATCATGCTGCCATTCATAAGTCACTAATACCAACATTGCTTCCTTTGGTATTCCTGCATTGTTTTCCTTTATGAGAAAACCTGCAGATCAAAAACAAAACAAAACAAAACAAAAAAACCAAACAAACAAACAAAAAACTGCTTCCGTCAAAAGGTTTCAATGAAATAAGCCTGTAAGAATGGGTTGACTTTATAGGGTCATTTGGGATTTGGGAATAGGTTTTGGGAGTTGACAGTGTTCTTTATTTTGATGAAGAAGTTGTCTGACTGTATGAGTTTGTCAAAACTAGCAGAACTATACAATAAAGATAAATTTAACTATATGTTATGTTTAAAGAAAATTACTCAGGAATAATGCTAATACAGGAAAACTCAAATCTATAACAAAATATGGAAAGCAATAAAAATGGTAAATATACAGGTAGTTAAATATAAAGTCTGTCAGACACGTTCCCTTTTGATATCTGTGTCTCTTTAAGGGGAACATAATTTTTAAAGAACAAAAAGTAATATTTTACTATGGGATTTTTATCATATATAGAAATTGAAATGCATAACAATCACACATCGGATAGAAGGAAAATAGAACTATGTATGTTGGTAGAGGGAAATTTTCCCCCCAGCCCCTCCCAGTTCTTGTGGCTGTTCTAAATCTTAAATTGACACAAGTCAGTTTAACAGATAGAAAAAAAATAATTATGTCCATAGAGGCCTATAAATATGGGTCCTTTAAAATGGACACACAGTAAATGTATATATCTTTAAGGCAAACAATAACTTCTTGAGGAACTGACAAGACAAAGAAACTAGGTTTGGTGGAGATACATCACAAGATTAAAAATAGATCTGCTACAAAACCAAGTAATTCCATTCCTAGTCATCTATCCCAAAAGTTAAAGAATCCTGCAAATTAATTCTTTGAATAAAGATATTTAGGTTAATGGGCCCTCCCTGGTGGAACAAGGGGTTAAAGCGAAGCACTATGAAGCTATCCTTAGCCAGTGCAGCACAAGTTCCATCCCCAGCCAGGGAGGTAATTCACAGGGCATAGAGACCTCTCCAGATCTGCTCGCTGCTCCCCTCATCAGTGTATTTCAGTACATCTGCCTGTTCTGCTCCCCACTCTGTCTCTGGTGAATCCTCTCACCCCCCACACCTCTGGCCTGTACCCCCGTTCTTGTATGCAAAGATTAAAAATTTTTTTTAAAAAAGTTTTAGGTTAAATAATTAAAGGAGGTATTTGCCCAGCATACAAGGGATTTTCTATTCTTACCTCCTTTATTTGACCTACAAATATTTATATGCTGTTTTGAAACCTCACTGAAAACAGCCTTCTATTCTGTGACTCTAATTCTGAAAGTTATCCAAGGTCACCAAAGCACATTTATTGATTTCACTGTAAATATCAGATTTTAACTAAAATGTGCATAACTGTGTAACTGTCATCATTGCTATGAATTTGAGTTATTTTTGTTAGGGGAAAGGAGAGATTATTTTATTCAGAGTATTGGAGAATAGACAAGGTAGATTATTGAGTCAATAGTCCCTAGAATGCCTTGTAATCTGTAATTTTGGATAAAAATCAGAGAAAATATCTCTTGGCATTAGCACCATCAAGAATATACAGGCTGAAGCAACAAAAAAAGAAAGATGAGGCAAATTTCGAAATAAACTTATTGTACCCATGGAGGCCACAGGAGTAGAAATAAGGAAATGTGGAGGCCAGGAACCTGATACAAGTTGTTGAATGGCAGGTTACTGTCTAGAATTTGTCTCAATGAATTTACAATATCCATCACCATCTGATTACCACAACCACGTTTGAGAGACCCTACTTGCTTATACCTAAACAGTCCCTTTTTGGTCCTTTTGCCCTGGATGTGTGACATTATAGACTATGTCTGTTCTCAGTTGCAGTTGAATAGAACATGTATACAAAAAAAACTCATTTTCTGTTTTTAGCTAAAAAAAAAAAAATCACAGAGAATTCCTTGAATCAGTACTTTGGGCAAAATGAATTCACACTTACTTTCAAATTATTTGGAGGATATTACCCCACTTTCCTGCATTTGACATCTCCTAAAGGAGATGTGATAATTTGGAAATGTGACTGAAGGAAGTATTAATTTTCACAACTATTTGCACTACTTATCCAGCAAACTAGAGGTTTCTTGACACAAAAAAATAAGACTACGCAAAACATCAGTAATGCAGTATGGCAGGTGAGTGAACACTGAAAAGGGATACCCTTTCTTTGTCTTAATTAGAATGCCATCATTCATCTGGTGTAGCTAATCTCAATAAGGAAAGAATGGGAAACTTGGATGTCTGCAGCTTTCAGAAATTGGTTCATCTGTTTCCAAACTAAGTGAATTATTTATCAGTGACTCAGCACATCTCTGGTGTTTGAAGGCATAGTGTACAAATTTAAAAAGTTTTTTATTTATTTCTGCAGCCAGGAAACAAATCCAATTAAAAGAAACAATTGGGGAATATTTTTATTTCTGAAAGTTATGAATAATTTCAGCAATATAAAAATTCAGTAGTCTGCATTTTATGAACCACTTTTACTTAAATTCCATTGCATTTTCAGTGCTTGAATTTTCATGCTAACTTGTTGTCAATAAAATATTAGAATAGAAATATTGGAATAGAAAATAAACAAGATGGAAAGTATCTGCAACTATGCTTTCTCTATTCTAACTGAATCTCAGTTTTTGGTGTCTACTCCACTTCCAGCTCCAGAGGGAGTTCTCTTTAGTCAGTGAATAAGAGACTAGAATCTGGTTGTCCTTTTTGCTTCAGATAGGTCATGTGATCTAAGTTAAAATAATCACAATAAATTTTATTCCATGATTTAAAAAGAAGTTACTCTATTTTGAGTGAACAAGAAAGTATATGCCCCCAGTTGCCACCAGCATCCTCTTGAAAAGAAATTGTTGAACAACACAAAGTAGACAGATGAGTATTTTATTCCATCTGTGAAACGCGGGTGTTTCTGTAGTTGAAGTCTTTCCTACCACCAGTCTTTCTGGTATACAAGGGAATATATTCCCTTATATATTTAATGTAGTTTAATTTAGTTTTTCTTATCAAAAATATTATTCTAAGAAACACAGAAGCACTACTTATCTGTACTCACGCCTTGACTCAGAGTAAGATATTTTCCTTCTTGGATTGAGTTATAGGTAAAAGTAGGATAATCACAGTTCATGGTTCTTTGTCTACATTGTAAACACTGCAAGTAAGTGAATGTTCGTGTTCATAAGGTGTAATCCAATTCTGAAGGGATTTACCAAATTATACCCAGGAAAGTCAGAAGATAATGTTGGTATTTTAGTGATTCCAAATCCTCAAAATTATGGAAAGCCTCAAGTTTTACTATTTCACAAAAAGGAAAGGCAAATAAGTATGAAATCAATCCAAGAGGATTGAATTGATTTATAGCAAATTTAAAATGTTGAGTTTCAAGAACTAATTTCCACTATATCTGATCTCTATTGAATGGCCAATGATGGCACTGGCTTTATTGAAGTTTCTTGTACTGTTAGTGAAATCTGTTTAAATTTTATTGCAGAGCATGAGATAATGATGAAAATAGAATGGAGATTATTTTTCTTAAGTGTAAAAGTATAACATGCATGACCTGTGTTGAAAGCATACTCATTACAGAGATAATTTTATGGTATGAACTTAACCTTCAAAAGTTAGGAAAATGAAAATCAATCGTTGTTAAATAGCGAAGGATTGGAACTTGTGTGAGATGGTTAGAAGTGGGAAAGAAAAAAAATCTTTAAGGAAAGAAACCACAATATTTGTGCCCCATATAACAGAATGTTAAGATTACTATTACTTTGTCCAGTACAAAGACATAGGAAACACATGAACTTCCCTCTTTACAGACAGAACAAATCTACAACTGTACACAGAGCAAATCCCATGAAAAGAAATCCAGAAACTAGTTGAGCAACCCCTACATAATGGGTAAATGAGAAAATACCCACATCACCCATGCTGAAATTGGTAGAAAAGGCTGTGAGCCACATTCTGAGCATAAACCCTACTTGACTACAGTACAAGGCAATCTGGAGGGTTATCCTAACTCCCAGCAAAAAGATTTGAACACCATATCTAGGAACCTCAATCTTTTAAAAGATTTATTTATTTATACATACAGAACTGAGGTACAGGCCAGAGGTGCAGGGGTGGTGAGAGGATTCACCAGAGACACACCAGAGAGCAGAACAGGCTGCTGAGGAGAACAGTGGTGGGTCAGGACAGGTCTGCCACACCATGTGGGTCACCTCCCAGGCTGGGGAACGAACTCACACTCAAGTGGCTGTGGCCACTTGTAGAGCTGCATCCTAACCCTTTGTGCCACCAGGGAGGGCCTACAACCTCAATTTTTAAGTTTCCTTCCTACCTGAGACATGAGCCCCCAAAATACCTGTTACTGAGAAATCTAAAGCTTGTCTAAATCTAAAGTGATGTGCATATTTGCTAAAGAGATGCCACCTAGGACTGGAGAACAGACTTAAATTCAGAGTTAGTACAGTAGGCAGCAGGAGCACTAGACTCAGCAGCACCTTTCAGAATGACCAGCAGAATGGATTGATACCCTATTTGGGGAAACAGGGCTTGGTAAAACCCTGGATTGGGAGCACAGGAAGATGGGTTTACAGATTATTGGGCAAAGTGGACATGGGATTAGGGATGCAGAGTTGACTGAAAAGTCATTGGCTGTGATGCTCCTCAGAGAAATGTGAAGTCATCAGACTCCATCTCTGCTTTCTTCCCTGAACTTGCCCCAAATTATCAACATCACTCTGGAAGGAGTTTATCTCATATGTTGTGCCCCAAGTTTTGAGACTCCTGTCCAAGGAATGACCTAGTTCTTATAGTCATTGGGGTGTGCATTCATGAGTCCCACAAAATTGTAACAAAGAAACTGTTATTAATGCATTTAGGGGCATCTCACTTGGCTGTCTCCCACACACATATAGTTATTCACATGAGCCTAGTCTAGAGTGGGGAAGGTACAAACTCTTAGCTCCCAATTTATGGAGCTCATGCTGGGGAGAACTGACAAATACTTGTTCTACCAGGTGAGCAAACTTATTATCAATAGCAATGATTTATATCGATAATATATGACTTGAATATGGCATGATGAGAATTACAATGAACCTTTGTGATCATCTTCTCCAAAACACACATAACCCTAACCTAATCATGAGAAAGACAGAATGTAAGTCCCAATTGAGGGAAATTATAAAAACAGCTCATCTGGGGAGTCCTCCCTGGTGGTGAAGCAGCTTAAATCACAGCAAAAAGAGACTAAAGCCATTTCAGCATGAGTTCGATCCCTGCCCCGGAGGTGCTCCACATGGTACAGCAGACCTCTCTTGACATGCCCACTGCTCCCCTCAGCAGTGTACTTCGTTGATCTGCCTGTTCTGCTCCCCACTCTGTCTGGTGAAGCCTCTCACCGCCCCTGCACCTCTGGCCTGTACCCCAGGTCTGTATGCATAAATAAATATATCTTTAAAAATATGTCATCTGTACTAAACACAATTGTCTAGGTCATTGGAAACATGAAAAGTGTGAAACTGTCACAGATGAGGAAAGCCTAAGGGAACACAATAACTAAATATAATGTGATATCCTGGGTGGAATGCTGGAACATAAAAGGTTTTCAGCAATATTCTGAGTAAATAAGAATAATAAATGGACGATAATAATAATGTATAAATGTGAGCTCATTAAATATACCAAATATTCTGTACTCTACAATAAGAGCAAGAGAGAGAAAGAGAGAGAGAATTAATGGGAAAATAAATGAAAAGGAAATAGGCAGAGGGAAGGAGGGAATCTTGTGCATTAACATCCTCACAAGAATGTCATTTAAGTACAATAAGAGCCAACTATTCACATTTAATAAATTTAGGCATGAAAAACCACAAAGTACATTTTTAACTTCAACCTCTAAATCATGCACTTAATTCATCATTTTTTTTTCACTTTGGTAACACCTATGCCAAATTATTTTTGTATTATTTATATATGTATTTTTTTACATCATTGTTCTTTCAGTTGTAATTCCCATAGAATCCCCACCACCAAGTCACTGTGAACCATTACCACAATCTCCTACTATGCCAAATTCCTAAAATCCCTGAAAGGTCTACTTAATGATTCCTTTACTCTCTCCTACCATCCAGTTCTTCTATTTCCACTGTTTTACATCCTTGTAATACTCTCCTAGCACAATGACCATTTTCCCGTCCTTTCTCCACCTAAGATTACTTGCCTTTACCCTTTGTCTTTCTCTAGTCCAATCTATCTTAAGACTTGCTCCACAGCATGCTTTAAAATGAATTGAATATAAAACTCTACTAGGCAACTCAAGTCATGAATGATAACCCTACCCAAGACGCTCAGATAAGATTCTCTAAGAAATTATACTGTGGTTTCATTATTGTAGGCTTCAGTCAATTGAGGAAGGACCTACAGATGCAGAAGAAATAATTATAATCCCCTTAACTATCTAGAAGAATGAAAATTAGGAATATTAACCAGAATTCAGATTTCTACTCAAAATAGACTTTCTTTTATAGAAAACTAGATATATGGGAAAACAAATATGTAATTACAGAGAAACTTGACTCTGTCATGGGTCTCTCTCCTCATCATGGGTCTCCCTCTCCTCATCATGTGCACTCCCCTCCTGCCCCAGGCCACTATTCCTTAATTCAAGGTAAATATCCCCATTTTGCTCCATTTACTTTAAAATCCTCTCTATAGATTCTCCAGACATATGCAATTAAGTTTTAACCTACCTAATGTTAATCTGATTGCTTAACCAGCCTAAGAAGAACCCAGAAAGGTAGGGGGGGGATTTCCTCTGCACCACTATACAGATTATGAATAATTATAGCATGAATGAATATCAAAAACATATAGAAGAAAAAGAGCCAAACTCAAATTGGCTGCTATTCCATTTATGTTAAATCCTTGAACAGGCGAATCTAAATTACAGTGATAGAAATCAAAAGAGTTAGGACCGATGGGGATGGAGAGTTGACTGGATCTGGGAATAAAGAAACTTTTTTGGGCAAAGGAAATATTCTGTAACTTGTTAGGTATAAAAGCTACATGAGTATATATGTTCATCAACATTTACTGAATTATACATCTTGAAGCTGTGTAATTTATTTTATTTAAATGACATAAAATATGAGAAATGAGGACTCAGTTAAAACTAATAAAATTTATTATAAATTAATATTTAATCAGTTTTTTAAATGGCTGCCAATATTTTTAATTGATAAATCTGTTTCTGACTTTTGTTTTTTTACAAAACTGGGGAGACCTGGAAACATTTGTCTCATATTTTCATACAAATAGCAGATTGGCTTAGGATCAGATAAATCCTTGCAATTTCAACCAGACATAAACTCTACCAATTCTCCAATGTTTCTTGCACTTAACCAGTTTCTTTCATTCATAGTATCTCTGCAAGCATCTCTGGTGACATCTATTGAGGGTTTTTTGTTGCTTTTTCATTCAATATCTAGTGTTTACTCATGCTGTGACTGTTGCCCTTGTGTTTGGATAGGAGGGGAGCATCCTAAGATTACACATATATCTCAACAGCATAGTCACAGACTCAGTGAAGTGACACACCCCAAATTTACCTGATAGAACAGACAGTGGACTTAAGCAGAGGCAGGTCATTATCATTGACACGAGGCTCTGCAACTATATACCTTTAATAAAGGTATAGTGCTGCAAGAAAATGATAAAAAATAATAGAGTGCCTGTGCATAATCAAGGCAACGTTTTACGAATGATTAACCTTTCCTATTCTATTTTTTTTTTTTTTGGTCTGAGATAAAATTTATAAAGGCTACAAGATCCTAAAGTATATATCATTAAAATCTCTGAGGGTATCTCATTTCGCAGTGACATTTTTTTCTAAAGGGCTTGCAATTAGACACAGAGTATGAAAGTGATTTTATTAATGAGATTTCCTGCTATTTTAAAGTTATTCCATTTTTAAGGCTGCCTGAACATTTTATAGGTCACAAAAATATTTTTAAAGGTTCCATAATAGAAAAGTGATTGAAATAGGTTAGAGCAAAATATACTTTACCTTCCATCAGAGAGTAGACGTAAGATATTTCCACTGAGAAGAAGAACTTTTTGGCTGAGATTCACCTGATGAGTGAGATATGAAAATTAGATTTCTAGTTTAGCATAGAACTTTTACTTGGGAGATTATATTCTATTTATATTTAGTAGCATATACAATGAAAACAAACACTACAATTAAGTAATCATCCATTTTTCTTGTTAAAATACATTATTTTCAGATGACACCAAGAAGATATGTTAAGGAATTCACAGGACACAGAAACATACTAGCAGGATATTGGGAATTCCATTAACAACATTTGCTAGGCATGGAAAAAGTGAGTGGAGAGGAAAAGGACTAATGGCTGAAACGGTGTGAGCAAACACCTATAGACTGCTACTTGAAAAGAAATGTTCTTAAAAAATGAATTTTAAGGAAGTGTGTCATCTGTGTGATCACACAGAGTTGCAGTGGGCATTGTAGCATCTCTTTTTCTCACACTGATAGCAAACAAAGGGAATTCTGGTTATTTTGGCCAGGTATTCTAAACCCAAGGAGTAGCACTTTACTAACAATGATACAATTTTCTTAGACACACTTGGAAGATACAGATAATTTCAAATTTTGACACACATTGGGGATATGAAACAAGAGGAGGGAAAAGAGAGAACAAGGTGACATTGCAATCAATTATATATTGGTGTTTACAAATGTTGGCCTGGAATTAGAGCTTTTGGAAACAGAGCTAAATTTAAATTACCGCAGACCAGTGCCCTGAATGACTTTGTACAGTGAGACACTTGTCAAGTAACAGAATGCTGCTTCCAAAGAATTCATGATCTTTCATACCAAACTAGGTCAATGATGTTGGAACATTGTTGTTTTTTTCTTTTTCTCAGATATTAAACATTCTCAAATAATCTTCTGATTTCTCTCTACATGAAATAGGAAAATAAATTTAAGAATATGATGTGTCCAATTATTATAAACTCAGAATTTAAAAAATTTGACAGCTTTAAAAAATGTAATTGTATCTGTTTTTTTTAATTAAGATAACCATGATTATTAACACTGCACATAATTGAGGGATATAGGGCCTTACCTCTTCGAGATGTATATCACCACACCATACCCAGTATAATGCACCAATAATCGTCCACTGCAGGTGACTGGGCCACCTCCCCACTTTATCCCCTACCCTCCCTTGCTAGTAGCATCAATTCTGTAGTCAGCATTCCAGGGTTTGTTCTGGTTTAGTTTTACCTATGCATTTGTTTTGTTTCTTTGTATTCTACATATGAGTGAAATCACCCGTGTATCTCCCTCTCCTTCTGACTTATTTCACTTATCTTTTTTTTATTATTTATTTCACTTATCTTAATGGCCTTCTCTTCAATCCATATTGTCAGAAATGACAACAGGTCATCTTTTGTATAGCTTAGTAATATACCCCACTGTGTATATAGACTTCACCTTAATCTACTGTCATGGGGCATTTTGGTTGTTTTCATAATTTGGCATTGTAAATAGTGCTGCAATAAATATACAAGTGCATATATCACTTCAGATCAGTGTTTCTACATTTCCCAGGTAGCCATGGAAAAGTAGAATTGCTGCAATAATATGACAGATGTATTTTTAATTTTTGAGGAACTTCCATTTTTTTTTTGAGAAACTGCAACATTTTACTTTTCCAACAACGATGTATGAGGGTTCTTTTTTCTCCAGTCTCACCATTTGCTTCTGTTCTTTTGATATAGTCCATTCACAGTGGTGTGAGGTTATATCTCACTCTGGTTTTCACTTGCATTTCCCTGATAGACATTTTTTTTTCATGTGCCTATTGTCCATCCGTATGCCTTTTTTTGGAGAAGTGTCTATTTAGCTCCTCTGCCCATATTTTAAAATTGTTTTGTTGATTTCTTTATAGCCGAATTACACAAGTTCTTTGTAGATCTTAAATATCGTTTGTGTAACATTCAAATATTGTCTCCCTCTTAATAGGGTATCTTTTCATTCTGCTATTTTCTTTCACCGTGCACAAGTTTTCAGTCTGATGTAGTTCCATCTCTTTATTTTGCTTTTGCTTCACTTATGTTGCAGTTGAGTGCCCAAAGACAGCTCTAAAGACAAGATCTCTGAGTGTTTCACTGTGTTTTCATTCATGTATTTACATGCCTTACACTCAAGTGTTTAATCAATTTTGAGTTCATTTGTGTATTTGGAGTGAGATAGTGTTCTAGATAAGTTAGTTTGCATATAGCTGCCCAATTTTCCCGACACCATTTGTTGTTGTTGTTGTTTTTCTCCAACAGCATTTATTGAAGAGATTTCCCCCATTTCCCTTTATAAGCTCTTGGTTCCTTTGCTGTAAATTAACTGTCCATCTAAGTGTGAATTTATTTCTGGGCTCTTAGTTCTATTCCATTGATCTGTTTTTTTTTTTTTTTTGATATATTGTTTTGATTGCTATAGCTCTGTGGTACAGTGTGAAGTCTGAGAGTATTTTTTTTTTTTAAGATTTACTTATTTATGCAGAACTGAGATACAGGCAAGAAGTTCAGGTGTGGTGAGAGGATTCACCAGAGACAGAGTGAGAAGCAGAATAGTTCTTTTTGTCAAAATTTCTTTGACTTTTCCATGTCTTTTATGATTCCATATAGATTTTGGTAATGTTTGTTTTCTTCCTTTGAAGAATGCCTTTTAATCTTTGGTAGGGGATTGCAAACTTGCTTTGAGTAAAGGACCAGTTTGACAAAGCTAGTTCTCCTAATTCATGAGCAAGGAATGTTTTTTTCAATTATTTGTGTCTCCTATCTATTTTAATGATGTCTTAAGAGTTTTCATTGTAAACAATTGCTAGCTTCATTCTTACATATTTCTTTGTGATGGGGTTTTAAGTGGGCTTGTTTTCTTGATTTCTTTCTTTGCTGGTCTGTTGTTCACATGTAGAACTGAACCAATTTTTGTATATTGATTTTACATTTTGTCATTTTAGTACACTGATTTGTTGTTTCTAATAGTATTTTAGTGGCATCTTCAAGATTTTCAATATATATGTTATCATGTATTCTGTAAATAGTGATAGTTTCACTTATTTTCCGATTTCTATTCCTCTGTATATCTTTCTTGCCCAGTATCTCTAAGTAGGATTAATAGTATATTAATCCTCTAGCTAGGATTAATAGTATATTAAAAGTAGTGGTGAGAGTGAGCTTCCTTGTCTTGGACCTGATCTTAAAGGGAAATCTTTCTATTTCTCATCATTGAGTATACTAGCTATGGGTTTGCCATACATGGCCTTTATTTTTTTAATTTATTTCATTTTTCTTAACAGAGGTAACTTTGGTTTAAATGGAGTGTTTTAGATAGAGGATCTCCCCATTCTGGTGTGATTAACACATTTCACCCATCACCAAAGCATCGATAGCCCAAGATAATACTCCATCCCCTTTGTTCTCACTGCTCCCTCTTTCCCTCCCACTTTGTAGTTTCAGTTCAACATTCAAATTGCTAGGTTTGTTAGTTTGGATTTATCTGACCCTCTGTTTTGTTTCTTTATATTCCACAAATAAGTGACAACACCCAATATTTGTCTTTCTCCTCCCATCTTATTTCTCTTAACGCAATTTCCTCCAGCCACACCCATGATTCTGCAAATGGCAAAAGTTTATCTTTTTTAACAACTGGGTAGTATTCTGTCATGTGTCTACAACATCGTTCTGATACACTCATCTGCATTTAGGTTTTTCCCATAGGTTGGCTATTGTAAGTAGTAAGCTGAAGTGGAACTGGGGTGTATGTTTCCCTTAGAATTAATGTTTTTGTATTCTTTAGGTAGATAACTAGGGGTGGAATTGCTGGGTTATATGTTATATGGTAGTTCCACTTTTAATATGTTGAGAAACCTCCACATATATGGCCTTTATTATATTGGGGTAAGTTCCTACTAGCCCCATTTTATGGAGAACTTTTACCATATGCATGCTGAATCTTATCAATAGATGCTTCTCTCCACTTATCATTAAGATCAGGTGAGTTTTTCTCTGTGTTTTGTTGATGTGGTGAATTATTTTACTTGATGTTAAGTCATCTTGTGTCCCTGGAATACCACATGGTTGAGATGTACAAATATCATAATGCCTTGCTGAATTTGGTTTGTTGCGAATTTGTTGAAGATGTCTGCTTCTATGTTCATCAAGAATATCAGTCTGTTTTTCTCACATTGTGTGTGTGTGCGCGCGCGTGATGTCCCTGTCTGCTTTTGGTATCAAAATAATGTTGACATCATAATATATATTTGAAATAATCTCAACTTCAATTTCTTCAAAAAACTTGAGGATAGGCATTATTTCCCTCATGTTTCATGCACATACCATCTTCAGGTTCAGAGAAGAAGACAGAATACAAAGATATATGAGTATTTAGACCATCACTAGTGATCAAAAGATATTATGGACTTTTACATTAGTAATGAATGGCCTTAATTTGACAGAATAAGCAAAATTAATTAGTGCAATCATTCAATTTAATAAGAATCAAGTGATAGAGTTTTGCAGGCCTCAAATTACCAGTTTTTAAACGAATAAAGAATCCTTTCATGGTGTAGAAATTAATAGGGATAGGAAGGAAAGAATGAAAATAGTCTGTTGTAAATAAGGTACTAACTGGCAGGTAAACAATTTACCAGCAATATATGACAGTAAGAAATTGCAATAGTTTGTTGCACCTTATAAATATCTCTCCTGGGATACACAAACCTATTTGTAATTGAAAAATAATTTGATTTGAGTATTCATTTAACTGACTCATCTGAACACACACAGGGAAATTCATTGTACTGTAACTATCTATATGGCTACTTACTCATCCAGTAAATTCACTGAGTAGAGGTCATCTGAAAGAAAATACATAGGACATCTTTAAAAGCATTATGATGCATAATATAGGCCCTCCCTGGTGGCGCAGCGGGTTAAAGCACAGCACTGAGAAGTTGAAGCCACTTCCGCATGAGTTCGATTCCCGCCTGCCGCCTGCCCCGGACGAGACCACATGGCGAGCCAGACCTCTCCTGAC
>NW_004567128.1:18198759-18238027 GCF_000260355.1 Condylura cristata
AAAAAAAAAAAAAAAAAGCATTATGATGCATAATATAGTACTAAATATGTACTAGGTGTGTGTGTGTGTGTGTTTGCACGTGTGTAATGTGTCCACTTACCTGGTTCAAATATAACTAGATGTACAAACAAGAAGTGCATGTGAAAAAATATCATCACTACCATGGTAAGGAAAATACAAATGAGACAAGCATGAAATAATGTTTTTAGCTGTAACTCACACATTCTCAAATGTTTTTGAAGTGGTTTTTCTCAGAGTACTAATATAGCATTTAGCTACTCCAGCTCTATTTCTATTTCTAGGAGCTAGTAACCAGGAGATGGAAAGCTACAGGGTTATTGTTGGCAGAAAACCAGGTGTTTCTGATGCCAGTACTCACTGCCAGTGCATGAGTTTTACAAGGATAGACTTGGGAAATGATATCTCTGTGTTATATATAAAGTCATGTCACAGTTAGAACTATTTATCTATCACCAAGCATCGCCAAATGCTGCTGTAATACCAGAGAAGACAACACTGAAATAAAATTTAGAGTCAGAAACTACACTGAAATAAAATGCTAAAATTTACTAGCTGAATAACCTTGAAAATTAATCAGACTTCAGCTTCTTCCACTGAAAATTATGGATAATTCCTTTTCACAGAATATTGTAATAGTAATTTGAAGTTGAATCATATAACACTGTTGATAATCATTTTTACCTACAAAGATGATTTCACTTGGATCAATCCAATAGTAATAGTTACATGTTTGTTGAATTCCCGTTCAGTAATTTGCTTTGTTTTACATGTTACAGTAGTTTAGAATGATTGCCTTATTTTTTATCCCTCCGGGCATTTGTGCCCTTTGTAATTTACATTTCTAGTGTCCTTCCATCATGAGTGAGCTGACCTTCGGTGCCTCTTAAGTCTAAGCTCAGCAAATTGACTTGTCTTTATCAGTGAGATGTTAGCGTGGATGCACAAACAAGAGGCTTGAAATGAACTTTAGCTATAAGGCCTGCCCTCTTGTACCATGAAAATGTGCCCAGAATGCACTGCTGGAGAATGAGACACACATAGAACTGAGTCAAGGATGCCCAATCTTCTCAACCTAGGCTGCCCTAGACCAGCAGATATCCTGCCAGCTCCCAGACTTTTACAAAAGACAGTATGATGAGATAGCCAACCTCCAGCCAAACTTCAGCCGGCCAGTAGCTGTATACTTATAGCTGTATACCACTGAAGATTTCTATCAGTATACATATTAGAGTGGCAATAACTAACAGATATGAACAATTATCTCATTACATTCATTCGGCAAATCAGTAGGCACTATTATCACTCTCACTAAACAAAAGTACGCACAGTGACCCTGAGAAAGTTCAATAAACTGCCCTAAGTTATATTCATAGACAGTAAATGACAGAGGAAAGGTTTGAAGTGAGGGAGTCTGCCTCCAGAGGCCGTATTCTAACCAGTACATTGGATGGCTTTGTTCTTGTGAAGATGAAATGAGATTATGTTTTCTGAAAGTGCTTTGTCAATGTTAAACTACACTAAAAATATAAGTCATTATTATGAAGCTGCAACTCCTTTTCAAATATGCTATAAAATTCAAGCTAAGTTTTTTTCTTTGTCTCATAAAAAAAGAAACCCCAGGCAAGCACAAGATGATTTAAAACACACTGTTCTTTGATATGCCAGTTACAAAGGGAAAACTGATAAATGGTGAAATTTAACATGCCACCTTCCTTCCAAATCAGTGATAGACCGTTGCTATTTGCTAGGCAACTACCATGTAAACAGAAAAATAAAGGCACAGTCTTTTTGGCAAGTGTCATTAAAAATAGATTAAGTTTACAGTAAATGTAATCTGTGGCATAGATCATAGAGACAAAAAACCTGAAGGGGAAATGAAGGCATTAATAAGATATTTCTTAATTTTATGAAGTGTTACACACATCAGACCACTGAACCAAAATAACCTAGGGAAATAGCAATGAAACAGGGTATTTATTTCTTAGCTTCAAGGAAGCATTGCAAATATAAATGGTGCAAGACAAGAAGCTGATTATGCCTAGAAATTGGAATAAACATAAAAAATAAAAGTCTGGAGATGTTAATAAGCATTAAGTTTATGAGGTATGACTTTATTTACATGGAATATTCCTCATGGGCATAAATTTTTAAAATTCCATTCAGTTTTTCATTTTCATATATTTCAAACTCCCCCAAGTTATTATTTTCTTGAAGAAAAAAAAAAACTAGAATGATTCACTGTGTGAAATAAATAATGGGGAAAACTGAAGGGAAACAGGACTTTCTGGAAGTACGTGTCTAAGCTCAGTAAGGCCTGGTCAGAAAAGGGTCTTTTTGATATTGAAGGCTGTCTTCAGGATTCCTTTTTAAAAATAAAACACAGAAATAATGCTTTTTAAAAAGGAGAAAGAAAAAAATTGTTCTTAACAGAACAAAAAAAAAAAAAGGGAACCCAAAAGACATGGGTTGAGAATAGGGAAAGAGAATTCTGCTTGGAAAAATATACCTATCAATAAAACTTAAATGATTTATATAAAACTATTTTTTTTCTACATGGTGCCCCAAATCCTAGGCTTGATATAAATGGCTCAGTTTAATCATATTTTTACTCTCTGATAATTGCCACCTCATTTCCTCTGTCCTTTCTTTGAAAAGAAATGAAATTTAGGGGGAAAGGGAGACACCCGCAGGTTTTGCTTTTCAGTGTCTTTGAATACAAAGTACATTTATTCACACTCTTATTCATGGATAACAAACATCTACTGAGTGAAGTGACAACTACTCTAAAGGCAGTGAGCATGTACAAGTACTACTTAGGGAAACTGATTCTCGCTAATGTACATCTGGATGACATAATATCTTTTTAATGTTTAATGTTATTTTTATTGTAAAAATGTTTAAACTTAGAGAAACACTATAGAATAGTGGTGTGATTACTCCTTATATTCATCACCTTTATTTAACACTTAAACATTTGCCAAAAATTTTATATAGTCTCAGCTGTAGACCCTCAAGAATCCCCACCATCCAGTCACCCATGAACCATCACCGTAGTCTCTTGTGCTCTTCCTGCCTTTTTTTTTTTTTTTAAGATTTATTTATTCATGCAAACAGAACTGGGGTACAGGCCAGAGGTGCAGGCGTGGTGAGAGGATTCACCAGACAGAATGGGGAGCAGACAAGGCAGATCGACTAAGTACACTGCTGAGGGGAGCAGAGGGTGGGTCAGGAGAGGTCTGTCACAACATGTGGCCAGTTCCCGGGGTGGGGATTGAACTCATGTTCAAGTGGCTTTAGTTTCTTAGTGCTGTGCTTTAACTAGCTGCGCCATCAGAGAGGACCACTTCCTGCCCATTTTAATCACACTCGCTCTCCATCCCCCTGCTGAATATCTCAGATTTATAGTTTTCCTGATAGTTTTGTCTTAATTTTATCCTGACAGCTATACCTTGGCAACATCCCATCTTTTTCTGTGTGAAATTCTGTGACACTTTGTGTCCTCATGCCATATTTGGTCAGATAACAGCTTTGTGCTGTTGCTCAAATTTACTCTTGTCATTCTTCATTGTCCTAGTCTGTCAAAGTTTTCAATCCCAACTGTATCATCCCACAATATTATTTGTAAATATCGATGCATTCTTAAAAGTCACTGAATATTTTTTCAGATTTATGACTAAAATAAAAAGAATTGAAAAAAATGGCTTTCCATTACATAGCTGCTGGACACACATTGATACCAATGTTTTAGAAAGCTGCTTGGAAGTCCTTATTAAGGTCAACATATGAATTTTTTATATCCCATTAATTGTACTTCAAATTATAGGTACACAACTGAATTATGTGCACAGCGTTAAGGGACCTCTATAAGAATAATACAGTCAGTATATGCAAAAGTCCATACTGAGAGTAAACTATCAACATAATGGTATGGATAAATAAATTACAGCTTTTTATATAATGAAATAATATGCAGGAGGGAGATGAATACGTTATAGCATATATGTATACACACACATATAACAACATGGATAATCTCGATAATATAAGATGGAGAAAATAGAAATAAAAAAAAACCTGAAATTAGTATGTTCTAATGCAGTGTATGTCACTAATTTAAAAAAGAATAAAAACTTCCTCAAAGCCAAGGGAGAATAAAAGGGAGGAAAGAGGCGCTATGGATGGAAAAATCTTAGATCATACAATTCAAAGAAATTCTTGGGCAA
This sequence comes from Condylura cristata, assembly GCF_000260355.1. NCBI lineage: Eukaryota > Metazoa > Chordata > Mammalia > Eulipotyphla > Talpidae > Condylura > Condylura cristata. Next base: position 18,203,004 of record NW_004567128.1, read on the forward strand.
CCAAGCAGAACAATCTACAGTTGGAAAGATCAAGTATAGAGAATAGAAATTTAGAGAAAAAAAGTCCACTATATGTATATTATAAGATATAGTAAATAAAAGTTCTGGAATGCAAAAATATAATAAACCAAGCAAACAATGCACAAATAAATTTTTCTGAGTCCCAAAAACAGTGTAAGTAAAACTATAATGTATATAGATGAATAGTTATATGGCCTAACTTTCAAAAGGAAATTAAACAAGGAACTGGTTATCTCTAGGGTGAGGGAAATGGGAACACATTGATAGGAATAGCATGAAAGATCTCTGAAATTCTAGAATTTCTGTTTCTTGATCTTGGTTATGGTAACAGAGATGGTTACTCATCAAGTGATAAATCACTGAGCTGGATATATATATTTGTAATATCTACTGGTTAATTTTAATTCATTTAGCCTAAGCTGCCATTAAATATTATACTTTAACAGTCGCTTGTATATAAAGCAAGTCCTAAAAAAAAAAAAAAAACTACTTGAAGTTGTATCTAATATTTGCCAGCATTATTATTTTTTGAATAGTGACAATTAGCCTAGAATTGTTAGCATGGAAGTGTATTTCCCTTGTACGGAAGCATATTTTCCTTGGCATATAAATAAGCTACCTAAAACTGAAGGCACTGAGAAATAATGTCTAAGATATATAAGACAATAAGCTCTTCTTAAATCTCAGATATTTTTCATCATAACCAAGAGTTAATTCTGAAGTAAAAGTCCTTCAATTATTACAAATAACCATATTTCATTAATTCTAAAACATATTTTTTATACTTATGTGTTCAGGATGTATCTTATAATCAATTTCATCCCCAATCTTTGTCAGCCTAGATCCAAGTTTAGGTCTTTCAGAAGAAAATTTTGTTTGCTTTTGCCAGCCACCTTCAGGCACTATCCATCTGAGACCATTTTAAATTAAATTCTCTGCTTGAGGCTTTTTGGACCACAGTGGACGTGTGAATTCAGATCTCAAACCGACATGAGTACTGACTAGCAGTTCAATTTCTCCACTCACTGCCAAGATTGAGACATTAAGGTTCTCTTGCTGTTCCTGTCTCTGTGGCCACTCTGTTGAATTTACTTAGTTTTACACTGAAGCTATAACTTGTGGCGACTCAGTTTTATTCAGAGGACCCGTTAGACCACCCTTCACCTGATCTTGATTGTATTTTTCCTTTCTTATTGGGATGTAAGATCTTACAATAGTGGTATCTGGGATTATAAAAAAATATATAGGTCATAGGCAGAGATTTGCCTTTTTTTCCCCGAAATGAAATATGTAGCCTACAACTGGATAGGAAACCCCATACTGATTATTGCATGCATCATTTTGTTTAATCATGGTTGACTTTCAGTCAAAATCTTGCTACATGCTCTATATTGTTAGTAAAAGTATCATGTAGCGATAAAATTAGTCAATTTATCTCGACAGCTCTATTATTCTACCATTTAAGGCAGAATTATTTCTCTGTGTGCATATTATGGTTATAAAAGCTGTGAAAACTCAGATTGTATCTTTGGCCTGGTGCCTTCTACAGTATTGGACTCATATTAAAGATGAAATAAATCACAGTAAATATTTGAAAGGGTGAAAACTAAAACATAAAATTCATAATAAGTAAAACTTAGGTAAATAGGAAGTATGTGTCTGAAAATGTGTTTGTGCTTCTGAATGCAACAGATAGGTCAGAATCTGGACAAAGAAGTGAAGAGAGCGTCTTGGTTGGTCTTCATAATGAAAATATTTCGGCCTTGCCGAGATTAGATATTATGGAAGAGTGCTTAGGAGTGGATTGGAAATCCTATCTACAATGTTTGCTCCAACAGATTCAATTCATAGCCTTACCAAGGTAATAAAAGAAGCCTCTGGACCATGTAAGGGCTTGCCCAGGCATAGCTAGGTGCATTGACCATTTTATGTATTAATGCCAATCTCAAATAAATCACTTTTCTGGTCTGCTGTGGAAGGAAAGAGGATATTTCTGTCAGTAAGTGAATGGACGATTACTGACTTGCTGACCTTTCCTGACTGTGATAAAAGATGACTTCTTTCCTTTCAGCAATACTTCAAAAATGGAAATTGCTCTTTTATACGTACGATGTGAGAATGAAGTAGAGAGCCCGCTATTATTCCATAAATAGATGGTGGCAGAGGGCATCCCTTGGGAAAGGGAGAAATTCTCATTAGGGCTATTTTTTTCTGAGAGCTGTCAGTATGCGTGTGTTTGCATTTAAAGACAGTGGGAAAAAGAGGAAACACATTCTGACCGGATGTATTTTTAAGACTCCATTCTTATTCCTGCAGCATTTAAATATAGTGTGCAAAATAGAACTCCTAATGTCTCATGTTATGTTTGTTATGTATTTTTTTTTAATGAAGGAGTTAGGAATACAAAATTATGTTGTCTTGTACTGTTAGATCCAACAAAGAATGGAAAATAAAAATAAATGTATTTTTCCCTTGACCCTGGAGATGTGACAGTTGCCTGGTTATTTTTAAATAAATGGCTTTTTTGCTGTTTAGGCCACAGGTAGAGAGAATGTGTAAAGGTTGGACTGTTTGTTAAATATTTTCAAGGGTTTCTTAGAGATATATAAACAAATGAGAAAATGATTGTGCCTTAATCTTTAGTGATACCAAACACTAAAATTACTAAAATGACCCAGAGCCCTACAATATCCCTGAAGTCTTCTATGAAACAAGTCTCAGGGAGCTTCTTTCAGTAGTACTAATTTTTGTTGTTGTTGTTGTTCCAGACCAGTTTTTCGTATGTTCTAGGTGCAAGTGACCTCTAGACATCTTGAAGATGTTCACAAAAGCAAGGGTCATGTATTACACCAGTAGATGCTTGTGGGGGCTGAGTCAGTTCATCTTAAAGGGCTTGAGGCCACCAGTAGTCAGAATCACAGAAACATGTCCATCACAGTTAAAATCAATTCTAATGAATAGAATTTTGTTTTAAAATGAAATAGGAAAACACATCTCTCAAAGTGAATGACTTTCTTAACTCCTGGATGAAAGTTGTTGAAATGATAATTTGAGTATCTAATTAAGAAAAGAATTAAGAAATTAAGAAAACGGTTTTAGCATGTCATTTAAATACCTAAATATTTTTGGTCTCACTGCAAAAAAAATAAAAGCATGTATCCCTTTGAAATTGTTATTTATATCATAGTGTATACAATATTAAAAGACATTATCTGAGGATTTTCATGTATAAGTAATACTTGTTTCTTAAAACACACAAAATTTGCCATTAGGAGGACACAATACCAGAAAGATCTTTACTTCCTACCTCTGTCTAAATTTAGGATGAGTTATGAAAAACATTGTGGAGGAGAGATTAAGTCCTTGACCTTGGGTTCAGCTGTCTATAAAACTACTTTTTCCATGTGTGGAATCACTATGTTAATCAAAGATTTATCCAGGAGAAACTCTGGGATTGTGCTTAAGCTGAAGATAAAAGTCTCCAGAGGACTTGGCAGAAGTTACCAGACAGAGTAACGTGTTCACTCCAATATACTTGATTCTACTTAGGACTGATTTACCTGAGCCTAAAGCAGCTCAAGAGAGAAGGGAAAGGAAACCCTCTCTGGTAGTGGTGTGTGTGTGAGAGAGGTACTTCTCTGAAATCCTCAATTCGAAAGAAACAAAGTCAGCAGGGTGAGGATTCTTTGAAACATGGAGGGTGCTTTCTGGAGCTGTGCAGTGACAGTGATTATCCCACACAGAAGATGGGGCAGACACTACCCTGAGACTTCAGTGGTTTCAGAACAGCATTTATACCATCTAATAATTGTTGAACTTCCCTCCTTCCATAGAAGATCTCTCTGATCTTGTGGGAAAATATACACACAAAACGGAGAATTAACACTAAAATAAGTCTACTTGGTTATATTGTACTGTACACGAGAAAACTCAGAGCAATTTCTGAGAGGGAAATAGTGTTGGCTACCCCAGAGTGGGATAGAAAGAATGTCAAGAAATCTTCATATGCTTCCCAATTCTTTTTTGGAGATTGTGTGTATGTAAAAATGTGTGATGGAAATCCCCATAATGATGGCGTAGGGGTTCCCTGACAGTATAGTTATGCATTTGTCAGTGCTCACAAAGATTTCCTAAAATTGGTAAATGTCTTTATTATGTTAAATTGATCTTAGCTGATGGCTAAAATAAAGATATTTTACTTTTCAAGTATGAAAGGCTGTTAAAGGACTAGTTTAATTGGGAAATGTTCTGTTTGCAAATGTGACAAATTTCATTTGGCAAATTTTTTCGAGAGTTATCAAATTCATTTGAGTTAAGAATCAATCACCTTCTAAATAATGTCAACAGGCCAAATTTGAAACATTTAATCTGTTGAATAGCTTTTTAAGAAAACTTTGCAGTCACAATTTTCTTCTCCCTTCTTTCCCTATAGCTCATCTACCTCCTCCTTCCACCATTTACCCTTTTTTAGAGATTTAACACAACTTGGATATTGAATCCTCTAACAAAGGGGTGCATTGTCCACCAAAAATTCCTTTTGGTTTCAACTAAAACTGGTTTAACCAAAGCATTAAATTATTATAAGCATGCAGAGTTCATGGAACACAAGGCAGTTTGACATTATTAGAAACTGGGGCAACCTGTCTTCTATTCTCTCTGGGTTTTACATGGTCTCTTTTGACTACTTCTTTCTACTTCTATTTCATTCCTTTATTTTATGCAGTTTTACTTGCATCTCTGCACATACCCCAAAGCCCCACAGCTTATGCATTTTATTACCAACTACATGCAGAGACCAATTCCAAATTAATGGGCAAGAAAAACAGAGGGGATTAGCGTAAGGCAAGAACCATCTCTGCTGTAATCACCTCCAGGGGTGCAGGGTCATGAGGTGTAAGTATGGCTGGTAACCTAGACCTCTATTGTTCTCAGAAAGATCATTATGCATGAAGCAGACTCAAAAACAATCCAGTTACACAAAGGATTGCACACTCATGCTTGTAGTCTTTTATCACACAATTATGATTAAATAGTAAAATTTGGAAAACCCAACTGTTTAATCTACTTTTCCTGTACATGTATTTCCCCAATCCTTATTCTGACTTTCTTTCCATGTATTATAATTACAGAAATGTTCCAGTTCCAAAATAGATCACATGCAAACCATTCCAGGAACATAAATACATGAAATCTGTATATAGTTACACAAGTAAATCAAAACCAGGCTAACTTTTGGAAGATAGTATGTTACATGTGTTTTCCCCATCTAAGTAATGCAATAGTCAAACAAACCTAACTAACAAAGCCAGACGGTGCTTTTGATTTGAATGGGTATAAGAAGTCTTAATTGTTGGCTCAATTTTTAGAGCATTCCTGATTCAAAGATGTCATAGAATCATTGGTATCAGGAGCCAGTTGCGTGAAGTTCATATTTGAACTTTCTGAAACTTAAACACTTAGTTCATTATGTAATTTATTGCATTCTGATACAAGGTAAAGAAAAACGCCCTAGAAAAATGAGGGAATATAACTCAATGCTTTCCAGGTCTTGAAAATTTCCAAAAAGATTTGTTAATATTGAGGATTGCCAAAGGTTCTGAGCAGTGGATTTTCCAAAATCTTGCTTGAGCAGCAATTAAAAATATCAAGATTTTGAGAAAATGACACTGGAAGGCTTATATGAAAGTGTCCAATATAAAAATTTCTGTATTCTAATTTATGCCATATTTGTTCCATTTTGTAGCTTCCAAGGTCAATGAGAAACATGTTTTTCATGATTGTGTTAAATGTTTGATAACAATTTCTCATTTTGCCTTTTTCACACATACCACAACTCAATTAACACAACTATAGTAGCTGATGTTTAAGTATAAAATTGGAAAACATGTTCTGGATGGTTACCTCTGAGCAATGACATGGCGGGATGTGTTCTCCAAAAACAATGCTGAAGTGAGGTTGCCCAGTGTGACAGCACATTTTTTCAGCCAAAAGATCAACAAATTGCTATTTATTTTCCATTTAACCCTTAATTGAACTCCCCATTCACAGCAATCTTAAATATCTTCTGTTCAGGTTAAACACATTGGTCTCATCCTTGTGAACTACATTTTTATGAAAAAAAAATTAAATAGACGATACAGATGACTGGTACTACCTTTACAATGATAAATTTGAAGCAATTGAATGTATTATGTTCAGTCTAACTCCATAGAGTTAGACGGCCTGACTGCCTCTCTGCTAGCATTTCTAAAGAAACTATTTCAAGCCTCCTATCCAGTCACATGCTTGCCCATGCTAAAATGAGTAAACACAAATTTTTGATCCATTTTTCATGAATCCTTGTCACATGTAGAAATTGAAGTATTCAAGATTTTTAGTGGTTTGATGACATGATTTTCCAGCACTTGTTCCAAGCTTCTTTTATAATCATTATTTCTATGAAGTCATTCAACTTGGAAATAATTGCTTGCCAAAACTGAGTTTCTCTGGTGAATCACTCAACACAGCTTTAGTTTTACAAAGAACACCATTCTTTTTGTGCTGTTAATCTTGGCTTAGAACTACCACATATTATCCTTCTCACTTGAACAGTTCAGCTCCTGTTCTCTTAGTTATACTTCAGAATCATTAGGCTTACTGCTGGAATATAAATGTGTGTCACCTCTTTGACTCTCTGAGATGGTGCTTTGGAAACAGATTCTCCAAGTATAGATATAAAGATGGTCTGCCACTGCTATGGCAAGATTTAGCAACTGTTAAAAAATGTGAGGACTCCCAAGTCTATAAATTTGCCTTATATACGAAAATTGTTGGCATTTTGTTACAAGGAATTTTATTTAGTCTGATTTTAACTTTGACATTAAGTAGCTATTTACTCAAATTAGTGATTCCTGTAAAAATACTCCTAAGCACTTTATTCTAATTTTATTTGCTCTTTTAATCTTACATGAGACTGTACTTCTAAAAGCTATTAACAGATCATAACACGAGAAGTTGATAAAATAAAAGTCCAGGTATTTAGTATTCTTCAGATAGCAACACAACACCAATTTATTTTCTAACCAAAACTGAGCTTAGAACTATCAAAATGAAAAAAAAAAAAAAACTATCAAAATGGAACACTGTTGCCATAGCCTGGGCCCCACTGAAAACTGCTAACAGCTCCTGTCATTGTAGAAAGGCAAACTGTAACTGTTCTCCTGTTTCTTGTATGAATCTTTAAAGGCAAAGGATATTCCCTTGCCCAATCCTAGTGAAGTGATGTTTCCTAATTCATGTTTTACTAATTCAAAGGCAGGACATGTTTGCAAAGGTGTTTTGTTCATGGGAAATCTGTATAAAAATTAAAGTATTTTATGCTAAAAATTTATCAAACAAATGATGCTCCTTCATCAAACAAGGACACTGAAAAGGATAATTTCTGATATAAAAATTTGTACAAATGCTGAAACTTTGGAAAGTTTGAATTAAATGTAATAGGCTTGCAAATAATCTTAGTTTTTTTATTTAGTAGAAAAAATACTGTGAAATTCAAAATTTGAGGGTACATGGGATATGAAAATATGTCTCTTTCACAAATGTTTTACATTCAAACTGACTTAATCATTGGAGGAAAATTTGTTCAATTGTATGTCTGTTGCTCTATTTATATTTATACTGTCAAGCAAATCCTCAGGTAATAAGTGAATTTTATTGTCTAAACTTCTTTCCAAAATTACAACTTACATACACAAAGGGTGATGGGAAATCTTGACTATGAACTCTGTGAATTTCACAATGAAAATTTAATGATCTCTCTCCAAAAAAAAAAAATAGAAATAAGGAAGTTATTTCCTGCTTTAACATTTCTTGCAAACACTGAAAATAAAATGCAAAACAGAGTACCAAACATTTTCACCACTCCTGCTTCTAACTATGAGCAGGGAGGAAGGGACGAATCTTATTCATCACGCTCTAACAAGGAATCTTATTTCTGTGCATTTTAAAACAGATAGCTTTTTTTTTTTTTTTAATTGTTCCTGTCATTCAGCTGCAAAAGATAGGATCTTGGGAGGAAATTGTTTAAGTACAATTTTATTGATTTATAATACTATATAAATTTGGGACTACAACTCCACACCTACCTCTGTGTGTATAAGCCTCACCTCACCCACCAACGAAGTTCTAGTGTCATTTCCACTATGAGGTTGACCTTGTGTAAAAATCTGAAATAAAAGCCACAAAATGTTTTATATTAAATGAACATATTATATTAAGCTGTGTTTTCTAAACAATTTATATATATATATATATATATATATTTATTTATTTATTTATTTATTTAATAAAAGAAAATAGGAATTCAAGAAGCCGACTAAGGTTCTACACAGCAGAAAAGACACAAAGTCAAACCACATCAGTGAAACCACTTTTATTTTTATTATTTCCACATAGATAACTTCATGTCAACTACAAAAAATCATAAAATGAAGAACTGATTGTGAACCTGCAAACTCAAAACCACTGGAGTGATAAACAGATTTCCCCAGAAGACTGTTAAAAAAATCAGAATACCATGAATTCATATTTAAGTAGTAAACATGTCATATATTTTAAAATAAATATAGAACAGCAATAGAGAAACAAATAGCATAAACAGCATGAAGTATATTTTATTTTTTTAAGACAGATGAAATTTCTAGGCACAGTTTTAGGCATTAAAGAGGACACAGAGGCATAGGTGAGTGTGCACTGATCTGTACAAAAATACAGTCTGAATAAATTACATTGCTAGCCATACAATTAGACGTCACCAGTCAGTTCGTTGCATGTTTAATAATGTACAGGTACATGCTAATCCATAGATACCGTTTATATTTCAAACACATAGGTCTCTCTATATTTATGTCTTTAAAATTTACATGTTAAACTTACAAAAAGCTAAAGAGTTGTGCAAGAAACCCGATAACTAGCCCTGCTGAGTACTTTATGCTATTTATGTGTGTGTATATATAGCTTTCTAAGGTAAATGATGGATTCAAATAAACCTAAAGCTGCAAATTCATAATGTTAATGTAAGTGAAAAACTCATTTGTGTTTTATTTTGACAGACAAAACAGTATTTCAGATGAGCAACAACTTTCAAGTTGTACTGAGCTTATTAGCAATGAAACACCTTCAAATATTAGTGACGGTGGAAATATAGCATAGGGCTCTTCATTAAGAAGGAGAAAAAGTTACATAAGAAATCCACTTTTGAGCAAACTGCAAATATGGGTCTTGGCCTATAACACTGTCTGTCACTTACTAAGACTCAAGATGTGATATCAGTTAACTGCACACTGCGTCCTCCATTACAACTAAGAAAAGTGCCTCAGAGATGTCAGCACCAAAGTACTGTTCTTCCATTACCCGGAATAAAGAGACTCACTCAACAGTGAGAATGTTTAGTAGCCGATATCCCTATTGAACAAATACCGCATTTGTTCAATACCGTGTTTCTCATGCTGCCTCTGACAATATGCAAAATTAAATGCAAGACAGTCTGGCCCAGATATTACTATTTATCAAGAAAACTGCTTCAAAAGTCTATAATACTAATATCTTTCTGAAAAATGTCCACTCAAGTATCTTATGATTCAAGGTAGAATCATACTTTCATAAAGGTTTCTCTCTAGGATGCATTAAATCACCTTTGTCATTGCTAAAATAAAAATAAGCCTGGTTTTTCAAATTTACTTTGTGATTCTATAGAAAAGTCACAAGCTTTTTTTAAAAAGCATTTGAATAACAAAATAGTTTTTTTTTTCCCTGTTGTTTTTGGCAACAGTTCTTAAGATAAGCTGGAATTAGAACTCTGCTTTGAAAAGTAAAGCAAATTACTAAATGCTATTGAGGTGGTCCTTCTTTTAATGGATTCTGCAATACAATGGAATACAGTTTACTCGCTTTAAATGATTTTTCCAATGCTTCTTTCTGCAAGAGGGCCAAAACCAGGACATAACTGCTTTAACGCCTTCATTAACAAAAATAACTATTTATAACTTTTATATTAGAACTGTATATTTGATATAAAAATATGTTTAAAATTAAGCTATCCAAATTTGTATATTAAACAGGATTAACGTAAGTTTGCAGTGAGATTAATTGCAAACTTACTCCCTATTACTGGTATTTCCTTCCATTTGAACAGTCAACAAATAATTCCCATATCATAAATCCATCATAATTGTGAGTACATGTTAGTTAGCCCATTAGTTAATTTCAGAGGACCAGGTGATAACCAGATGATTTCTACTCCTCTATTGAGACATTTAGACATTTATATAAATCTATCACTATATTCCTTTATTTTTTAATGAAGACATTTAAAATACTTGGGGAAAAAAAGCAGCCTTCTATTTAATGAATTTTAAACAAAATTATCACCCTAATTGCTACTCTCTTTTGATCTACAGTGCTTACAGAGGAATCATTAATTTTCAGATTAACACCATTTCATTTTTTTTTTCTTATGCAATTCTATTAAAACTTTCCAGTTAAACAGTGGAAAACATAGAGCAAAGCTTTAAAGGATATGTACTTTTGTATGGTAAATAAGTGTGAATACCAGTCTAAGTCTCTTAACAACATGTACAAGATTAGTGTTCAAATCACTTCACTAGCGCAAATATTAGTTTTATGTGTAATAGGCAAATGCATATGTAGGGCTAGGAAACAACTTATTACAATTTATACTAATGGTTCACCTTCTATAAAAATATTTAAGCTTGTTACATATGCACAATTGTTTGCTGTAATGTTTGGTAAATGAATTAAAGGGTAGTTAGGACAAATGCAACTCATGCATATTTCTCTCTAGTTGCCCCAGGGGAAGTAGAAACTCAATTTTTCCTCATTCTAGATATGGCTGAGACAATTTCTGACCACATAATGAAAAGCACATGTATCCACATCTTGACTCCCTTCCCAGGGAGATGCTGATTGCCAAAGCATAACCTCCCATTAAAATAAGTACTCTTGAAGGTGGAATATGTACCATTAACCAGTTACATTCAGAACTCCCATTAGATGCTGAAGGGCAGTTCACTTTTCAAGAGATCACTCAAGTAAACAACCAACAGCCAATGTAGTCATTGGTTGGGATAAGCAGCGATAAGCCTCTGACAGTGGAATCCTTGTCAGCACAAAGGAACTTCTAAATGTTGCTTATGCCAGCTGCTCCCCTGCAGGCAATAGGAGATTCAGGCATTTCTCATTCCAACTAGTTTCTCACAATGGTTGCTGTCATATAGACCCTTCACTTGTCAAGAAAAATGACACAAACATATTGGAAGTTGGCAGCATTTGCCTATATCTAATCAGCTCTCTTAATTTGTGCAGGTCCCTAAAATGGATGTAAAAGCTGGTTATGATGTTGACAGCCAAAAGGCAAAAGATATTAAAATCAACTGAGCAAACTGCTTTATGCTCCACAAGTGTTTTAGAAAACAGTGAGTTAGAAAAAAGATGCAGACGTAATCCTTTTGTTGGATGGTTGTTTCTTTCTCGATTTGACACTACTGGTTCTAGTAGTAGTCTTCATAGTTCTTAGGGTTCAGGCAATAAAGGATGGCACCCCCAAATGAAAATATAGTTGCACCCCAGGCCAGGCCATAACCCCAATTGAACTCATGGTAAATTTTCAAGCTCACAGTTTCAATGAACTTGATTGGATAAAGGACCAGACTGCAAACCTGTAAAACAACTGAAAGCAAAGCATAATTAGAAAAATGTTACAGCAAATAGAATATAGAAATACACATGTTTAATCAACTAAACATAAAAGTCAACAAGTTGAAACAATGTTTATTCTAGATGGCACACTTTAAAATAGTAGTACTTCCTTAATACCATTTCACAATAAGAATTACTTTATTAATAGCTAGAAAATCAGTATAATAGTTTGGGGAAATGATTTACACAACATAATAACCTATGTAAGTGCACAAAATAGTGATTCTTACTTTATAAACACATAAGTAATCACTGCTATTGTGGTAAGTAGAACTTATTAAGCTAAAACTGCTCAACTATACAAAATCTGTGAGTAGTACCCCAAGATTTGTGCCTCCAAATACCATTTACGACTACTGTTACTTACTCTACACCATCTCATTCAGTGCAGTTTGAGTAAGTGCTACCTGATGTCTTTGTTTACATTACTCTGATAAAAAATATATATATTATTTTCCTCATTTGAATCATTACCTATTACTAAATGGGGGTGTCAAGTCACCTTTGTCAAGAAGCCACCCCCAGTTATGTCCTTTCTGTCAGATAAGCATGACATTTGTATGTTTATTCCTTACTTTCAAAAAGGAGTTAAGTCAATGAAGGCATGGGAGATAATGATAGCTACACAAAATATAGCTCTTAGTTCTTAGTTAAATCTTAGTTCACAGTCAGGGATTAGAGGGGAAATGTGATGATTCACATCTAATACAATAAGACAAACCAATTAATCAAGAAAAGGAAAAGCTTTTTTTTAACATCTAAAATTAAATTTATTTAATTTATTTATCCTGTGGATATTTTTATATATGATTACACAAGAGATGTCTTCCATTCAAAATCATGACTTCCTATTGACTCAACTATGTTATAATTGCTCATTCATTTGTGTTCTGCCTACACTACAATGGTGGACTTAACTAGCTATGAGGGAAATCATACGGACCGTAAAGTCAGAAGTATTTACTGTCTGGCCCTTTATGAAAAGTTTGTCAACCCCTGATATATGCAATTTATTTATTATTTAACTCATCTTAAAGAAAAAAAACTATAAATTCCTAAAGTGCCACAACAATAATGTGAAAAATTAAGGAGCAAGAGGTAAGAATAAATTTTGATATATTATTTTTTAAAAGAAGTAAGATGGACAATGTGTTTAATTAAACTAGAATTTTGTGCTATAAAACCCATCCTCATCTATTTGCCGTTACCTATAAAAGATCACTATTACTAACTAATATGATTAATGTTCCTAGGCAGTCAACATAATAGTGAGTTATCTCATTCATAAAACTAAAGAACTAAAGAAAATTCATGAAGGCACAATTCTTTAAAACCATAGCTTCTGTCAGGCTCTGACAAGGGATGGGGGAATGTCAAATGGAGTCAGAGAATTCTAGACATTTTTGCTAATTAGCTCAACTACTATGGGCTTTCACTGGCCTGATGTATTTGCACATTACTAGTGAAAGCAAATGAACAGAACCTTAAAAGGAAAATGTGCTAACATCCAAAGTACAAATCATACTTTGTTATACTTTAAGAATCTCCAAAAATATTTTAAGTCATTAAGACAATTGACAGCAACATTATATAGCCTATATTTCATGTATTTCCGACTAATAAATACTAAATATGTATTGATTAAAAGAATCAACTCATTTTGCTTACTGAGGACAGCACTGAGGTACTTTTAATGTTTTCAATGTCTTAAAATTGAGAAGCAGTCAATTACTATTAATCATGAATTAACAGGGGAGAAAATTCCAAAGGTAATAAATAGATGAGTATTTTTTTTTTTAAAGGCACTTCTCCTTAGGTCTCTATACTCTTGATCACTAGTCAAATTATCACCGATCCTGCCAGGATATGTTTGAACTATCAGTCTGCATTAAGAATAGTAACTTGACTTATTCTTTCAACACATTAATTCATCCAGTAAGTATCTTTGAACGTGTCCAAAGTGATACAGCTTGGTAACAAAAGATGCTAGTAGCCTCATGACAGAAAATCCATCAGCAAGTGAAACAGTTGGGCTGACAAGAAATAAGACAAAGAGATGCAGGCTACTCTTCTATGGAGAGTTGAGAAAGACATCTCAGAAGAAATCATTTGAACACAGAACTAAAAACTAGAAGGGCTACAGAGAGGTGGATATGATCGACTAGTAGCCCAGTAGGTAGAAGGTACAGGCAGGGTGAAGCCCCTGCAGTAGGAGCACACTGGGTGTGCTGGGACATCAGAAGTTTCGCTATGATCACACTAGAGAGTAAGGCATGAGAGGAGAAGGGAAAGTCAGCCAGCTGTCTACGGATAGCCATGAGGTGGTCTGGATTTTATCCTAAGCATCATGGACAACGGCAAGGAGTGCGAACAGACAAACAGTAACTGATCTATACTATACTATAATGGATTATACTACTACTTTTGTGAACCAGCTGATTTATAAAAAGAGGTGCTTATCTAGACTGCTTTTACTATTCACACCACTGCTTTATTCAGCAAATATTTGGCTTCCATATCACGATACAGTATGATTTCCCTCTAGTAGACTCCACTGGCATATTCTCCTGAACAGCTTTCTTATGGTGGTAGCCAGATGAAAATCACCCTAAAACACTTCATGCCTCTGAATTAGTTTACTTTCTTTGGGATCATGGAGAAAATTTCATTCAAATAGCAAAACTGAAGGGGAAAAAAAAAAAGATAATCCTACATTTGAAAACAATGTTTCACTCTCAAAAAATACACAGATGCAGGCAAAAATGCCTCCTTGCAACCAACCAACCTGTGTATTTCTGTTTTCCCACCTATCCATGAAACGTTTTAGGTGCTGCCTATGGTTTACTCTATGCTCCACCTCGGAAGCAACAGATGTAAGTTGTATGGCATTTTAGAAGTTGAAGAACACTTGGGATTCATTTTCTTCTGCTTCCCACTTTTTAAAAAGAGGAAACAAAACTACCAACCATAAAATCATGTGGCTAGAAGCATGAAAATAACTTAGTGGTACTAATTTCTTTGTTTTTTTCTAGGTTTTCTTACGTCAATATTTTTCAGTGTTGAAATATTTTGTATTTTCTTCTATGGGAACATTTCAATATTTCAAAGGTCTTCGGCACTCACTGTGTTTTAACTGAAAGGGTTAAGATAGGGCATGACTCTTGTCTTTTGATATCTCATATTCTCTCTCTCTATATATATATGTATGTATGTATGTATGTATGTATGATGTACGGTAGCAGTAGAGGCAGGCTCACTTAGAATTCATTCATTACCAGTTTACTGAGCGCTACTCTACGCTATTCCAATATTCCAAGCAGCAATCTGGCCCAGAGAAAGGAGGACTTCAGAAAAGCACCATCTGACTGGTTCATGATAATTGAACTGAACTCAGAAAAGCAAGATGAAGAGAGCTCTAGGAAGTTTGCACAGAATTTAGAGGTGTGCCATAAAAGATTCACATGGGTGGAATGAAGGACACAGTCACAGGGAAAGTTTGGATGAGACGACAAAAGGGTTAGCACGACCATAAAACTAAGAGATCTTGCTTTTTATAGGGAGACATCTCAGAGTCCTAACCGTACTCTCTCATGCACACCACTGTAGTACATATCAGCTTCACTTCTGCTTGTTGCCATGTATTTTTCTTTGCCTGAATTTCCCCTCTCCACTAAAGCTCCTTCTTCTGGCTGTGGAACAGGCCTGATGATCTGAGAAACACTGCTGTCTCCCTAATAGACCTGACCAAGAGCCCTGCCTCTCACAATTTGGTATATAAATACCCCAGAGTTCCTTAATCCTTCCAATGAGATAATGCTGAGCTGTGTGCTCTACATTGGTTTTCAAATTTTTCCAGGAAGATTAAGCTCTAGCCACTTACAGTGACAACTGGCATGTTAATGTATTCTTTACTGGCTGCCTTCCCTTCCCTGCCTCTCTTTTCATACCCCTTCTTTTACTGCCCAGATTAAGTACTTGCACTGGATTCCAACTCTCAAGTTCCGCCTCTGGGGAGACAAAAAGGACAAACGACAAGATCAGGTTTGTATTTCAAAACTCCACCTCATGTATTTGTGTCTGAGACGACTAAATGGACAGGAGACAGGAGGCCAGACCCCTAGGAAGTTAGTCAGTGCATGAAAACCTCTGTGCAGTGCTGACTGAGGTGATGTCAGTGGAAAAGAGTAGCTAGGGAATGTAAAGATCACAAAAGAAAAAAAAAAACAACTGGATTCTAATGAAGGAGTCACAAAGACATTTAAAGTCAGAAGCTAGCACAGGAAAATAAAACCACGTAGAAGAAGATCAAATTTGGGAACTGAGCTATGTTCCACTCAAGGAACAGCTGTACCCTCAACTAAAGTAAGTCTGACGGCAGATGAAAAGAAGCTGCTTGAAAGACACAATTGATAGAACTTATCAGTAAAGTCCCTAAATATTGAATTTACTTACATAAAGAAAATGATAATTTGGAGAATAAAAATATCTGCTGATGAAGGACTA
This sequence comes from Condylura cristata, assembly GCF_000260355.1. Taxonomy (NCBI): domain Eukaryota; kingdom Metazoa; phylum Chordata; class Mammalia; order Eulipotyphla; family Talpidae; genus Condylura; species Condylura cristata. The sequence goes on from NW_004567128.1 coordinate 18,219,282, forward strand.
ATATGAAACTATTTTTCTTTTTTATGAATTTAAGGGATAACTCCTAAAAATAGTAGTACACAGGAAATTAACTATTGGCAATGATATTATAAACTGTTCTAGCCAAAGAGGAGTCTGATAATGACACATGGAAAGTAATTGAAATCTGAAGATCTGTGAATAGAAGAACTCCTTGAGTATGAAATCTAAGTTAGACATTGATTTTTCTGTCAAAATCTAGACTGAAAAGAAAATACTTCCAACCTTCTACAGTGACTTTTAAAATGGTGAGGAAAACTGTAAAACACAAGCTTCTAGTCACAGAGAGCTCATAGATGGAAAGTAATTGCAGGATCCTGAAAAAAAATGTCACTGTTTTGCATCAACAAACATTTATTGAAGGATTTTTGGAGATACAACAGAAAGAAAACATCTTTAATAATATAATATGTGAGGATTCCGTTACTAAAAATATCTGAATTAGAAGGGATTTAAGAATTTTCTGCAATTTGTGTCCAGGACCTTGGAGGAAAAAAAAAAAAAAAGAATCTAAGTCTCAGTGGGAAATAAAGAGACAAGCAAAGCCAGACAATAAGAGGATCCAAAGAGCTGCACCCCTCTAATTTCACTGTCTTTACTTAGAATCAGATGCCAGTTGTCAGAATCTCTTTCTTCATTATCTGTCACTGCTGGTTACTGACCAAGCAATATGCTGTAGTAAATTGACTGGACACATGGACAGCTTTTCACGATGTGTTACGGTTCAGTCATGCTGCACTGACCAGTTTGTGGTGTATAGTGTATCTCAAGTTGTTGTTGACTTCCTTTAGCTGTTGCTCCCAGAGAAGAAGTAGCTGGTGTTACAGGATGAATTCTAACTGCAATACAGTTAGCCATTGTACAAAATTCAAGGCTGATTCTGCTCTTGCTTTTCTATGTGTTAAATATATCCACGTAGAGATGACTCATGAATCCCGACTTGGGTTTTCAATTCAGATAGATGACCTGATTTTAAACCTACACTTTGTAACTTACTAGCTGGGTAATACCCCTGGAAAATTTTCTGAGTCTGATTTTTCATTGATAATATGAGGGAAATAAATAGCTAATTTAAATAGTGGCAGTGACACTATGAACTGTTCTACACAAAGAGCAGTTTGATAATGGAAAGTAATATGGGATCTGAAGTTCTATGAAGAGAAGAATCTTTGGCTTCTAAAATTTTAAGATTGTATGGTTAAGTGTCTACCATGGTAAAACAAGTTAAGTGCTCAGTTAGTTACTGGTGATTATAAACAACAGCTTATTCTCTAGATAACTGGGACCAGTGAGTGAGAGTTGTAGGTCACGGGACAATGTTTTGGAAGGGCGACAGAGACAGCTAGCTGTTAGACCCTGCAACTGTTCAAGTATGTAACACGCCCACCCAATGAGCTCAGAGAAAAATAGAAGATAAAAAGACCTTTAAAATCTGGTTGATTGTCTTTAACAGACTTAATCATTAGCTTTTAGTAAAAACCCTCGAGTACAAGTTGTCTTAACACTGACCTACTATAAAAGCTTAAATTACTTTTGGGGCTGCTTTGGTCTTTGTTTTGTGGTCACATGAAACTCAATGCTTCATACATTGCAGAGAAATGACTTAAAAAAAAAAATAAACTGGGTGTCAATGGGGAAGAAATTAGAGAAAGGTAAAGAAACTGAACTACAATTAGTTGTTGGCATTCCTACTATTCCCCATCAGATTAGAAGCTACCTACCTTTGTCATCTTTCCATCAGTTATTCAACATCTGTTTTTTTTTAAAGATTTATTTATTTATACATATAGAACTAGGGTACAGGCCAGAGGTGCAGGGGTAGTGAAAGGATTCACCAGAGACAGCGTGGGGAGCAGAACAGGCAGACTGATGAAGTACACTGCTGAGGGGAGCAGCGGGCGGGTCAGGAGAGGTCCGCTGCGCCATGTGGTCACCTCCGGGGCAGGGATGGAACTCATGCGGAAGTGGCTTTAGCTTCTTAGTGCTGTACTTTAACCCGTTGCACCACCAGGGAGGGCGTTCAACATCTATTTTTTGAGTGCCTCCGTGTACCAGGTCTAGCATATGGTACTGAATTAGTTCTGCAGTCCCAGCTGGGAACTTTCCAAGTGGCAGTGCCACGTTTGTTTGGACAAGCCTCAGTACAAGAAAGAACATTTCTTCACTGAGATAGATATGTTCTGTGTGAGTGAATGCTAATCTTGATAAAATCTGGAGAAGGTATTTTTAAGAAGAGAAGGGAAATGCAGACCATTTTCAAGTTAACCAGGGGAATAAAATAGGGAAATTACCCAAATACTAATTTATAAAGATTCACTAAACTGAATCACAAGTGAGACAAGCCAATCACCCAAATGTATGTTTACCCAACCATTGTTGTTCCAAAGTAGACAGATTTTACAACTTTGTTAATGTTATACCCAAATCAGTAATAGATTATTATACATAATATGAGTATCTTTTCCAGAAATCAGCTACAGGTATCTCTTTAATGGCTTCTGTATATAGGGAACAGAAATCTTTTTATGAAATGTTTTCACATAAACAGTTAGGTTTTATAGTTTATATGCAAAGTGAACACTGAACTAACACTAAACTTTTTTTTAAAGCTTCTGTAAGCATCATGTCCAACGAGAATAAGTTCAATTAAGTCTCAGTGCATGTATATATTTTAAAAGTAGCAATTAATATTCATTTTCAGAGTCAGCAGGTAGAATAGCACCATATGAATATTGCTGAAGGGATTCCTTTCATTATTTTACAACTTACCAATATTTGTAGCAGCCAGAATCAAAACAAGATCTTTATTTTAACCAAGCCCGTTTACCTTTAACTAACATTCATCTATGTTTTCTAGTACCTCTGCTATTTATTTTCACAAATTTCGTTATACTTGGAAAACATATTTACCTTAAGAAAAAAACCAGGCATTTCCAGTTATTTTTCTAGGCATGTTTAAATAGGTACAATAAACAATGGATTGCTTTATAGATTTGCATATTCTAATATGCAGTAAATTAAAGGCTAAATGAGACAGTTATTAGGTAGTACAATAATTCTGGATATTTAGAGGGAAAAGTTCAACTTTAGGATTTTAGGAAGTGCATCTTCCTAAAATCAGAAATACCTGAGTATTATAAAAATTATTCAAAGCACCGTTTTTTTTTAAAATGGTATATAATTTCATAAAAATTCATCAAAAAACCTATTACAAGTATTATCTAATCTCTGTTAATGAATCTTAGCTGCAAAGGCAAACATAACTAAAATACCTAAACTATTTTATTCTACAAATATAAAAGGAGCCATAGTACATTCCTGAACAAAAAACTGGAGATAAATGTCAATCTTCATGTACTGATTCACGACAGACATTTAATGACACATGAAATCAACAAAATGTTATAGTCACAGCCTAAAACTTCAAACTATATTTTGTAGTAGTGTTTCCTGTTCTGTTAGAAGGTTATATGTGGGGCTATTAGTCAGTTTTGCAGTGTCTAAAAATGTTCAGTCTGTAATAGGCACCCAATAAACAGGTGAATAAATGAAGGATTCAGTAAGCAGCATGGGGTTCAGTAGCCTCCCAGCCCTAGGTAAGCCAGAAACTACTTGAGCAAGTCACGTAAAGACACTGGAGTTAGATATCCTTCTAGATTCTCTCAGCCCTTGGATTTTCTTCATGGGTAGAAAATGAACACAAACAGCAGGGGGCAGCAGAACTCTTCTGATTTTGTATTTTTAGCTCAAACTACAACATGGACAAGTTTCATCTATTCCCATCTTTAAACAGCTTTTAAAAATCCATCTAACAGTCTGGATGGTTCTGTCAGTATCTTCATTAATGACAGTCACAGGGGCTTATTTTGCAGTCTTCAAATCAGCTATGACTGACAGAGAAAATGGAAGGCACCAATAGAATATTTCAGTTGTAGCCAAAGAGAACAATATACCCAAGGATATTCTTACAAACGAAAACTAAGTTCCTATCGCATAATGCATTGTGTATTTAAGACCCTTTTCTAAATTGCTCCCTAGCTTTTAGTAAAACTTGCAGTTTTATCCTGGTTGATATTTAGTAAAACTTGCAGTTTTACCTTGGCTGTACGTTATAGAATGTTTAAATTGATACATATGCATATGACCTCATACAACTGAATTCTCTAATGGTTCTAGTTATACATCATGGGTTTTCAATATAACTACATTTATTGTCAAACACTTATTTTAGACCTTTCGAGGACACAAGCATTGTTTTTTTTTTTTTTTTTTCAGGTAATTTCAGAAAAAAAATGTTGCTTTCAGATCACCATGGGAGCAGTAAAAGAAAGAGGAAAAAGAAAACTAAGTGTGAACAAATAGAATTGGTACATACATACATCCGCTGCAAATCCAAAGGTGACAGCCCAAAACTATTTTTCATTCATGTTTTAGTTAGAAATTTAGAAATTGCCACTGTGTTCTGAGAAATGCTTACCACACTGAAAAGAGATATGATAAACCCTTAGCCAATTTACCTTCAAAATATAACAAATGGGTCTCAATTTGTATGTAATGCAGTAACCACATACAGCTTCTGCAGAAGGGAGGAGAGTAGAAAGGCTCATGAAACTTTAATACCAGTTTGAAAGTAATGAATATATTTACCTGCTGCAAAAAGCATGACAGCAACAGGTCTGTAGAAGCGCCTTCGAGATCCCACGCAGATAGAAATCAAACCCACCAGGAATGCAATGAGAATTATGGCGGCTCCGCCCAAGAGTAAAGCCAAAGTAGCAATCTGCCAATCTGGAAAGAAAAAAGGCATTGCATTAAGCAGTAAGTCCACAAAGAATCAACAGAGAACTATGCTCAGCAGCCTTCACCTTGCTGCAGCTAAATACATGGGATTTTACCACAAGCTAAGCATTCTCGGGGAATTGAAATGTTTTGCAACAAAAATTACTGTGTCATTCAGAAAAGTCTCCAATGCTTAACTTAGCAGAAAGTTGTCATGCTTTTCTTCCAAGGACACTATTAAGCATTCATGCTAAATTGGTGCCCTCTCCGTGACCTATTTTCATGACTATTATTTAATTTTCCATTGAGCTATAAAGTTCACAAATTGCAGTATAGAACATGCAGTACTTGATGAATTATACACCATCCAGATTAAGAATGCATTATATGTCTGTCACCCTAAGGTTCCCTCGGGCTCCCTCCTACCCCGGATACTGAGGGACATCTATCACTAGCGATTATTTTTGTCAGGTCTTAAACTTTAATATCAGTCAACCCTTGTGTGTGTGGCTTTTATGTCTCTGGTATTCATCCATGTTGCTGTGTGAGGCAATAGTGCATTCTATTGCTCATTGCTGCCCTAGTCCCCTAAATTCTGACTTGCCTTTCTGCCTGTCCTCATCACTAAAACAACACTCCCAGCAAACTGGTATCAGGAGGATTTGGTGCTGGTTATTTTCCCTCCTCGCTTTCATTCCATTTTAGTCATACTGTTGAATTTACTTCCACAGAGAGCCAGAATCACCTCTAAATGGCTGTTTGGCTCCCCCCCCATTCTTACACAGAAACAGCAAGCATACACTGATACTTACTATGCGCCAGCCTCTGGGCACAGACACTTTAAAAGGCTCCCAGACCCTAGTGAACCATAAACCTCTCTGAAATACACTTGTCATTTCTGATAGACACACAGAAAGAGTATGGACAGAAAATTAACCCAATTTCCACTCTCTCGGAAGGAAAAGGTACACTATCCTAAAATTTTCTTATTTTACTTATTCTTGTATATCCCAACTTCAAGCATCCTCTTCCACATCCTCGTCACCCTAAAAATTCTGCATGTATAACTGGCACCGAACTAGAATTTGCACTGCAATCAGGAAACAAACAATGGAAAAACTGAACAAATCCACACTTCTTAAAATAAAAAATAAATCACAAGACAACGAAAAGGTTTTTTTTATGCCATTAATTGTAACAAAGTCTTAAAATGTCAAACAAAAGTATACCTAGCTTTCAACTACAGTTTAAAAGGATAGCCACACTCTGACTACCTCATTCCTAACAGCATGCTGTTTTGAATGATAAAACCAAAAACATAATCCTTACATTTGGAAATCTCTAAATCTTTGAAAAAGTTTGTACACAGCACAATGATATTGCACTTTAACAGAAATCCTTCTGAAAACCGGAGAATTGAAATTTCTCAATAATATATCAAATTTTCATTGTATTAAAGTGTCTGGACTACAGGAAACATAATAAAACCTATCCAGCCAGCCATCCAGTTCCTGGAGAGTTTAAGAGTCTGTACTGAAAACTTTCTAGCTGGACACCTATTACTTCTAGCAACTTCCACCAAATTATTTTAATAAAAATATTGAAAGTATCAAAATTATTTAAATCAAGGTACATACAACTAACCACACACGTTTTAAAATCTTAAAACAAAAATGCAAGATAGTTTGTTCCTAATAAGCTCTTTTGCAAATATGCACAAAATGCTACACATCTACTCCCACTTGAACCCAAAATAACAGGGATTAAGTTCAGTCACTTTTCTCTAAATATCCCCAAAGAACAGCTAAAATACGTATGTGTATTTGCATAAAGATAGGCTCAATGGAAAGAAAACAAACAAAAAACATGGTAAACTTTCCCTGAAAAGGGTAAGACAGTAAGTATTTGTCTTTGTGGGTGATGGTCTCTTGCAGCTACTCAACTCTGCTATGTATGTGAAACTGCCACAGACAACAGGTAAACAAATGACTATAGCTGTGTCGTAGTAACACTTCATCTACAAAAACAGGTAGCGGGCTGTTGTTGACTCTTTACCTGCTGACTGGTGGCTCCTTTGTATTCTTTACATATGATTTCCAAGTGCTGAACATTTTTCCAGGTAAAGGATTCTTTAATAATGATTTCACAGTGAGTCCACTTTACAAATGACTAACACAGGAGTGCAAAGTGATGCTTATTCCAATATCGCAAAAGAAAACTGCAGACAATCCTCACCTCACATACTGTTAAATTTCCTTAACAAAATTATACTGTATTTCATATGGAAAGCCAATAAATGGCAATAGATGCCACCAGGAGAATAAGTTATTAAAAGGAACTAAACCTAATTGAGAAGGGAACCTCTTCTAGCACAGGAAATAGTTCTAAAAAGGAGATAACACAACTCGTTCTGATTTTCCTCTAAATGGCCAGCCTAGATTTATTTTGAGTACTGAAGTTGTCGCTAATGAAACGGTAATTTACACATAAAAAGGGGAGCTGCCACTATCACCACCCTTGTGCTATTCCGCTCTCCTCTGTGTGCCACAACCAAGAAAAGCCGTTTTTCTTTATTTTCCAAGAGCAGAGCAGAAATAGGTCATGTCTGCCACTATCCTGGCCAGGAGCTGGGCTTTGACTGAAATATTGAGGACCTATCTTCTCTCTGGTGGATGGTGCCACATTTTGGAATTATTGCCACATCATTTGGAATAATTCACTCAGGTATACTGCCCAGGATCAAAGTTTTAACTTGCTGAGCAGTCAAAGTTGATTCTGGAAGTTGATAACCTGGTTAGAAGATGCTGCCGTGGTCAAGGAGATCTGGGGCACTCCCCAACGTTCAGCTGGATGTTAGGGTGTGCCTTACAGGTGAACTTAAGCCAGGGACTGTGTAAAATGGTCTGTTACTGTTTTTCTTAATAACAAGTCCAAGATACAGGGAATAAAAAAAAAAAGTGCAAATACTCTTATAGATACCATTAAAATAATGGATTGGGCTCCACGTTTACACAGATAGAAATTCCCATCTCTATCAAATGTAAATTTAAAAAGGATATATGTGTGTGTGTACCTCTATATAGTTGTATATTATGGGACCTGGACAATTGTGCTTTAGTACAGTAAATGACTGCAGACTTTCTCTCTACATCATCTTCCATCAGAAAGTTTGTATGCTGCAATGCTAGCTCACATTCAGTATTTACAAAATAAATTAAAATGTCATAAAATTTTGAATTTTCAATCTGTTTCTTTAAAAAATTACATTTTGATTTCTCATAATTGGATAAATTCAGTAACAATTTTTGTCCTCTAATTATAGTCCTCACAGTATTCAGTCAGATGGAGTTTTAAGTCCTAGATTCCTTTGTGCTAGTTTTGCACATTTCTATAAATGATGCACTGGCATTGTAGTAGAGCTGGGAATATAAAGCAGCTCTGCAGAACATCAGTGACCGTGGTGCTGCTTTACAAACTGCAGTGCTCTGCACAATTAAAAGTGATCATTGTTCAAAGTCAGGTCAGCTGACTTGAAATCTGAGTTCAGTTTCTAAGACCAAGAAAACAAGCAATAATCAGTAATGAGAAAATAATGTAAGTCCTTGGTCCATAAACTGGTTAAGCATGCGAAAGAGTTGGGTAGAAAGTTTTGGACCTAGAAATCAAACCTGAAAAGTGGATGACATACTAGGAGTTCAGTTCTACTTAAAAGTATTTTGGCAAAATTGAAAACAACACACTGGAGGATTGGGAACTGTACCTATGGACGCTGAGGCTCAAGTTAAAGTATTTGCTCCTATACTTGTGCACCCCCTAATGGAGAAGAAAAAAAAGGGTGCGAGGAATTTATAAGAATGAAAATGCGTATGTTATAGTTTCCCTGCAGTTACAGAGTAAAAATTGGGCAGTACTTAAGTGATAATAGCAAGTGCAATATTAACATGCATCTCAGGAACTAAATTCAAGTCCTCTTTCAAGGTATTTTTACTAGCTGATGTCAGTTTCCAATGCCCATAAATGCTTTAGTATTCTGCAGAATCGTGCTGACTTACTTTAACAGTCTAATACATGAGACTAGTCTGAAATTGCCACTGCTTTATGAAAATTCTATGGGCCATATTATAACTGCCAAATTGAAGAATTCGCATTCCCTTAGGGATTTCATGGTCAAAATTTACTTCTGATTTCAGGAAAGGCAAAAATCTGCATAATGATACATTTTCCATAATTTTCAGCCAAGGTCAACGCACCACAAAAATGCCTAATGGTTTCTTCTACCCATCCAATTTCAAAAGCTTCAACTTGTCAAAAACAAGCTAATTTATTTATCTCTATGTTTATATGCTGAGATTACTTCTACTGTATGTAAATCCCTGAGCACACAATTGCAACTTTTCCTAGGAAATTAGATATAATTAGAAAGTGATAAAGAACCCAATTTTAACCTTATAAATTCAACTCCCACCGTTTGGGTGGGTACTATTTTCCTAAACATACTCTAATGTCTTAATGCATGATTCTCACTTTTTTGTAATTCTCATCGCAAATTAAAATATTGATTTGTAATAACTTGTATAATCACATTCAGATTTACCAGAGAGGCACTTATATTTTCATCTTTGATTTCTCCAAAATTATATTAATCAAAATGATATCCATAAACTCAATCAAAATTATTCATAATTCAACCGACAAGAGTGCTCTTACTTATCATCTTGACACAGCCATTCCTAAGTGCACCCCAATTTCTCTCTAAATCCACCCCTATGAACTGGATTATTCTCATTCATCCCCAGCAAGTACTCCATTCTTCTAAACACTTTTATTTACTTGGAGTATATGTTTATAGTCAAACACTTACCTTCATTTTAGTTATATTGATGAGAACTCAAGAAAGCTACCTCAGTATTGCCAACTCCTTCGCTCCTCAGGAACTGGAAATATGGCAATGGTTAATACTTGTATAGGGAAATAAAGCTCAATTATAGGAAAAGAAAAATTTCAAATCTATACTCCCCACGATTTCCATCTTTTCACTGAAGACTGTGTCTTTCCCTCACTAGCTCACTTTGGCAGAAAGTGCGTCTTTTAATTGTTTTACTAAGTATTCAGATTTTGTTTTGGGGAAAGGGGGGTGGGAGAGAGAAGCAACAAGGAGGAAAGGAAGCACAAGGAACTAAGGCGGTGGTGGCATATGGGGGACTGGATGGCAGCTGTCCTATGACAATGATACCTGATGGGGAAAACCCTAATGTCAACACAATTAAAAGAATAATTTTTTTTTTAAAGAATGAGATTAAAACTAGGTCTTTCTGAAGAGAATGAGATTAAAACTAGGTCTTTCTGAAGTCGGGTAGGAAGGTATAACCTCACAGATGCAAAATGAACCAATGTGTTACGGTTGTGTTGTGTAAAAGGAAGGTAACTATAGACTAACAGCTGAACTATTTCCTGTAGTATCAAATGATAAACTGAACTTTTTAAAGGCAGTCAGCATGTGGCAAATGAAGTGGAAAAATGAAACCATTATTGAGGGAGCTTAAACTTTGTTTTCTTGGCTAAGTTGTATTTTGACCTAAATCCATCAGTGTTGCATTAATTTTCCACTCCTCTATGAAACACAGACACAAAGACAGCCAAAAGAAGAATTCTAATTCTAAGTTCAATAATTAAAATGATCACTTTTTCACACAACTAGTATCAACAATAACACTCTTCATGTGCAAATATTTAAAGCAAACACTGATGTGTCTGTTTATAAAAGAAAAAACAACACAGACCCTTCTTGCAGGGTGCTGCACAAAGTAAAGTGGATGATTAGAGAAATACCTATTTTATAGATTACCCATATTAACCAAGCTGGCAACATTTTTTACAGACCTACTCTTTTGTCTACTCATGGATTAAGAAATGTGGTCAAAGTACATCGTCAACCTGGTATGGAGCAAGAAAATGACCCCAAGCAATCATCTACTTAAGTGATGCAACAGTTCTGTGACCAAAATGCAGGTCAATTCTGCCAAAACTCTGGAAAACTCCAGGTGTCCAAAAGTACCACACAGGTAAGTGAAATTCACACTGACAGTTTTGTTCATGCTTTTGAGTTGTTCTCTGTTGGTGTTAGAAAAATGCATATTCTTTTTTCCTTTAATAGACATAGGACAACACTTCAGTTGCTTTACATAATTCTACCTTGGGAAATTTGGTGGAGATGCAATTCATCATCTAAATACCATAACATGCCCCCCTCCCCAGATAAAACCACTGTATTAGTGTTTAACAAAGAGCCCTGTACTATGGAATGTTTCACTGTTGTAGTATACAGACAGCTTTCTCTAGCATTTGATGGTAAGTGACTTATCTAAATGATATTTCTCAATAGTAATTTCTAATCGTATTTCCATAAAGTTGGGCTCAGTTTAACACTGATCATTGATTTTCCCGCACTTTTTGGGTTACAGTTAGGAATATGTGCTTATTTGGAAAAGCAGAAGGAACCCCACGCCAGGACTAGGAGTATATGACAGGCCTTTCAGCAACTAAAACATTTGTGTGATGGGTTTAGGGTAGCTAACAGTAATCAGTGTGCCAACCATGATTGGTATTGACATCCCAGTAGAAAATATGGAGGGTAAAATTGGCAAGCCAGTATCCCTGCCAGTTCCCTGTTGGTGATTTTCTTTAGCTGAGACCCTTGTTTTACTCTTCTACAGAAACTAAACTTCTATTTTCTCCTTTAGAATGTTTTGTGTATTTATATTATTTCATTAATCTGCTTTAAAAGAAAGTTATTCACCTTACTCTCAACACCTGGCACAGTGCCTGGTACACAGACTGACTAGTTGACTTTGTACCAGGATAATGCTTCCTTCTTCCCAGGAAATCAATGACTATGTTTCATTGGAATTCAACTCCTTGGGTACATGTGAGACAGTAGAAAGGAGGGCAGAGGTCAGTTCTCTTTAAGTCGCCCAATGGTATGAGAAACAGTCTGCAGATTTCACTTACAAAGTGCTAAAGTTGTATTTTGATGAACATTTGGCTTATGGAACTTAGAACATTGCAGCACTAGAACCCCTTAGATGAAAGTCTGAATTGTTTTGTGGGTGTGCCTTTTTAAGCAGGGTTCCTATTTTCTATTTTTTAACATTGTTTCGCCTATAGACATAATTTGAAAAGACAGTTATCAATATGTGTGACATTATCTAGATATACCAGTCATTAAACTTTCATTTTAAATCTCTTAAGTGATAATAAGCACAAATCTAGATCTACTAGATGTTTTTCCCGCTTCTTGAGAACATACCAGTCATTAAACTTTCATTTTAAATCTCTTAAGTGATAATACGCACAAATCTAGATCTACTAGATGTTTTTCCTGCTTCTTGAGAACCACGGAGGCCTCATTTTTGTAGGTGTTTGCTATGCTCTATTTTTTAACAGGAGTCTAGGGTGCCCAAGCCAAGACTAGAATAGAACAGAAAATTGATGATCTACTAGTGTCTCAAAATCCCACACAAATACAGAAGCAAAAAGGGTAAGGAAAGGTGTCCTTGTCTAAGGTTCAAGGGAAATGATCCAATACCTAGAAAAGTCTGGTAAGATTTAACTCTTAGTAACTTTGACTTGTGAGGATGAAATTCTGCTTAGGAAAAAAATCAGTCTCTTTTAATAAATAAGTGTACCTTTATTTAACAAAACCAGACTGCAGTAAGTTGATCTAATGAAATTAATATTGATTTGATCAAGAAACTTCCATCAGCTGTGTAGGATGACTTTAGTAGTCTTTTCTACTCTGCATTAAATGTAGATTCTGCATTTAACATATGGGCAATGTAAGGAGAAGATTGTTTTGTTTTGTTTTTAAGATTTATTTATTTGTGCATACAGAACTGGGGTACAGGCCAGAGGCTCAGGGGCGGTGAGAGCCTTCACCAGAGACAGAATGGGGAGCCGAACAGGCAGATCGACGAAGTATACTGCTGAGGGGAGCAGCGGGCAGGTCAGGAGAGGTCTGCCACACCATGTGGTCACCTCCGGGGCAGGCAGGAATGGAACTCATGCGGAAGTGGCTTTAGCTCTCAGTGCTGTGCTTTAACCCGCTGGGCCACCAGGGAGGGCCCGAGAATAATGTTTTTAAATAAAGAAAAAAACAAGAAACAACTGCAAGTCTGATATCTTTCTAGCATCATAAAACATGGCCTTTGTCCAGAATTTTAATGTTTCAGTGTTCATGTACACAGGATATCATCAGACACACTTAAAACTTTCTTGATAAATATTTCTACACATAAGTAGCAGACTATAATCCAAATTCTTTATCAGCTTGAGTTTGGTCATATTATTGTAAATCACACCGTCATAAGTGGAAAAAATTCTCTGAGAACAGCACAGGTTCTTGAGTCCACCTGATCCCAATTCTAATATAAGTGCTCATACAAGTGACCAATTATTAAAGCCATGTGTTGGCTCAGGGCAGTTTTCACCCTAGCCAAACATCATATAATCAATTCAAAGTTTTTCTTAATTAGTAACTTGTGAATGTAATATATTTTTTAAATTTGCATTATTTTTTATTGAGGTAATGTTAGTTTACAACATGGTATGTGATTTAGGGGTGTAGATTCATTCCACTTTGATTCCTCTTATGGAGAGCAACTATGCAGTTGTCTTTGATCTTGGGAGAAAATAAAGAATGTAGATTTGCAGCTAGACTGCTATGTCAAAGTAGATGTTGCCAACCAATGTGGACCAACAACATCTCTCCTACAAGCTCTAACAATCTGACCTCCACTGTACCACCAAGATATCAACTCCAATTCTCCCTGGAATCAGGGTTGACTTAGGGCGCCTTTGTGATTTCCCAGGCTAGTTCAGACTGAGCCTGGTTCTGCAGGCTCTGCAGAATACCATTCATCGGGTAAGAAGTTCAGCTATCCAGAGACCACAATGCTAGAAAGGAAAGGTCTGTTCCAGCTGAGCACTGTCTTTCAGGCATCCCCACCAAGGTGTCAAAACCATGAATGCAGCCATCCGGAAGAGGACCCTGCAATGCAACATGTTCCAAACTCTACTCATTTAAGTACCTGTCAGCTCTGGACCCAGACATCCTGGAGCAGAGACAAATCATCTTCATTAAAGCCCTATATGAATTCCTAACCCACAGAAGTCATGTGTATAATAAAACGATTGTTATTTTACACGGCAACCTTTTGGGGTTGTTTCCTAGCATGACTAACTGGAATACTCTTGGTAAAAGCCTTTCTCTACCATTGACTGAGAACTTAATAAGCTTACTAAAATTCCTGGTTTCTTTCATAATAATGGGGGTAACATTAATTACTATGTTTATAATGACACTGGGAAGCAAGCACTTTCCTGCATATACTCTTCAAGACAAATAATTTGAAAACATTAAGTTGTATGAGGTCATATTACTGGTAGGTGGCAATGTTCAGGGAACTTGGAATACAAGGCCACACGTATTCCCCACAACATCACTCTGCCCTCCTACAGGATTATATGGTACTTGAGCACTATTCATTAGAAGTGTGTTAGAGTATTTAGGTACTTTACTTCAGGGACTTATATTGAAATATCTACAGTCCTTTTCACTATATATCTTGTAGCATTGGATATGTCTATGGCCTCACTAAGTAGTCTTACTATTAAACACATTGAACTTGAGGAAATACCTAAAATGTATTCCTGACAGCAGGCAAAATCTACTGTTTTGTTTTGAAGTGTTTTATGAAAGGCCAGGTTTTTCACATGCCCATCAAATCCCCCAGCTGACAAAAAATGACCTAACTGGCTCCCTGGAAATTATCATCTTTCTATAAAAGCAGGTAAAAGAAGAAATATATCTGCCTACAAATTAAAATGTCCTTTGTAAAAGTTATTTTGGAGAACCTGAAAATCTTCAGAAATATTAAAAAAAAATGAAGATCTTAGAATAAGTTATACTTGGTTTTCTCTGACTTACAGAGGAAATTTTAGTGCTAAGTGCTATTTCTTTGTTCACTTTCTATCATTCACTTTGTGGAGGTTAAATAAAACTGCATTTGTTCTACTATGCTCTTTTTCAGAAGACGGTATAGCTAGTGACTTCCAGGCTTGCTGAGTTACTTGTAAACATGCACCAATATCAACTCATTTTCAAGCAACAAGCTGAACTTTCCCTGGAACAATGAAATCCCGTTTTCCAATTAAGGTATGGATTCAAAATACTCACAGATGACACAAGTCTGAACTCAGAATCACACTCTCTCAAAATTTCTGCAATTTGCAGGTGATTAGGCTGTTCAGTTTATCCTTAGTAATAGCTAAGACAGGCTTTTGTATGTCTTTTAATGGGTATCTTTATACTGAAGTTAAAAAATAAGCAACATATAAAGCACTCTTAAAAGAACCTCTTATCAACGGAAAATAATAATTTTCACCTGTTACAAGTATACAGCGCACTGCCATTTCAAAATTGCCAGTGCAGCTATTTTTAGGATAGTGCAGCAATGATGTTAACAATGCTCCTTGAAATAGGCACTACTGTTTGATCAAGTAGTTTGTGGATGGAAAAGACAGTCAGATCTATGGCTGAAAAGATGGATAAAAGCACTTGTTAGATCCCCAAATCATTCTTAGTAAAATGTACTCATCTCATCTGGGCCATCTGCAGGTCTTTGCTTTTTTGCTTAGTCAGTGAATCACAGATATCAAAAAAGCAATCTGCTTTATATATAGAATAGCTACATATTTATGAATTTTAAAGAGGAAATATAAGATCACCCTAGAGATTATGTAGCACATTAAGTGTTGACTTTTGGGTGTCTACAATCTGTGTACACTAATCTTATTGGGACTAAGGAGTCTTTTTGTGATATTGCTATGAAACCCTAACAACTATATTCTTAAAAAAAAAAAAGTTATCAGAACTGAATGTGACCAGGCAAAAGTCTAAAATATTACTACTGTTCATAAAATAAAAATTAAGATGTATTCAAAGGTTGCCAAAGCAGTAGTAGGGAAAACAATCCTTAGAAATTCTATGACCAGCAGCCACGTGAGACTACCTAGTCTATTCTAAACTTCTAACAAGCATACTTTAGTGGGGTGTTGTTTTTGCCCTGTATCTACCACAAATGACAGCCAATTAGCTGTTTTCTCATTTGTCTGTATGGAAAAGTTATAGCTGAAGATGAATGTCTACACTGCCCCCCCCCACCCCCCACATACTGAATTGGGACATGGTAGAAAAGCACTATGGCTGAATGACACCCAGAATACTGGTTCTTTCGAGAAGTGCTGACGCAACCTCCAATACACCGGGACACAAAAGGCAAGGTTCTGCTTTTAAAACCCAAACAGGTTATAAGCTGCAAATGATACATTCCTGGTACCAAAATTAAAATGTAGCTTTAAAAATAATGGCTAAGTAAAGTTTCAGTAGAAAATGGGCCTAAGTAGGGCATATTATCGTCAAAAGAAACATTCCTGAAATTTCCCTTTGTAAGTACAAGCTTGCCTCTTCACGGCAGTTTTAATTCTAATTAAGAAAAAGGTTTTTAATTAAGCCCTGAACATCCTGGTGAAGGGCCTTCAGTAAAACTGTCCTTGGTGGTTCCTCCCGCCGTAATTCATTTCAAGAGACAATGAAGTGGATCTTTTAAAATCTGCAGAAAAGACATTTCCCTCCCTTGCTTTCTGCTACTCCACACAGCAAACAGAAAGAGGAAAGCTGCCTGCTCTTTGGAACAAGCAAGAAAAGGATCGCTCCTTTTAATTCAAGCTCCTCGAACCGCCCCCCGCCCCCCATTTCTCCCTTGCAAAAAAACGTTGAGGGATAGAAGCTTCAAGCACCTGGACATTTGGTAAAGTGGGGCGATAGAGTAGTTTTCTCTATTTTATTTCCTTCCCTCTGGCACCTCTCCCACCACTTTAGAGAGGAAAAAAAGGAACAGCTACTACCTAAAGAAAGTCAAGAACTTGTTCCAGATAGCCTCATAGAAAACCATCTCTACTCCCGCCCTCTGTGTCTGCTATCAAACAGTACTTTTTCTAAGATGAAAACGATTTTTTAAGCAAAGGAAACTAAAGCTTATTTTCAGGAACTTATTTAGAAATAAGTGCCAACGTATGAATTTCTGTAAAAGGCTAGTATACCGGGGTTGGGGGGGATCAGAAACTGTACCTGCCTCTGATTTTTTACCTTGCAGAGTGCTGTTACTACAGTATTTGCATTAAGCTGTTGTCCCCCAATTACATAGCCTAGAAGGGGAAGAAAAGCTGAGATAAATGGGTCTGCAGGCAATTAAGGGAAGATTAGCAAACACTGCCTATGGCTTACTCCACAAACTCGAACAGGCTTCTCCCCACTCCTCACATTCCCGGCCAAAAGAAAAAACGATACGGGCCTGAAAAGAAAATGGGAGTGGAAGCTGGTTTCTCCCAACCTTTCTGACAAGTCTTTATGCAATCAGGGGGCTATTATTTCAAGAGACAGAAAAAAGGGGGCAAAGGATTCATGTTGCTAAGGAGACGCCCTGAAGCTGGCATTCCTACATAAATTTCCATTTCTATTGAAGAGTGGAAAGAAAAGATATTTCCTCCAAAGTTTATTTAGATCGCCTGGTTACAGCAGAAAGGCATTTTACCAATTTATTTTATCTTTAGTTGTAAACAACCGACCCAGGAAGAATAAAAGACCTAAATGTTGACCTCCTACTGCCAACTAGTACCCTCCATAGTGAATTAAAGACAACAAAGACAAAAGCTTTCAATGGGAATTTTAAGGTAATGTCAAACAAAAGCCTGTTTTAAACTGAAAATTAAATTTATGGAAGAAATTTAACCAAGTAAACTAATCTCTATTAACAAAAAATAAAGACAAAAGTAAATCAGATTTTTTTTTTTGGGGGGGGGGGCTTTGGTGCTATTTCAACTTTGTTGGAACTTGAGACGTTGCCAATAAAGGTTTATAAATAGTCCCAGAGAAGACATGAAACTGTCAGGAAAGAATTTAATGAGTTTCTCAGGGGTGCGTGCGTGTGTGCGCGCGCGTATGTGTAAAATCAGCAGCAGACCCTCCCCTTTTATTTCTCGCTACACTGACACCAGCAGCTGAGCAGTGATGATTAGCGGGGAACGTGGTTTGCAGCAAAAAAAAAAAAAAAAAAAAAAAAAAATCGAAGTTGGCAGATCTCTGCTAAGGACGTAACTGGGGCATAGAGGAAACAACCGAGGTTCAGGGGGAGAGTAAAGCCCCGGAGTGTGGTAGCCCAGAGACTACCTACTTCTCTACCTCCCACCCCATCCGTCTGCTGCGTCCAGAGCTGGCTGGATGAGCCACAACTTTCTCGGCATCCGTGAGTAGCTGGATGGTGAAGAAAAAGGTCTCGGAGAGAAAGGAGGTATCTGGAGGGGGAGCGGAGGGCAACGCACAACCAACGAGTGTCACCAAAAAAGGAAAGAAAATCAAGCCAGTCTCTCTCCCAACTCTCCACATCCCTCAAAAATGTAAGGAATATAATCCAAACCAGAAAACTCTTTGGCGAAACCCAGAGAAGGTGGGGTAGAACAGGAAAAAAAGAAACGTGGGCACTAAGAGGTAAACTCCGGCAAATTTCTCTTTTGAGAGCGGAGGGAGAAGACGGGAAGATCGACCAGAGAACACACAGCATCACGGTGGAGTTGGGGCGTTTGGCTGGATTTTTAACGGGGGAGTGGAAAGCCTTGCATTTCAAACACAGCCACATGGTTCTCGCCTTAAATGATAACAATCACTGAAAATAGCCTACGTGTTACTCCAGAGCCCGAGTTCTGTCCACGGGAGGAGGGACAGGGCGTGGGACGCCGCATAGGGTCTGGGCACCTAGCGGGGAAGAGGCGGCAGGAGCCGGACGGCCGGCGCAGGGCCGGGTGGAGGGGGCGGGACGGCGCGGGCCCGTCGGGGC
>NW_004567128.1:18238763-18259717 GCF_000260355.1 Condylura cristata
GCCGAGAGAGCTCGCCCTGCAGCCGCCCGCGCAGCGCGCGGGGAGCGGGGTTAACCCTCCGCCCGGGACCCGGTGCGCGGGACCATTCCTCCAGGCTGCCCGCCTCGACCTCGCTAGCCCCGAGGTCGCCTCGTTTCCCGCCCCCAACACGCCCCACCACTAAGTCACGTGGGCTTCCTTTTCTTAGGTAGCTGGGGTGGGCTTTTTTTCTAGAAGGCGTCAGGTTTGGATTCCTGGTCTGTGGTGGTTTGAGCGTGGAGAGGTTCTCTCTCGGTGATGTAACACTCCCCCACCCCCTCACTCCCGCCCCGCCGAGATCTGCTCCTCCGGGATTTGGTAGAAGGGGGAGAAAAGTGACAAAAGGCATTTCGTCCTCTCCCTTCAGCCCAGAAATGACTCAGTATCAGACCCTGGAACCCCCACTTTTCCTTATTTACTAACTTCCCTCCTCTCCCCCCCCAAACCATTTCCAGTTTCTGGGCTCACCCTTTTCCGCCCCCCTATGAAGGAATACTAGGAGAATGCAAACTCTGAAATGGGAATAAGGGCTCCTGCAACATCTGAAGTAAACCTTACTTACTTCCAGGCTGTTCTTTGATTGTCTGTTGGCTAAAATCTTTATTCATTAAGCTTTGCATTGTGCCAAGTTGGATCTGAATCCCTTCTTAAGCTGACCTATCCCCTGAAAAATGTAGGCCTAGGCCTACCTTAGGGGGGAAAAAATCTAACTATATGTATTTATTGAGCACCTACTGTGCGCTCAGGACCAGGGATTCAGCCGCATAAAACATTGCCGTCATTCTTACAAGATGGTCAGTTTGAAATTTAGTAATTGACTAGTTAAGATTGTGATTATTGGCTATGTGTCTCTTATGTTTTTCCATGTTTCATAGAATAGCAATTCAATGAACAGATCACTGTAGGTGATTGTGTCCCTGATCTCTGGTCATCTGAAAAATGTGGTTAGAAATCCAAAATAGTAAGATCTGAACAATGGAAAAAAAAAAAAAACACTTCCTCTTTTAATGAAATACCAAGCTGGTCACTGCAGAATTGTATATTTTTGTCAGTAACAAATCCCCCCCCCCCTTTTTTTGTGGTGTGCCTGACATATAACATTAGTTTCAGTCGTTTCAGGTATATAACATAACAAGGCACTATGAGTTAGTTTGTGTATATCTACCTATCTATCTATCTATCTATCTATCTATATATGGGGAAGTGATCACCACAATAAGTGATGGATAACTTCCATCACCATACATATTTAAACATTTTTTCTTATGAAAATTTTGAAGATTTAGTAAGTTAACATAAGTATTGCTAACTATGTAGTTACCTTATTGTACATTACATCCTCATGACCTATTTATAATGGAGGATTGTACCATTTGACCTCCTTCACCCATTTTGTCCACCCCCACCCTCCAGATCTGGCAACCACCAATCTGTTCTTTGTATCTATTGAGTTTGGTTTCTTGTTAGTTTATATTTGAGATTCCTCATCTAAGTGAGATCATTCAGTATTTGTCCTTCTTTGTCTGACTTATTTATCATAATGCCCTAAAAAAAAGTCATCAAAATGGCAAGATTTCATTCTTTTTTTAAAATGTCTAACATCCAATCTGTGTGTGTGTGTGTGTGTGTGTGTGTGTGTGTGTGTGTGTGTGTATGAGAGAGAGAGAGAAAGAGAGAGAGAGAGAGATATTTCTCTTTTCCCAATCAGCCACCTATGGACAGTTAGCACTTAGGTTACTTCCATATCTTGGCTATTATAAATAATGCTTCAATAAAAATGGGGTGTATATGTCTTTTTAAATTAGTGTTTTGCTTACTTTAGATAAATACCTACAAGTAGAATTGCTGGATTATACGGTAGTTCATTTTTAACTTTTGTGGAACCTCTATACTCTACCAATGTGGATGTACCAATTTAAATTCCCACCAATGATGCACCAGGGTTTCCTTTTCTCTGCATCCTCACCAACATTTGCTATTTCTCATCTATTTTTGATAATTGCCATTCTAACAGCTGTAAAGTGATAGTTCCTTATGGTTTTGATTTGTATTTCCCTGATGATTAATGATGCTGAGTATATTTTCATGTATCTATTGACCACCACCTCTGTGTTTACTTTGGGAAAATGTTCAAGTCTTCTGCCCATTTTTTAACCAGTTTATTTTTGCTACTGTATTATGTGAATTCTTCATACATTTTCAATATTAATAAATGATTTATAAGTATTTCCCCATTCTGCACATAGTTTGCCTTTCCACTTTGTTGGTAACTTCCTTTGCTGTGCAAAGCTTTTTAGCTTGATATAGTCTTACTTGTTCACTTTTGCTTTTGTTGTCTTTGGTTTTGGATTCAGATAAAAAAAAAACTGTCATCAAGATTTATCCCCTATGTTTTCTTCTAGGAGCTTTATGGTTTCTGGATTACATTAAAATCATTTATATATTTTGAGTTGATTTTGTATATGGTGTCCAAGAGTGGTCCAGTTTTAATTTTTTTACAAGCACCATTTCTGAAAAGGAAGCTCTTTCCCTAATGTATATTTTTGGTTCCTCTGTCATATGTTAATTGACCATATACGTGTGTGTTTATTTCTAGGCTCCCTGTCCTGCTCCATAGACCTGTGAATCATGCTGTTTTTATTACTATAACTTGGCAATATGTTTTTCATTCAGGATGTATGATATCTCAGCTTTATTCTTCTTAATAATGTCTTGGCTCTTTGATACTAGGCATTTTTTTCTCTTTCTGCAAAAAGTACTATTGAAATGTGAGTAAAATGTAAAATCTATGGATTGCTTTGAGTAGTATGGACATTTAAACAGTATTAATTCTGAGCACAGAGCATCTTTTCATTTATTTGTTTATATATTTTTTTCTTTTAATCAATGTCTTATGGTTTTCGGTGCACAGGTCTTTCACCTCCTAGATTAAATTTACTCCTAGGGAGTTTAGTCTTTTTGATGCAATAATTTCTTTCCTTCTAATGACATTTCTTCACAGGACTGACTACATTTTTTTTTTTTAAAGATTTATTTATTTGTGCATACAGAACTGGGGTATAGGCCAGAGGTTCAGGAGCGGCGAGAGGCTTCACCAGAGACAGAGTGGGGAACAGAACAGGCAGATCGACGAAGTACACTGCTGAGGGGAGCAGCGGGCGGGTCAGGAGAGGTCTGCCACGCCATGTGGTCCCTTCCGGGGCAGGCGGGAATCGAACTCATGCGGAAGCGGCCTTAGATTCTCAGTGCTGTGCTTTAACCCGCTGCGCCACCAGGGAGGGCCCAGGACTGACTACATTTTTAAGCAACATTTTGAATGTAAGAAACAATGAAATGAAATTAGTGTCAAATAAGAACGAGAACTAACCCAACATACAATAAAAACACATGTTTTTCTTACATTTGGAAATTAGGGTACTAGCAAATTTCTCCTACGTCTTAATCATGATTATTACTAAAGGGCCCTTAGCAAAGAATGTCTATCTGAGCTCCATTATCTTCAGCCTCCAACAAGCTATCCTACCTCCCAACCAAGGATAAAGAAGTCTAAATGCTTCTTCCTAAAACCAGTCGAGGCCCTCTCTGGTGGCGCAGCGGGTTAAAGCGCAGCACTGAGAATCTGAAGCCACTTCCACATGAGTTCGATTCCTGCCTGCCTCCTGCCCTGGAGGAGACCACATGGCGCGGCAGACCTCTCCTGACCCGCCCGCTGCTCCCCTCAGCAGTGTACTTCATCGATCTGCCTGTTCTGCTCCCCACTCTGTCTCTGGTGAAGCCTCTCGCCACCCCTGAGCCTCTGGCCTGTACCCCAGTTCTGTATGCACAAATAAATAAATCTTAAAAAAAAAAAACAGTCGAAAACAGTTAAGAACTGAAAAATTTAAAACCAGAATAAATAGTAGGGACGACTAGGCTGGTGATCTTTTACCTTTACTTGAACTTATTTTCATGGATTTATAACGTGTGTTTGAAAATAATATATAAGGAAATTTCTTGACTCAGAATTATAAAGAGGATTTTTCTCCATGTTCATCTTCCCTCTAATAATTTCCATTTCAAAAATATTTTTTTCTTTATCCGTTTTCCCTCTAATTCAGGCTTTCTTTCTCCTCCATTCCCACATAAACACATTTGCATCCACATTTAATTTGCTTCATTTTTCTGACTTGTTATCAGTTGTTTACTTGAGTGACTATCTTTTGTATTACCTACAAAATTACCTTTATGTATTTTCCAAAGTTAAAAAATAAAATAAGTCATTTTAAACAACAGAGTCAAATTATCTGAAATATTCCATTCTTCTATTAATCACTTTTAGAATTTACACAGCATTTCATTTCATAACAACAATTATTTCTAGAATTTGCAAAACAGATTAACAATCCCTAATCCTTACTTTCAAAATATGAAAAACTCTCAAAACTTTTTTTTCTTTTCATAACTTTATAGCAGACTCACTTAGAGGAAAAACCGATTTCAAACTGATGTGAAGCTATTTATGGTTTTGGTTTCTCCCACTTGGTGTGAATAAATATGCAGCTACAGACTCTGCTGGGGTTGTCTCATTTACAGTGTATGCATCATGATGTGCTTCAAAAATCTGAAACAGTATGAATCCTCAACACAGCAGTTTCCAAGAGTCTCATATATAAAGTGATAGACCTGCATTTATCCTAAAGATGGAAAAGTAGAACAGGGGATTCCAAAATTGTAAATATTGAATGAAATCCTACCCCCAAAATGGTGCTCTTTTGAAGTGGAATGGAGGGTGACAATTAAGGGGTAGGTGTGTGTGTGTGTGTGTACGTGCAATCAACATGCATAGGCACACAGCTTGTAGGTAGGCAGAAACAAGGACTGAAATAGATATATCTGACATAGGACTACATTGAATTGTGAAGAAAGTGTCCCGAGCTCAGGAGTGCTGACTGAGACCACTTAGAAACCATGACTGTTGTTAGCTGTAAGCTATAGCATCACGCAAAGGTCAGAGGATCCCTCATTCATCCAAGGCTAGCCTGGAGGCAATGCCACCAGGTCATTCCTGGACCTCACAGGTCAAGTGCTGGGGGCCCTAACTCTATTCCATAAATCTCCATGAAAATTGGAGTCACAGAACTTCAACCTGCAATGCTGTGAGTTGTGAAGCCCTGCTTTTGGCCAAAACTGTATGGCTGGGCATTTGCTCATGAGAGGTGGGATAACTTTGGGTGCTTGATTTGGACACCTTGTTCTTACCCTTTTTTATTGCACACTAATTGTATTAGAGTTCTTTTCCATTATAGGTCTTATACACCAGAGTATGCTTGCCTTGATGCATACATTGGCAGAACCTATTTAGAGCGGGCAGGTTTGGGGGTTCTGGGGAGCCCCTCTCCCTGCCCTGTAACACTTCTCCATGCAGATCCTAGGAAGTTCTTCCCACACTATGGATTATTCAGGAATGTGATCACATCTAGATGTGCTAGGGTCAGTTCTGTTTGCCCTTAGAAAGAAAGAAATAGAATGGGGGAGGGAAAGAGGGTTGCATGAGGTTGGGTGGGAATGAAGCATTTATTCAACAATTAGAAATATAACTTTTCCTAGTGTAACCGATAAGAACATTAGCAAGATAATTTAGAAATTAGAAACAAAGTATTTCAGAACTTGACTGGTTTTGCTATAAATCCATTGTTGAGGTTCACAATAGGACTCTGATGTTGTCATAAAGACTGACTGCTACTTAAGACAATAAGATCCAAGAGAGTTCCAGGGTATGGTGCATTTTATATTATATTGTTGAAACTTCTTGTTGAGTTGTGGCAAAATTTTTGAATTACTTCTGTCACAAATAATTTTCACTAAATTATTTCTGCTTTTTTAAAACAAGAGCACTCTCAAAAATGAAGTATTCCACATCTCAAAACTATATTCCATCATTTTCTTAATGTCTTTCCATGTAAAAATGTGCTATATTGTTAAATGAATTAGATTCAAGTCAATAATAGCACAGTCACTATTCACATTATTTGCTGGTTTCTTGATTTCAAGTTAATTGTTGTTTTGTAATAGTACCTATGACCACAATAACTTACTTTCCAACAAAGAAAGGAAATAAAGCGTGGAAGTGAAAACACAAAGACGTTGGCATTGAAGGATGTTTAGTTTTAAAAGAAATAAGCTTATTATATGAGAGAAGTATGAGTCAGATGCCAAATAGAAATACAGGGAAAATCAGAACTTTCCCAGTGGAACTAATCCTAAATGCCTTTTCCATTTTTTGTTCAAGCATCTATTTCCTTAGTAAGGGTCACCTATAGGCACAAGTCTTCCTCCATATTTATGTTTCATTAATAGTCATTTTTAGCTTTGTGAAGCAATAACATCTTCAAGCAACTCATGACTGCATTTTAAAAAAAAATTTATTTATGAATACAAGAACTGGGATGTAGGCCAGAGGTGCAGGGAGAGTGGGGCATGAGAGGATTCACCAGGGACACAGTGAGGAGCAGAACAGACAGATATACTGAAATACACTGCTGAGGGGAGCAGTGGGAGGGTCGTGAGAGGTGTGTTTTGCATATGGATCAGTTCCCTGGCTGGGAATTGAACTCAGCTTCATAGTGCTGTGCTTTAACTCCTTGAGCCATCAGGGAGGGCTGATGACTGCATTTTAAATCATTTTGTTTATTTGTTTTTACAACTATAGTTGAAACGTTTGGTTACCATGAATCAAGTGCCTACCTACCAATATATTCTCATTCTAGTGGAACTTCAGTTACCCTTGGCCACTATCAGCATAGTGCCTCATTTCTTTATTTCTCCAGATGTGCCCCAGGAGGACTACATTAAAAAATGGAACACTGGAGGGCCCTCCCTGGTGGCACAGTGGGATAAAGCACAGCACTATAAAGCCAGCCAAAGCCACTGCAGCACGAGTTCGATCCCCGGCAAGCAAGGTGACCCACATGGTGTAGCAAGTCTCTCCTGTCTCACCTGCTGCTACTCTCAGCAGTGTCTTTCAGTTGATATGTCTGTTCTGCTTCCCACGCTGTCTCTAGTAGATCCTCTTATCCCCTCACACCTCTTGCCTGTGCCCCAGTTCTTATGTCCATAAATGGATAAATATTTTTAAAATATGGAACACTGGAAACCTCAGAAGTGGTTGCCTTTAATAGATGAATACTTTGTTAGGATGAGCAGGTCTAGTCTGTGCTTAGAAGAGCCTGAAGGGGATTAGTGATGAATCATTACTTAGGTGTTACTTAAACACAGGCCGAGGGATTTTAAAGTGGAGATGGAAAGAAGAAACAAGAAACAGACTGTGAAACAGTTCACACTTTCCATTGCTTTCTTTAGAATTCATTACCTTATCTTCCTGTAGGACTTTAGATTTTAGTCCAAAGCCATCTTTGTGCACTGCCGGTGAGATTTTGTAGAGACCTTTCACCCTTGGACTCTTGCATGAAGACACTCTTAACTATATGGAAACATTCTAGAAAATACCTACTTAGAGACTTCCCCTTTCCTAAATCAGAGTACAGCAGTATCAGTTTACCACCTAAAGAATAGCTTCATCCATCATGACTGGTATTGTTGTCTCTCTTATGTGTTAGTTTTTCATAATATAGTCTCAAAATTATAGACAGGTGTTTTCCCCAAATAGGGGCTAACTCGAGAAAGTTCCCTTGCATTAGAAGGTATAGCTCTCTCTTCTCCTTTTGTGACCCAAAGTACTTAATATTTGCAATAGAACAAGAATGAACCCCAAATTCATCCATCTCAAGAATAGTGATAACTCAAAGTTAACTGAAGGAAAGACTGAAATTAGAAGAGGATTAGATAGAAAGGGTACTGAAGCATTTAGACTCACACTTCCAAGTAGAGGAATGCAACTCAGCAATTTCTCTGTGGAATTTCCAAAAGGTGGGCTTAAATGTCAGCAATGCTAGGGGATTGAAACTAGTGGGTGGGGGAAGATCCTCTTAGGAATTGTATTTCAGTGTAGCTCTCACCTCTAGATCTCACCTTCTAAAATTTGTCTGTAAAGTAGTGAGTAGTGCTTTATGACTCGTCAGGAGTCTGTCAAAATTCAAAATGTCAGCTCATACAGATCCAAAGTGTAGGTAGGAATATCAGAACAATATGATCAGTGCTTATTGTCATCCTCTGAATCATTTTCTTTCAACTTTCATTTAGCCTATCTGCTTCCTATTAGTTTCTTTTTCTCCATTCAAGCTTTCTGGACTTAGTTAGCAGGAATGAGGATTGCTTTGAGTCAGCCAGACCAAGGAACCCACTGACTATGTGGATTGGGGCATACCGTTAATCTCAGCTCTCTTCTTTAAAAAAAAGGTGTGATAACTAAGTCATGAAATTGTTGTGAGGATTAACGAGGTAATTTATACAATGTGTAATGTCTGGCATATGATAAGCACTAATCACCATTATTATATGATTATAATCCAGATGTCAGCTAGGGCCTTCTGTTCACTGGGAGATTCAGGTAAACTTTGTTGCATCTCTGATTTCACAGTCCTTCAGAAAGCAAAGTTCTGTCTCCAATCTCTGTTTCTTCTACTCATCATTGTATCTGGTTCTGCCTCTACTGAAATGTTCAATTCTACCCCATAGCGGACCCAGAAACTAGGGGAAACAAATCAAATACCAAGACACAGTTGTAAGTTCATCAAACTTTTCTGGCTACTTGAAAAGTCATGAGGAAGCAGTTTTGCACTATGAAGAGAACAGCCTTGCACATCTTGCTTGCCTCACAAGGATCCCTTCCTATGCTCTCTTCTCTCTCAGTCAGTCCCTTCTTTCCCTCTTGTCATTATGCTCATTAGCAGATTCCATCCTTCATGCACAAAACAATTGCTCCTTGAAGAATGGTCCATGAATGCTAGCAAAGCTGGAATCACCTGGAAATTTGATAGAAATAGTTTCCTGGCCTATTTCTAAATTGACAGAGCAAAATTTGTAGTTTATTGGGATCCTTACGGATGTATGCATGAATTAAGTTTTAAGAGCACAATTACATCATTTTTGCAGGCTTCTCAGTATTCAATCGCTACCACAAGTAGCTGTAAGAAAATAGCAGCTAAGAGAATAAAAAAAATCACAATTTTCTTCCTTGTTGCACGCATTATGTAGTGATTGTGAGACGGTGTTTTTGTCACATCCACTTCTCAGAAAACAGTAATTGTCACCGATTTTGGTCCCATTGGCAATGGTGAGTCAGTTGTCTATGTTAACTGGCATCAATGTATTCTTCACTCACTATTTCTAGACCACCTTGTTTTGTTTTGCTCCCACTTGAGAGAGACAGATTCTAAGTACAGTTCCAAGATTCTGACAATGTGTTAATGAACTGATAAAGACAAATGAGGTTACCTCTCCAGGTACACCTTAAAAGCCAATTTTTAAGACTCAGGACCATGATGAGTGACCACTGTTGTCTTGTCACTTCACTTTGAGGCATTCATGTGACTTCACAATACAGAATTACACTGTTAGGGATTTAGAAGGAAGAAGCAGAAGTTCAATTATCCAAGTCATCTGAAAGAGTATCAGGGAACAAAGTATAGAAGGGC
Source organism: Condylura cristata (assembly GCF_000260355.1). Classification (NCBI taxonomy): domain Eukaryota; kingdom Metazoa; phylum Chordata; class Mammalia; order Eulipotyphla; family Talpidae; genus Condylura; species Condylura cristata. Next base: position 18,248,354 of record NW_004567128.1, read on the forward strand.
AGCTAATCCCTACTGATAAAGACCATCTAACAGGACAGCCACAGGCCTAAAAATGCTATCTCCCAGTAAAATAAGAGGATGAAGCTGCATTGTTGTGGCTTCAAACTGACCACTTGGACATTTGCTTTCTGGACTCCTTTTAAATTCCTTATCTTTAGTTAATCCAGTTATCCAGTTATTAGATTTTGGAATCTCATGTGTAGTCTTTTTAATTGACAAATTCACAAGAAAAAAAAAAAAGTATGCCTATGAACAGTGTTGAGAAAGAACAGAAATTACCTCTGCAAGCAAAAGTAATCAAAAGATGGCATTTGAGAAGCTGATCCATGAGCATGATATGCACACACATATACTGCTTATGGAATTTTTAGTAGGAGAGCGAGAAAATTAAAGTGACAGACAAGTAAAATTCACTTTAAAAAATTATAAAACTCAATCATATGAATAGCTGGCAGGCCAGAAGAAAAAATAAAAGACAAATACAATTATTGATTACTAGAGTTGACAATTAAGATGGAAGGGGAGGCTGGTGAGCCTTGCAGGGACCAATTTTTCATAGCTGGTATAGAATCAGGGTGATTGACACTACCATTCTATGTTTTGACACCACTGCCCTCCAGTGAACTAAGTGAAGCTGTGATTTCTGATAACCTTTTATTATTTTTTTGACAAGATATCACCAATTTTGATAAGAAAGACTGATAAAGCAGAGCCCTAAACATATTCAGAGGAGTACATTTTCCAATATATTCTTCTATTCAATATCGTAGTTTTTCTTGAACTGTTTTGAATCTTTTTACTAATACACTGCCACTTGCATTTCAATCTCTGGACACTTCTTCAGCTATACATCTTAATAATTTGTGTGTGCCCAGAAAGGAGAGCATATATTTTGTGTGCATTGTGTGTACATTGGTATTTTTATTTTTTTTAAATCTTTTTTTTCGTTGGTTGATCTGATAAGAGCTGCTGTGCTCATAGTTTTTTTTTTTTTTTTTTTTTCCTGGAGTACATTTTTCTCTTAGAAACAAGCTTCCTTTCAGGAGATAAAACAAATCTGGTTTGCATTCTTTGCTCACGTTTCTGAGTGTAGGATCAAAAAAAATATTTTAAAAGATGCATTAAAGTTGTGCTTTGGAGTCAGCAAAACTAAAATAGAAATAATTTCAAAGGATGTGATTTTAATGCGTGACACACCTGCTGCAAAATATTCCCAGTTATTCCAGGCTTTTTAATTCTTTTATTTGTCACCCTTTGAATTCATATTGTTTTCCTGATGATGTCTTTTTTATCCAATTTTATTGTTTTATCATTCATTTATCATACTATATAATTCTGGGAGTACAACTTCACACCTCAATGCGTCACCTGCTTCACACACCTACCACCCAAGATCTAGTGCCACTACTGAATATATTTCCTTCCCCCTGCCCTTAGTAACCACTATATTTTTTACAAAGTTATTTTTGTTGTGATTTGTCAGTTTGTTGCTCTGGTTATTTGTAGTCCACAAATGAAACTATTCACTAACTGTCTTTCACTTTCTGGCTTATTTCACTTAGCATAATCATATTAAGATCGATCCATTTTGCCCCAAAATATAGCACTTTTTTTTGATAGCCAAGTAGCATTCTATTGAGATACACACTGTAATTTCCTTAATCAGTCATCTGTCATAGGCATTTAGGTTTATTCCATGTCTTGGCTACTGTGAATAATGCTGCTTTGAACACACTGGTTCATCCACCTTTTATATGAGTGTTTTAATATTCTTTGAATAAATACCTCGGTGTGGTATTGCTGGGTCATATTCCTATGATATTCAACTTCCATTCCCCAGATTTTGTGAAAGAAATAGACAACGAGAGGTAAAAACTATCAAGACATTTCTAAAGTATATATACACAATTTAATTTCCCCCCTATTTAAAATTATTACTTTTTTTTTTTTTGCTGTTGTCATATCTAGTTCTTCACATGATTCACCTTTTTTTTTTTATTTTTTTGGAATAATGATTCACTTTTTTTTTTTTTTTGGAATAAGAAAACAGTGTGGCCATATACTCATATACACATACCAACACAGCCCATATGGTACTATTTGAGTGATAATTAGTCCTCATGAATATCCTTGTCTCCCCCAAGGAAAAATGTAGAACCTTCTTTTCCTGTAGCATAGTCAAATTTCACTTGGATTTAAGCAATTTCATCAAACCAAAACTGCATTTTGGAAGATAATGTTCCTGCTGCCATTTTACTGACTCTGGGGTTGGTTTTGCTAGTACCATGCCAGATCCATAACAACCAGCATGTCATCAAACCTAAATTTAGGACATAATGTCAGATCAACTAAGTGTTCAGGGAAACACCTTGGCAAAATATTAAAAAATCAGGACTGTCCTAATATGTCCAGGAAATAGGATTAGTGAACCTGTAGTATAAAATGTTCACTCTATCCTTGATCTCTTTCTTTAGGCTTTTTTACTATTGAAGCCAACTGTTTAAGGGACTTTGTCCCCACTCCCATTTTCCTTCACCCTTCCAGTTCTGAGATTCTCATCATATCTGCTAGTCTTGTAAGATATTTCTTGCCCTCCCATCATCCCTGTTGAGAAGTAGCAGAACAAACCTAAGAGAGCAGGTTATGTGCATAATAAGATTATATGCATACATTAATATTACTTTTGATGTAACAGGTTCATACCTCCTCAAATGTATATCATCACACCACACCCACCATAATTTTGGAGGTAACAATCAATGATAATGTAAATGGAAAGTGAAGTAGAAATGTTAGTCTAGATTACATTGAAGTTGACTAAACTCTCAATAGCTGATTTGATTTGATAATGACTGCATTTGAATGAAAAATTTGTAAATATATAGAAAAAATTCAAAGACCATTTACAAAGACACCAAACATGTGGATCCTAAAGCCTGAAGGGTTTTAAGTAGTTCCACCATTTATGTGTAACAGACTATAAAAAGAACTTATGGAAAGTAGAATGGTGGTTAACAGGGGCTGGGGGGAAGGAAGGAATCTTTAATGAGGATAGAGTTTCAGCTTTGCAAGATGAAAAGAATTCTGAAGATGGATAATGGTGATGGTTTAATTCCACTGAAGTGTACTTTAAAATGGTTAATATGGTAAATTTTATGTTATGTGTATTTGAGCACACGCACACAAACAAAATGGATGGAAAAAAAGTCAACTTATTTTTTTTTTTCCTCTTCGTTAAGTTCTGTTGAGATATTTTTGGTGTGGGATAATCTTCCACTCTTCATTGAAATCTCTTATGGAGCTCATGGGTGTCTATCCACTTTTAAGTTATGAGTCCCAGACCACTTTAGATTACAAATACAATCTCAAATCAGTGAGTAGAATGCCCACATGCAATATATTAATTAAAACCCCCAGTGTCATTTATCTTTAAAACTAGGTCAAATCTGATCCAGTTTAGATGTGTAAGAACCACTGTTTCTGTAAGAGGTGCTGTTTTTATTCTAGATCAATTTTTATGTCATTGATTGGGCTGGGAGGCTCAAGAGATAGGGAACGAGTCTTCCTATTTTTTATCTCTGTATATTCAGTAGTAAGAAGAGGGATACTCTGTCATCCTCATTATGCTGTCCCAGTCTCTATTCTATTTTGTACTTCACATAAACTTGAGGCAAGGGGAGTCCTTTATAATACTGTTATGCTGTGCTGTCAAGTTTAGCCATAAGGTTGAGGAACAGAGAGATAATACTTTGGATATTACTCAGATGATTGTTCTAGGATTGTCAGTCTTAAATGCCATACCCATCTATTAATTACCTAATGTGTGAGAGATGTAAAGAACCTCAAGATTTCACTGCACAATTATTTTATTATCATTACTATTTATTATGATTTATTGTCTGCCTAGCAATTGCTAGCATTTTTTCTGGGTGTTTTACGCAGGCTGTTTTGTTCAGTAAATGAAAACAACCACACAAAGGTAGGTACCAGCTCAGTTTTTCAAGTGAGGCAACTGAGTTGCATGAAGTTTGAGTTACCTAAGGGCACACAATTAAGTAGTAAAACTAAGATGTCTATCTTATGTCATCTCAAATTGATAGAACATCAACATCTACATCACCTTTTTATACTCAACTAATGTCCCCCATCCCCCAAGGAGGCCTAAAGCTATGTTTTTCAGAGGGAAAAAGAGTTGACAAGCTCTGCTAATTGTTTTTTGCTTTACTCTTGCTAGTAGACTTCAGCTCAAGAATGACCTCCCCCACCTCCACCATTCACTCTTTTTCTTTCCCTGATACGTTATTTGCCTTTTGTCCACTTTGAAAGATAGTCTTTCAAATCAAGCAGTATTAAAAAAAAAAAGTATCAAGATAACTGTGTAATACAAATAATAGTAATGCACCTATACTAACCAGAGATAACTGATTGCATTGTAAGTTGAAGATAATAAATGGCAAAATACCCATATCTCTTGGTTCAGATTTTTTTTGTACCATTATGCACGTCATCTTGATATGTCATGATTTCATGTGAATATCCACTCACACTCAACCAACTAGCAAATAGACTAGCAATCTCTACTGTCTATAGCAAGCTGTCTAATGCCCAGGACACACTCAAGACTCAGGGCACACTCAAGACTCATGGAAATGAATGTTTGCCAACAACTATCTGTGTTTGTTATGATACCTGCATATTCTAGTAATTATCAGATGGACTGTAGGAGCAGCTTTGGTAAAAATTCAGAAATAGGCCCTGGTGGTACAGTGGGTTGCAGTGCAGCACTGTGAAGCTGGCTGTGGCAGTTTCAGTGCGAATTTGATCCCCACCCTGGAGGTGACCCACATGGCACAGCAGACCTCTCCACTGCAGTCTCACCCACTGCTCACCTCAGTAGTGTACTTTGTCGATCTGCCTATTCTGCTCCCCGCTCTGTTTCTGGTGAATCCTCTCACCACCCCTGCACCTCTGGACTGTACCCCAGGACTGTATGCATAAATAAATAAATCTTTTTTTAAAAAAATTCAGAAATGAGGAAACAGAAACCTAGAGGCAGTCCAATCCACAATGGCTCCTAAGTATCTGACTTCTCTTATACTTAAAATCCGGTGCTAGTTCTTTAATATTTTTCATGAATAAATCATTATCCATTTTTTGTTTTGATTTTAATCTAAGAGGATAGACTGCTAATAAAGGTATGTGAAGTTTTAAACAATCAATTTGAATAATAAAATAAAAGAGATATAACCTTGATTATATTCTTACCTATTGTAAAAGGTCATGAACATTAAATCATATTTTTGGAAATACTGTTTGGCTGAATATACAATTATTATTTATCATTTCAAGAGAAGAAGTAAAAGTAAGTTTATTTAATGTCCATTTATTTGCAAGTAGAGAGATGTACACATTTAGAGGAAATATGATTTGTATGAAAAAAGCATTATAATATCTGCATTTAAGGTTGTCTTCTTGCTTTTGGTTCATCTAATGAAAAAATTCTTTATAGTTTGACATTAACTTTGTTGTTTTGCAGTTGGGTCAGGTTAGTTGTTTGCAATCCCCAAGTCACGTGTCTTTGCATGTAGAAGTGCTGATGTAAAGCAGGTGGATATGCCCCTTTAGTGGCCAAATTACAAGAAGCTGAATCTTAGGGAGAAGTCAGGTAGACCATGTGAACAGACATTTAGTCTGAGGTGCCAGACCTTACAAGAAGTGAAATACAGGTATATGAAAACCATATGGAACTGAAGGAATGAGAATGATCTCTAGGAGATTTCCAATGGAAAGGGGAGTGGTAAAATGAAGAAAAATTCTATGAGAAAGATTAGCTATTGCAGATCCTTCCAAGATGCCCCAGACCTTGCTCTTGCTTAAGAGGTAGCTTTCACTGATTCCCCCATGGCATCAAAGGCAAACGGGTAATTGATCAACTGAACACATATTTTTCAGTTTCCACAGGGTCTGTGCACACTATTCCACAGTGTGAAACTTTGTGAAAACACTGCTTGGCATGAATGAGGTGGGAAATGTCTTTTGTAGAGTGTTGTAGCTAGGTCTTTAGAGGGGTTATGTTGAAATCACCAAAAATAATACAAGTGATTTCCTTTACTCTAGAGCAGCAAGGCTACCTCTACCCAGTCTACTTCTGGGTACAATGGTAAACCAAAACTGATCTTCTTCACAATCACGTTTTATTATGAAATACAGCATACAAGTGATATTCCATTTCAACCAACAACAATTGAAAGAGCCCTCCTATACCCAATACCAGATTTAGAATTGAAGATTAGTACTTCGGACACTGCTCTGAAAAAAGAGTCTCCTCTGATAAAGAGGAATACTAAACTGTGTGATAAAATTACAAAGTAAATAATGAACAACTATATACCAGAGACATTTTATAGTGGTGAAGTGAGGAATGGGATCAAAAGTGGGGGGGGGTGGCGAGTGCACTGGACTATGGTGATGGCAAACGGGTGATTTGGTGATGGGAAGCCCACAGAGATCACAAGTAAGATGGAAAAAGGCACAAAATTATGTAAAAATAAACTATTGTATTATTAAAAAATTATAAAGTAAAAGCAAAAGATAATTTAAAAATTATACATGGCATTATTTTACCTTTTTAATAACTGTAGTATCTGTGGTTATGTTATTTCTCTAAATTTTTATCTATTTTATGTTCTCTATTTTATTTGTTTAATATAAGCGGAAGTTTGTAAAAATTATTCATCTTCCAAATCATTGTTTTGGGGAGACTTTGCTGGCTTCTGATTTTTGTTGCTATTTTATTTATCATTTTTATTATTTACTTCCTAATATTTAGGGAGGTTTATTATGTCACTTTTTTTTTAATTCTTAGGTTGGATGCCTAATAAATTATGTTGCTAGTCTTCTCCTTTTCTAAGTTGAACACTGAGTTCTGTAAAAGTTCTTCTAAGTACCATATTAGCTATATGCTACAGTTTTGATATATGTGATTTTGGTTATTTAATTAGAAATATTTTATAGTTCCATGATAGTTTTTTTTCTCTGACACAAAAGTTATATAAGGAAGAATTTATAATTTCCAAATGTGTTCATTATTTAATAAACCAATATTTATTGCATGCAGACAAATTACCAGAAATTGCACGAGTTAAGTATAAGAGAATAAAAACTATAGGCTTTAGGTGTTTATATTAGTGAGGAGAGACAAATAATGAAGTAGATAGTAATTTAGATGGTGTGAAATAAAGTAGGGAAGATGAAGAGAGACTGAGTTATGATAGGGTATTGAAGCCATCAATAACCAAGTAATATTTGTGCAATGACCTACATGACAACAGAGAATGAGTGTTCAGATATTGGTGGAGAAGAATTAACAAGTGAAAAGTTCATGGTTGAACTGGTCTTAATGTAAATGGAAAAGCAGAGACAGTATTAAAACAGACTGAGTAAGGGAGAGGTTAGGAGTTGAGCTTGAGAAACAAAGCAGCTGGGGAGGTGGGCAGGCCTTGTGCAACTACAATGACTCTAGAGTCAGGCTGGTAGCAAGATGGGACCCTTGGAAAATCTGAAGAAAGGCATGACTCAGCCAGTTAGGTTTTTCCAGCATCACTCTGCCTTTAAAGTAGAGAACAGACTGAATGGGGACAAAGATAAAGCCAGAAAGAAAGAAAAAAATTACATTTACATTATATATTAATAGAGTAGGGCCAATTTTCATAATGTTCCACAAATTCATGCAGGAAAGTTGTATCCTTCAGTTATTGTAGGCAATTTTACAATTATATTCATTCAATCCAACTTAATTGTTGCGCTGTTCACATTTGTATTTTGTTATTTGTTTTCATTTGTTTGATCCTTTAGTTACTACATATATGCGCGACAGTTTTTCAGTGTGATAGTTTTTGAAATTTCCCATTTCACTCTATCAATGTGAGCTTTATAAAGTTTGAGACTGTATTATTGAGCTCATATGAGTTAAGAATCACTGTCATCTTCTGGGAAATTGAAACTTTGACCACCATGTAGGACACTTTTTATCTTCAATAATGCATTACTCACATTAATATATTTGATTTGATCCAAGTACATACATACAACTAATTTCTGACACCTTACACATTCATTTTGCATAATATTTCCATTTATGTTAGCATGGCTAGTTTTTCTCTCCTTATATTTTTCTGTTATATTTCTAGAAATAATTTAGTTTTGCTTGGTGTCATCCTGTTTATGCATGCATACTTAGTCAATCTCACATTTTACAACTTTTGTCTCTGGAGCTGCTCACTGAGAGTTTTTATGGATCATCTTTCATTTGCTTCTTTCTTCATGTCTCTAATTTGTTGTTTAAGCAACATCAAAATTTATATTTTAATTGTTATAGATTTCATCTCTATAAATTGTTTACATTTTGTTTCAAAGCTGCATTCCTATTTTTTGTTTAAATTCCACACTGCTGCTTTTGTTTTGAGATATAGACAATAGTTATTTGATATTCTGGTTTTGATGACTGATTGCAACAAAGCACATCAGATTAGTAATGGCAATGGGTTTCTTGTGGCTTTTATAATTTTATTTTGTGATCTCATGTTCCTTAGATTGTTATCTCTGGAAATTATTCAAGGACTGGATGGCAATACTTTCCTCCAAGGATTTGTTTGATTCTGTTCAGAGTGCTTATCTTAAACACTGGGCTTGAGGCTTCTGGTTATGTGATGATCGCTTGTGTTTAAATAGGGGAGATTATATCCCCTTTCTATACAAGGTAAATATCAAAACAGGCAATTTTGCTTGTTGTCCCCTTGGTGTGCCAGGTTGGTTTCTCATTAGCATTGCATGAGGTCTCTACACAAGGTGTCTGCGCCCTGCATGTGGGCTTTAACTTGTGAGCTGTAGTAGACCTCAGTCTTGGGCAAGCTTCAGGCTCTACTCCTGTCCCCGCAGCAGAGAATGCTCTGCTCAAGGTTACCGAGGTTTACAGATACCCTGAGGATAAAGTTTACCTTTATTTCTCTCTTACACATTAGAATTTCTGTTTTTATTTTATTTCATTTTTGTCATATATCTACTCTATTTCTTGACAGATTGTGGTAACAGTTAAAAAAAGATGCTTGTACTTTATGCATCTTCTTGCTTTTTTAAAGATTTATTTATTTATTCATTCGTACAGAACTGGGGTACAGGCCAGAGACTCAGGGGCGGCGAGAGGCTTCACCAGAGACAGAGTGGGGAACAGAACAGGCAGATGGACGAAGTACACTGCTGAGGGGAGCAGCGGGCGGGTCAGGAGAGGCCTGCCTCGCCATGTGGTCACCTGCGGGGCAGGTGGGGATCGAACTCATGCGGAAGTGGCTTAAGCTTCTTTGTGCTGTGCTTTAACCCGCTGCGCCACCAGGGAGGGCCTCTTCTTGCTTTTTTATTTACTTTTTAAATTTTATATATTCTTTGCATCACTCCTCACTTTCACTTTCAGGATTCTGGGGCAGAAAAAGTTTAAGTGCTTTTCCTAAAGATCAAAGGTAAGAGGCAGATGAGCTTTGACCCAAACCCAGGTCATGTTTGTTGTTCCAGAGTCTATCTTAACATAACACCACAAGAACGAATCCATCACATTATTTGGTGAAATGAATAGACTGTGGGGATTTCCTCTAAAGGAGAGGAAAGTACAAAGGATGACTCGGACATTTCCACCATGGGTAAAAAAGTAAGTTGGGTGGGGCCCTCCCTCCCTGGTGGCGCAGCGGGTTAAAGCACTGCACAAAGAAGCTAAAACCACTTCTGCATCACTTCGATCCCTGCCTGCCCCGGAGGAGATCGACATGGCATGGCAGACCTCTCCTGACCCTCCCGCTGCTCCCCTCAGCAGTGTACTTCGTCGATCTGCCTGTTCTGCTCCCCACTCTGTCTAGTGAATCCTCTCACCCTCTGCATCTCTGGCCTGTACCCCAGTTCTGTATGCACAAATAAATAAATCTTAAAAAAAAAAAAGTAAGATGGGTGTTTATGGCATTAGTTTTTAATTCTTGGTTGCTTAAAATGCTGAGAGGTATTTATTTTAATAATAAAAAAATAACCTCTGAAGCTCATTGTTTCCCTCTAGTTATAATAAAACTACTAATTTCGTCCAAGAAATTGTTACACTCATTTGTTGTCCAAGAACTAAAATATGAACTAGCTCAGAGGCAGTGAATATAGTGTTTTGTTTACTGACATTGGGAAGTGAGACTTCTGACCTAGAACTCAACTGCCCCTTAAGTAGCAGGGGTCTACTGTTATCATCACATGAAAAGCAAACCTTACCATGGATAAGAGGAATAGCCTGATTTATCATGGGCAATTCACATAAATTTATATTTTAAAAAAATTCTTAGAAAAAAAAACTGATGTGCCATACTTCAAATATTCCTTCTCCAAAGATGCTGAAATTATATAAAAAATGAACTTGAATGTTACTTTGGTGGCACTGACCATTAAATAATCATGAGTATTGTGGTGATTTTATGTATACACGGAGGGTGAGTCATTCACTCTTCATTGGAAAGTACATTTCCGGAGATCAGTGGTCTAAAAATATATTTCACAGGCTAGGTGATGCTGTATGTGAAACTTAGTAACTGTTATTAGGAATTCTATATTCTTGTCAGAGTATGGCATATACAGAATTGACTACATTCTTGTTGAGCTATTAGACATAATGGGTTTTAGTTTATTGTAGTTAAAAGTTTGCCATCTTAGCCATTTTTAAAAGTACAGTTCACTAGTATTAAACATATTCACACAGCTATGAAACAGACCTCCAGAATTTTTTTTCCGTGCAGTCTACATCCATTAAACAGCAGTTCTTTTCCTCCTTCCCCCAAAAAGCAACACTCCAACCGTCATTCTACTTTTTTGTTTCTATGAATTTGATTATGTCAAATATATGTGGAATCATATGGCGTTTATCTTTTTGTGACTGAATTAAATCATTTAGCCATATTATAGCATGTGGCAAGATTTCCTCCTTTTTAAGACTAAATAATATTCCATTGTCGATATAGCCATGTGTTGCTTAGTGACTGGGATATATTCTGACAAATATATCATTAGGCAATTTTGTCATTGTGTGAGCATCACAGAGTATACTTACAAATGTAGATGGTATAGCCTATTCCACACCTAAGATATGGCACAGTCTATTGGGATCACTGTCATAGGTGCAGTCCAACATTAATAGAAATGTCATTTAGCTACGTGTCACTGTACTCTGGATATCAAGAACTTTTAATTTTTTTAGGATATATTTTATTTGTGCATACAGAACTGGGATACAGGCTAGAGATACAAGGGTGGTGAGAGAATTCACCAGAGACAGAGTGGGGAGCAGAACAG
>NW_004567128.1:18259817-18305487 GCF_000260355.1 Condylura cristata
GGGTCAGGAGAGGTCTGCCACGCCATGTGGTCACTACCAGGGCAGGTGGGGATTGAACTCATGTGAAAGTGGCTTTAGCTTCCTAGTGCTGTGCTTTAACCCGCTGTGCCACCAAGGAGGGCCTGAAGTTTTAAATTTTAAGCCCCATTTGTTAATTTTTGTAGCCTATGCTTTTGTTATAATTGAAAATGAATCATTGCCATAATATCCCCCCCATGTTTTTTTCTAAGAAATTTGATAGTTTCAAGTCTTACTTTTACATATTTAATCCATTTTCAGGCAGTTTTATATATAGTATAAGATAAGGGTCCATGTTCGATTATTTGTATGAGGTTATAAAGTTTTCCCATCATCATGTTTTAAAAACACTGTCTTTTCTCTATCAAGTAGTCTTGATACCCTTGTAGAAGATCAATTGACCACATATGCAGGGGTTTATTTGTGGATTCTGTACTCCATTACATCTGTTTATGTGTTTGTCTTTATGCTAGTACTACACTGTTTTTGTTACTATAACTTTGTAATATATTTTGAATCAGTAAGTGTGATGTCTCTTCGTTGTGCTTTCTTAATGTTGTTTTGACTATTGGGTTATTTGAAATTTCATATTAATTTTTGGATTTTTTTTTCTATTTCTACAAAAAGGGTCATAGAGTTTTTTTTATGGGAATTACATTGCATTTGTAAATCACTTTAAATAATATGAACATTTCAAACACTGCATTCCAATCCATGAACACAAATGACACAAATGACTTTCTATTTATTTTTGTCTTCCTTAATTCCTTCAGCAGAGTTTTGTGTGTGTGTGTGTGTGTGTGTGTGTGTGTGTGTGTGTGTGTGTGTAGGATTATCCATGTTACTGCTAACAGCAGACATAATTATCTGGGAACCCAAAAACATAGCATTAACTGTAAAGACTTATCTGATTAATTAAGAGTGAATTTTATTCTATGGCTGTATCCAGGGAAAGAAGTACATTGAGGTTTAATTTCAGTGAGTCAGAAGAACTGACATCAGACTGTATCCAAATAGAAATAATTCATCATTTCTATTTACTGATTTTAATTGCTGACATTTCTATTTACTGATGTGGTTGCATCAATAAATAGAAGTGGAAGTTGAAATAATATATCTCCCAAAGATAACTTTTTATAGCACTCTACATAGGTAAGTAATGCTTAGAATGAAGAGAAATGTCATCATTGCATCCAAAGGTATGCTTTTTAAAGATTTTATAAATGACATTAATGGCTAACCAAAGGAATGTCATTTCTCATTAAAAAAATATTCTGTTGATAGCTTTCCTTTCATCCTCACAATACTGTCCCAGAAACAGCTGTGACCATTTCCTTTTATTCAGTCCATTTAAAAAATATATATTCAATATTTAAGTATTCAAGGTATTTTATATCTGTGAGGCTTTTCTACTTACAACACAATTAAAAACACTCATAGTTTGTGAATGTTTTGAGATTTACAACAGTAGGGATTTTAGTTTTAGAAAGCATAATTATTCCATAAACCAGTCCACTTACTATAAAAATAAACATGTAAGAAAGGATTTGCAGATTATGCACCAAATATGCATTGAATTCCACAAGCACCCAACAAAGAAACATCTGCCCTAGAAGCATAGAAGAGAAATAGACATGAGTACCATACTCTTGGGATTTTCTTGGAGTAAAAAATAAAATCCTGGTTCCATCAAGGCAAGAGGGTATTTTTCTTGTAGCTGTTGCTATTCTGTTCTTTAGAAATACAGTTACATTATAAATGGATTAAAAAATATGTCCAGCCTTAACTGACATATTTTGAATACCTATCATTCTTTCATATTTACTAAATTGTGTATTTGCTTGCTGGCTGGCTAACTGATTGCTTGTGAAGCTTTATTTATTTATTTATTTTTTCTTTCAGGCTTTTAGGCTTCTAAGGAGACATTTGCACGGGAGTTACGATGGAGGGTGAGTGAAGCATGCTCACATATAGCACTGTGAAAATGTACTCCCCGAGTGATATAAGTATGCAGATGACTCACACATTTATAAAATTTGAGGAAAATATAAAAATATACTTGGAATTTAGTTTGGAAAATAATAAAGACATAAGATAACAATCACTGAATTATAGAATTTGAATTCATAACAACCACTCCAATCTATCTCTCTTCCACTACTTACCTACATAGTCCTGGGTTAGAGACACCCCTCACAGTTCTGGTTCTTATGCTTTAAGTAAGGTTGCTGTGGTTATTCAATGCACGTGGCCTAAGATATAATTGCTAAATATATATTAGGTGTATTTTATGCCAAAAATACCTTAGAATGACCAAGTTATCATAATTCAATTTGAATTTGAAGGGTTCCTTAAGGATCACCTGTCTCAATTAACTAGTGACGAAATTGAATGAATTGTTGATAATTACAAAATGGGTGGCAGAATTAAGGTTTGGATCTACTTTTCTTAATTAATGCACTAATTTTCATGAACACTTATTAATTCTAGTTCTTAAAGAGAATTTTTTTTCTTAGTTAAGAAAAGGAAAAGAAATAGTTAAAAGCAGTTGCTGACTACTCCTGGCAATTTATAGTTGCAATATCTTTCATGAATAAGGAATCCAATAAATAAATATTATAGTAACTCCGGATGTTAGATGTAGAACAGGATAAAGTGGCCAGATGGTTCATTTCAATGTAAAAATATTTTCCTTGCCTATTTTAGACTTTTCGAAAGCTAAAAGAAAGCAGCTTCTTCTCTGATTTAGGAGAAGAAAAACCAGCACAGGAAAAGTGCAACTATTGAGATTGGTACAGGCTAGATTGGGGTGATGCTGAAATTACAACCCTGCAAGATTTTATCTTATAACAGAAAGGGGATGGGCCTGCCCTGACTTTTCTAAAATGAGAACGAGTATTTCAAAATATTTTTAAAATAATGATTTCTGTATTTGCTGTAGCAAGTAAATGCTTGCTATGTTCATTTAAAATTTAAAGCACTTATTAAAAATTATATATGCACATCCAATTTGTCTCATTTAGATCACAGGCTGTTTGCTCTGGCATTGTCCTTAAACTAGGTGTTGTTAACAACACTGGGCAGATTACATGCTGAGTGCATTTGTCTCTAGTGTTAACTGATGAGATATGCAGTTCCCACTTTCAGTTTAAAAAAAATGAGGCTCAAGTGGTTGTTTATTGAAATGACAGGGTCAAAGTTTTATTCTTATCCTTCAAATACATTGAGTCAGTATTTTTTAATATTATGAGTTCTGTGTGCCTCAGCCACAGGACAGTCCAGCTCAAGCTTTACCCTTACCATAAGGGCCATGGATTAGAACAGAACTAGGGCTTATGTTCAACCAATGGAAACCAATTCTGTTAAAAGGATAGTTAATATTTGGAAATACTACTCTACCACTTGCTGCTTCCATGCAATTCCATGTGGATCCCCATACACCAGCTTGGCTCACACCTCCTCCTCTGGGAATTCTAAATTTTCCCACAACCTAGTAGGGCAGAGTTTATAGCTGCATAGCAGAAGGTTTCTACACCTTGCTCAGGGATTTGCCCAGTAGCAAAGAAAGGAGGGATGGGAAAATAACTGCCTCCTGTTTTCTCATTCTACCAGCCAACCCCACCTGGAAGCCAGAGAACAAGGGGGTCTAAGATAACGTAGTTTGTAGAAGTCAGCCTCCTGGTGCATATTAGAACCCAGCAGGAAAGAGTGAGAATGGATCTGATTGGAAAGACGGAGTATAACCAGCATGGAGGTGGAATGAAAGGCCAATACATTCTAATGAGCTCCAAAGCAGTAAATAAATCTGAATTGTGGCACAGCTGAGTCTAGAGCCCAATGTTCATGTCTGATAATGGAGCCCTGATTTAAGAGAATAACAGAAGGTTTTGGTTTTGATTCTTGCGAGATTTAGTGGGCTTGTGTTCTGATGTTTCCTATACCAAACTAAGGGTATCTGCGATACCCCCTGGGAGTTTCTATAACCATAGGGCCCTGAATTTGTCTGTCATTTCAACTGTTGGAAAATGTCAATTCTTACCTCATATTCTCTATGGTCTCATTTTTGAAGAGGGAACCTGCTGATGGATTTATGATAATAGTCCTTGGAGTTAGAATGTGGAGCAACTGGCTTTCCAAGGACCCTGGAATGCAGAAGCACAAGTATTTATTTTTAAGAAAGAACTGTTTAGGAAGATCTTACTTTCTCTTGCTAAATAAATCATGTGAAAATGCTCTTGTTCAGTTTCTTGAAAGAGACCAACATATCTAATGTTTATAAACATATTTTAAATAGAAGCATATAGATTTTTATATTTAGTCTTCTAGGAACTCAGCATCCAGCAAGGGATAACCCCCTCAATGAAATGTGTTTTCACTATAATTCCATTAATTTCTACATAGTTGGCCAATTAATTGGAAAATTACATTATCTCCATGTATCATATATTTATATTTCAGTCACTAGGTGACTGAAATAACAGAAATGTATGCTCTCCCAGTTCTGGAGGCATAAGTCCAAGATCAAGGTAATTTCCTCTGCAGACTTTCTTCTTGGCTTGCAGAGGACTGACTTCTTGTGAATTCGTCTTGAGTTCTTTGTGCCTAATATCCTAATATCCTTTTTTTTTTTTTTAATGAGGATACCAGTCATATTGGATTAGGGCCTATCCTCGAGACCACATTTTAACTTATTTACCATTTTTAAAGTCCTTATCTCCAAATACATTCTGAGTTATTGGAGGTTAGGCCTTCAACTTATCAATGTAGGATAACACAATACAGTTCATAATGCTCCACAAGGTCTCTTTTCACTGATTCATAACCATCTTAATGTGATTCCTCAACATGTACCACATAGTAAGGCATGTTTTAGTTGGAAGTGTATTTAATGCCTGATTATCTATTCCCCTTCAGACTACCAACATATTCCATCAAGAATCCACCTCTATATATGGGATCACTAGTACCAGGAAGCGAGTCTGTACTGGCTTAGAACAATCAGTGTAGTCTATTCTCCTTGACCATAGCCACTGATGGACAAAGGATCTATGCCAGCCAGTAATCATGAAAATATAGGCTTCTTTATTTTACTGTGGCATAAATTTCCCTCTTGAATGTGGATAAGAATGTATGCAACACTTGGAGTTTTGGTCTCCATTTTGTGCCCATGAAGGTGAGCCAGATCTAAGATGATGTTGTAGAGAGAGATACAAAGGCTCAGGGTTCCTGTAGACTCCATTGATCCACTGAATCGAACCATTCTTGACTTTCACCCTACATCTAGACTATCTTGTTATGTAAACCAATACGTGTCCCATGTTGGATGAACCATATTTACCTTGTCTTTTGGCAGCTGAATACATTCTGATACAAAGCAGTGACATTTTGTTCTTTCTGATCTTACAGAAATAACTTTTCATCTAATCAACAAATATTCATGGTTCATCTGCTGTATGAGTGGCACTTACTGTACTAGATACAGGGGAGATAATATTATACAAATTACATAATCCTTGCTTCTTTAGCATACAGTTCATTGTGGAAAAAAAACTTTCATTAAATAATCACAAAAATAAATGTACAATTGCAACCTTTGATGAGCACACTAAAGAACTATACTCAATATTATAAAAGACTTTTCCAGCCAAGGTTTCTCAATGGAAGGGGTATTTACCTTGGAATTTGGAAGAAAAGTACTGATTAACTGGGTGGCAGAAGTGAATAATATGGACAAAATCTCTGAATCAGGAAGGGAAATAATACAGCACACAAGGAATTAAATGAATGTTAGTATGTCTCTCATTAATTGAATGAGAAAGGGTACAGCTTCTAAAATAATATTTACTGTGAAATCTGACACCTGGGACTTCTCTCATTCTATTTAAAAGTAAAATTGCTGCCATTATTTCATTCTGCTCCTTATCTCAATGGTCAAATAAGAGAAACTTTTTATTGTAAGTTACACACTGAAAAAACTATGGGCATTTCTTTTTCCAGTTTACATGGAAGATGCAACTTTATTCAAGATATATGGGAGTTAGTGCAGGGTTTCTTTATGTGCATGCATGTCTGTGTGTATATGTTTACAAATATGTGTATGTGTACACATGCCTATGTGTGCCTGTGCATGTTGGGTAATTGTATATATTTATGAATATGTGCCTGTGTGGTGAGGCACTTAGTAAAGGCTTGACTCTATTCAGCTGTAGGATCAGACCTAAGTAAATATATAGTACCTTAGGATTCATTGTTACAAAGGAATTTTCCTCTAAGACTGTCAAAGGGTTATCTGAGGATAAATGGAACGTTTACCAAATTCTTCAAAGTTTATTGCAAACGTCAGCATCATTCCTTTCTGGCTTCTTCTCTCTGGACTCCCGAAGAACATCTTGGGAGTCTATGTTTCTGCCAAGAGTAAAGTTTCAAGAGCAGAGAAAAGTTATGATTTGAATGAAAAATAAACACTGAACTGACCCTTTGAGTATCAGTCATTTAATTTAATTTCTTCTTTTAAATAAATAAATTTATAAACTAAGCCTTCCTTTACAAAATATCTACCATGGTTGCTTCCAGTTTCATTATGCATAATACAAGTCTGATGTGTGTAGCAGAAGGGTGGGCAAAAAAGAACTCTTTGAGGGGACAATATTAGACTATACTGTTACAGATATTTATACCGCCCTGAATTTAATAACACAGTGGACATATTTTCATAACATTTTTACACATTACATGCTATGAATTAGAAGGAACTAAAGAAGCCATGTTTTCTGTTAAGTATGTTAGATTTGTGAGTCAGATAATACGACTATTTTACTTTCAGTTAGATAGGTAAATAAGAAAATAACTAAGATACCCCAAATAACAGTTCAAAGCAGAATAAAAGAAATGCTGCCTGGTAGGGCAGGGTTAATTGAAACATGAATCCCAACACTCAGTCATTATGTCAATTCAGGCAAGAAAAGTTCTTCCCAGCTATAGAAAGCTATTTCTGATTATTGAGAACAGATACAACTTGAATTTAACAAATTGATTCTGATTTATTCATCAGAATTACACTTGACTGCTAGCTAAAAAACTCTTCAAACAGTAGCTCTCTCACACTAAGTATCTAGGACTAGACAATTTATGGTTCTGGGAGACTTAATATTTTTATCAAGCACACAAGCTCCTTTGATCTTCCTAATAACGTCAAATGTATGGTTTTCCCCCTTATGATCTCAACTGGCTTCTGTACTTCCAGATATTATATTTCTCCATTCATTTTCCAGGTAGGAGACAAGCACACACACACACACACACACAGTGGAGAAGGTTCCTCTCCTTATGATAATTTGCATTTTAATTTTTTGGATAGCCTTTCCCAAGAACTTTTGTGTGAAACTTGCCACCCTGGAGGCCACCTCTAGCTGTACACATGGCTCATAAACCAAGTGTTTTCCTTTCTAGTTTCAACATTAGAGCAAATGAGAGCGAAAGACTGGGTATCATTGTTGAGTGAGCCGATATATAATACATGCCCCAAATATAAATCACCCAGCACATATCTTAAGTCCAAATTGCAGAGGGAGAAAAGTACAAGGTCTATTTTAGGGCACAGTAGCTAAACTTTATTAGCTGAAATATAGGAAATATTAATGGAATAGTGAGGAGGAAGTATTGTAAATATGACTGCAGTTTATACTAGGTTAAATAGTGTCACCCCAAAATATATGACCATTTGGAATCTCAGATGTGACCTTATTTGGAAATAGGGTCTTTTAGATGAAACCAGGTTAATATGGGGTGATCATACTAAATGAGGGTGAGCTCTAGCCCAATGCTTATGCCCTTATGTAAGGAAAATTCTGGATATAGAAATACACATAGAGGAAATCGATGTGAAGGCATATGCAGAGAGAAATGGCAATGAATTATGGAGGTAGAAATTAGAGTTCTGCATTTGCAAGGAAAGGAACACCAAGGAGTGCCAGTAACTTCCAGAAGTCACAAAAAAAGTATGAAAGAAAAGGAATTCTCCCACTGAGACTTCAGAGACAGCATGCATGGCCTTCCTGATAATTTGATTTTGAATTTTGAGCATACAGAGCATAATACTGTCTATCACTATCTCAAAAGTGTTCTTCAGGATGTTAGAATATGTTCTGCAAAAATAGATTCTGATGGATTAATAAGTAACAGGGACTACTTCCTATTTTAACTAATTTGGGAATTCTCTGAGGTTTTCTGAATGCCAAAGATTATGAGAAGTAGAGAAATAAATGGACTTTACTCTGTTTATCCTATACTTTCCAAGTGTATTTGGTCACAGATTCCTTGGGTGAGAAATGCTAATATAAATTTACTTACAAATCCTGAAGGAGTCATAAGAGCAGTGTTAAGCTTAGGAGAAGGATCATGCAGATATTTGTAGTGTAAAATGTAGATCAAAGGAGATGGAAGCAGAGAAAGTGAATCTGAACAAGGAGTATGATGGTGCCAAGAAAAAGCACACTGGAAAAAACATAACCATAGACAATGCAGACGCTGTAAAGACATTGGCTAGATAATGCTTCCTTTTAACAAAGAGATTATAAAAATAAAAAAAAATACATGAGAATTTTTGGTCAAATTTTGTATTAGTATTCTCTATAGTACTGTAAGAATTTCCTTATTATTTTATTCATTTTTTTTCATTTTGGTTTGTTTATTTTACCTAAATACATAAAATATTTTCCTGTTTTGTGTAAATATGGCATTTCTGACTGTACATGTTCAAGAATTAAGCTAATCGTGTTTTCAAAAAGCAAGTGAGCCACATTTACTAAGAGAGGATCTACAACAAAAAATATATTCTTAAATTCCTCAGATCTAATTTCTGACCATTGGTTAAGGAGTCCTCAATCTTTTAGGAACTCTACCAATTCCTTCCCCCATCACACCTTGTCAAAGTTAGCTAGATCTGCCCACCTAAGGCCAATGAGAATTTCTCCCCTCATCTCAGTTTCTGGCAGTGGTAATTATGTACCTATAATGGCAGACTTTAGATCAAGTTTCCATCAAGAAGCCCAAAAAGGAAAAAAAAAAAAAATGCTCATGTGATTGAAAATTTGCAGTTTCCCAATGCTAGGAGGTCTTTAAGTGAACCAGATTTGTATCAGTAAATTAGCTTGAAAGGCTTATTTAAAAACATCTGTCATAAACTCCCTCTTATTGCATCCCTTACAGAGAATCTGTCTAAAATTCCTAACAGAATCTTCTAGGCTTTGATGACAGGTAGCATTTTGCTACTACTGCACCTAATGACCCCATGCTATATGGTACTTACTCCAGGTTTAGTGCTGTAGATTTTTTCTATTCCAATTTGAGGGCAAACAGAATGAGAAATGACAGTTGCATTTTAAGTTGAGGTAGCATTTAGAGATGATTGAGGAAACTTGATTAATGAGAATGCAGATTTTTAAGATTCAATAATTAATAGGCTTGTTTCTACCTTTTTCACGTTTGATACTGATTTTAAATAATGTTCTATCAACCTGCCGTAAGGCATTTATAAATGGCATTGCATAGAATTATTTACATGTCTCTTGAATATGATAAAAAACTTCTTATGATAAATTATAATGAAAAAGGCAGTGCTATTAATCATTCATTAAATGTTAATAACATTTATCAATGCTTATTTCCTTTAAAGTGGCAAGAAAAATACCCATTTCATATTTAAAAATATCAACTGAAATAGTCTTTTATTTTTTTCAGATTCAATTCTAGACTTTACTTTTTAAAAATTCTAGTTATTGACATTACTGTGGATGAAAAGAAAATGCTTGCATCTTTATAAGATACCCAATATCTATAGTAAAGAAGTGGTGTGTAAGGATATAAATAAGTAAAGGAAATTAATATTGAATCGTGCACTGGGATTTTAAAGCATTCCTTATATTCTTTAACAAGGAAAGTAGGTGTTTACTCATTTTTTATTTAGTATATTTCTGCCATTTCTGGTGATGATCAGCTAAGTTAATATTCAAATTTTTAGGTTCAAATGGCATCAAAATGACTTGTTAATTCTATAGGAAATCACTAGTTGATATTCTTTAGGTTGGGTGGTGTTACAAAACTGAAACAGCCACAACAGTGGTTCTCCTTACTACACAGAGATATGGAGAATTTACATAACCAACACTCTGTTAGTGTGTTAGTTCCAATACACCAGAGGGGGTGGGGGTGATACTCTGTTATGAAACCACATTGACATGGTAGGTATGGACCTATTTTATGCTATGTTAGAGCATGACTATTCTGATAAAGTTTTTCAGCGGAATCTTCCTTTTGGAAGCATATATCAATCCCCAGGAAGAGTTAAGCCTTAAATTAAAAGGACAGTCAAATGTGAGCCACAATGAGCAAAATAACCTCATTTGGGGCTTTGCTTTCTGGTGTATAGTCCTATAGAAGTCTAGGATGATGTATGTGCTCTTTTCATGACAGTTTTAGAGTTGCTGCTTGATGGAGATAGGCTGTGAGCTTCATGGACAGGCTCCACTGTCGTCAAACTGCAGCATTTAAATCAAATAATCTAGATTTGTGTTTTTCTTTGCCTTTACGTCCCTTCTGTTTTCGCCTAACTGATGTCATTGGGAAAATCTAGGGATTGCAAAGACTCTCCTTGAGAATGTAAGCTCTAGGATCCCTGATTCTGTTTCACCTGGAACTATTCCATGTTGATTCAAAATTTCTAAAACATGATAAATAGAAACCGCTATTTATCAGTCAACAGTAAGATATTCAGAGATAAGTTTTGTGACTGTTAGGGAGCCTTCTCAACTAATTTGATTCCTTTCCAACCTACATTTCTATACTTTGCCAATATGGTTGTCTATAGTAGCTAGCAATAATGAGGAGAAAATAAATTTCAGGAAATATTTTGGAGCTTTGATGTACAACCACTACAGCTCTGTGAAATTCTCAGATCATTATTTCTGAATTTCTTTGTAATGAAAAATCATGGCTCTT
Source organism: Condylura cristata (assembly GCF_000260355.1). NCBI lineage: Eukaryota > Metazoa > Chordata > Mammalia > Eulipotyphla > Talpidae > Condylura > Condylura cristata. The sequence goes on from NW_004567128.1 coordinate 18,270,831, forward strand.
TCCTAACCTAAATTGTTTTTCTAAAAGTTGCGGACATAACTAATAAAATAACTTGGAAGTATGGAGAGGTTAAGTTTATAATACGCTAATTTTACATCTTATGTAATTGTAAATTTAGTTCCTTGAAGAACTCTATGAGTTGGAAAAGCTGTCACTGAAATACCTTAAGATGAGCCAATTAAGATGGAAACAATTGATGAAATATATATAGAATAGCAAAGTGTCTGTAAACACAAGGTCTGCAGGTTTACAATGGTGTAATCATTTTCAAATGCTTGGTTTAACATTACTTAACTAATTTTTCCATAATTAACATATGTGCATATACCTGAAATTATATATATGTATTACAAAATATTTAACCACTATTCATGCTTGCTTACTAATTTCTATGCAGAATTATAGGTACTTCACCTACACGGTTGCACTTAAAATATCCCTGTTGCCTTTTATTATGCCCAGTGCAGGCCTGGGTTACATTTATTTGTCAGATTAAGCATCTGTCACTTCCATAGATATGACCATTGATTTTTTTTTTTTACTTTATTTTTATATCATTTTGTGCCTTTTTCCATCTCAGTTGTAATCCCCGTGGGTTTCCCATCACCAATTCACCTGTGTGCCATCACCATAGTCCCGTGCACTCCCCACCCCCCACCATTTTGATCCCATTCCCTACTCCATTCCCGTAAAATGTCTCTGTTATATAGTTGTTGATTATTATTATTATTTTCCCCCTGATGACCATAGATTTTTGGTGATAACCAAAATGACCTAACATATATTGAATCACTGTCTGTCAATTCACAAATATTCTGACCTATTAGTAGGTAGGTTTTTAATTGGTAGGCCTAATGGGACATTTTCATATTGTATCATGAATGTATCTTCCAGAAAGTATGAAAGCTCTATATCAGAATAAAATAGCAAAAACATAAAATGAGCATTTTAAAATATCAAAGTAAACCCATTTCAATTTACACAAATAGTATTTTGTAATTCTATGGCTCATACCAATCACTTTTTAAATTTTACATTTGGATAGACAGCCTTCCAAATATTAATATATAAATAAACACATATTGGTAACACATAGAATATGTTTTAATAAGGATTATGTCAATTGTACCACACTGAAAAACAACAAATATGGTTAATTTTATATCTACTGAGAAATTGCAGGCCAGAGGTGCAGGGGCAGCGAGAGGATTCACCAGAGACAGAGTAGGAAGCAGTACAGGCAGATCAATGAAGTACACTGCTGAGGGGAGCAGCAGGATGGCCAGGAGAGGACTGCCACGCCATGTGGGTCACCTCCAGGGCCGGGGATTGAACTTGCACTGAAGTGGCTGAGGCCAGCTTGCAGTGCTGTGTCCTAATCCACTGCACCACCAGGGAGGGCCCTAAAGCCTTAATTTCTAATGATTGCTTGTAGTCACTATATTATTTAATTTAGGTTTTAATTTAATAATGAAATTCTCAATTTTTGGATATTTATTTTCTGATATTTTATGTGATTCAAGTAATTTTAATGTATAAGGTCAATGTGCACAATAAATCTAGAATTTTCTATCTCTGGTGATATATGTAATAACATATGCATGCCTTTTATTATGTAAAAAGTAATTGAATCATAATGTCTGTAATTATGGAAGATGGTATAATTTTTATTTGAAAGAGAAATATGACAAATAACATTATATATCTTATTTACTATTGTTTATGGCAAAATGATCATCGCTTTCAGATTAAAATCTTGGGGCTTCAATCTTGAGTTAGAGGAGAAAAGGTTAAAGAAAATTACCACCTATCATGAACCAACCAAACAATAGATAATACTTTCTTAGACCCTTGAGCCATAGTTAAACATATTTCTGTTCAGAATTAGTCCTTCAATATATATTTTTTCCTTCAATGTATGTTTAAGCACAATTTTTTTTTGTCAGAGTGGATGAAGGGCATACTAACCAGAAGTCAGTATCAACCAAGTACTATATAGTAGCAATATGTTAGTTTTTATGGATTCAGTGATGATTTGGTGGTTTTAAAATTTGATTTCTTGTTTTACAAAGGAAGCTCATTACTTAGGTATATAATGTCATGAGAAAACAATGGAAAGGGTGATAATTCTACTTGAGAATGTTTTCACATACACCTGATGTCACGACATCTACTACACATCACTAGAGTCAACGTATAAAAAGACTGTTAAGGGCAGGTGAAAAAGCAAAATTGAAATAAGAGCTGATAGCCAGTGATATTTCGACTCCAAATCCCACTTATCTGATTATCTCAAAAGCATTGTAGAGCACATAACACTCAAAGCCTACATGTGGCATACAGTGGGTACAAGTTAACAATAAATAACTTTCAGAAGATACTATGGACACTGATCAATAATTTTACAGGCATGTATTAATAGTAGACATAAAGACCAAAGTGAAATAATCAGGATCACATGGTTTCAAGTAGAAGGAAGTAAAACTTTGTAATTAGTTAAAGCTGAACTATGGAAACTTTCCAAAATTGAATGGAGAAATAGAGAAGTGATGCTGGAAATGAAAAGAGGACTTATAACACGGCAGAATGAAAGTGTTAGGAAAATCAATCAAAGATAATTGTTCCTTTAGCTACTAGAAACTATGATACTGAAATTACAGTAATGGATTAAGAACATCTTCACTTGTCAAGTAGGTTATCTTAATATAGCATAGAAGCAACCTATGCAGCCTGCTCAATGATCACTGATTGATAGAGTGAGGAGTTAAATCAGTCTTCAATCAAGTAGCAGCTTTGAACACACACACACACAAAGAAAAAAAATCATATTAATAAATCCTACCGAAGGGATAGATCACCAAAATAGAAATTAACAGAATATAAATTGTCCTAAAAATGAGAATTCTTGCCTAGTTTCTTCTACCACTTGAGGTCACTTTTCTTAATTCATTGTGCTCATGGAGCAACTGTAAAAAATTAAGGTCTTGGATATCATTGTGTCTAAAGTTTTACTTTGAATATATTATTGTATTTCACCAATTCTAAGATGCATACTTTTCTTATTTTAAATTCTCTGACTTAGCTACCAGTTAGGTCATCCTCATCACTGCAAGCTCATGATCACTCTCAGCTATAGCTTTTACTATCATTTTTGTTGAGTTATATTACTAAATATGTTGGATTTCATTGCTTTACAATATTAGCAGTAATGTGCTGTATCATCTGGCCAGAAAGAATGCACTGCTTGACCGGGAAAATCCAGCAGTACAGCACTTGTTTGATGCAGTTAAAACAAACTCTTATTTTTGTGACAAGCAAACGTGATTTCACAATTTTGTACAAAGGAAAACAAAATGCTTCATAAGATCTTAGAGACATTCCCATCATAGATGTTGCTGTTTTAAGCTTTGTTGCATTCTTTTGAAATTTCCTAATACATGCCAAGCAGTGGTACTTGAGACAAGAGAAATTTCCAAATAATTTGGAAATAGAAAACTTCAAAGTAAAAAGTCTATAGAGATCAGACCATGTGTCACACAGACTTTTCATTAAAGGAATATATCATGATTTAATTTGCAACATATTTCTTCCTTAATTGTTTTAGTGAGTCTTCCAATTCATACTCTTTTAGATCCGCAAAAAAAAAAAAAAAAGTATGATTTCAGATCTGTAAGATCTGTTACATGTTAGATCTGTTACATGGTTGACTTAAGATATTCAGAACCCTAAAATATGGCTTAGTACAATGAAAAGACTGAAAAAAGAAAACATTTTATTAAGGGGAGGCGCATAAGTTTTTGACTCTACTTCAAAACATCTACCTAGAATTAGCTATGGAATCAATGTTACATGGGACTCATAGAGAACTAACAAGCAAAGAACTAACAAGCAAATTTTAAACAAAGAGACTAAATATCATTGATTCTTTCTTCAGTTGCACTGGCAGTTGGGAATCATTAGAAATAATGATCTTCTTCCATTAATTCAGTTATGATTACCATACACCACAAGCTGTTATCAGAGGCTAAATGTAATCCCTGCACCTGCGATCTTGATCTTCTTTATAACTTTCAATGAGTTTTCAAATTCTTAATGAGAAATCCCAGATTCCTTTCAAATTATGAAGTGTTGTCAAATACTATAATGGCACAGTAGAGTCACCAATTAATCACAAATTAAAAATAAGCCTTAGGGGTTAAACTATGTAAAAACCTTTCCCAATATCTACATTTATTAAATAGCCAACTCTGTAACATTTTATCAAGAGATACTTTTCTGAGCTTTGTGCATCAGTTATTTTCCTTCATGTGTGCAGCAGTGTTTTGCAATTATTGGCCATCTTTTACTCCTGATTTCCCTTGTAGAAGATTGATTAGCACAATCAGTCACTGGAAAGCAATTTTCATCACCAAAGGCAGCTTCTTTTCTCTCTTGATTAGCAGCCCTGCTGCAAGTTATTCAGCAAAAATAGATAATCTGTGAGAACACCGCCAGACATTCTGATAAGAAAAAGAGGGTTGAACCTGAATATTGCTGACAGTGTCCCAGGTAGACAAATGATCAATGAAGTCATGCTGCTGTGTTACTGTGATAATCCTCTTTTATAGGCCTTCAGCAGTGCTTTTTGTTTTTTCTCACTTCAGTATGATTTTTTGGTCTTCGAGAACACACATTTGCCTGTGATCTGTGCGAAGACAGGGAGAATGCCTATTATGTACCAGTCTCAGAAACTGATGATTTTTTTATTTCCGTGAATGTTCTGTACCTACACTTAAAGCAGTGTCTGAATAAATAAGTCCAATGATAGTCAATCAAACCAGTTAATTTTCTGTTTGTTCTTTAACTTCTGTACTATTATGTAATAAAAGTTCTCCAATTCAATTAAAAATAACTTGAAGCAAAGACATATTTATGTTGGCAAAAAGATGAAAAGGGAAGTTCAATAGTTATTTCCTCCTAAAAATTCCTATCTCTGTTCAGAAGGAAGAATGCCCAGGGAAGCAGAAAGATAGAGTAGAAAAGTTGATAGATTTTGGGAACATCCATATTATATTAGGTGAAAATCTCCAGTGGGCCCCCTTATTAACTCTGTGGCTTTGAGCAAGCCAGTCAACTGTTCTGAACCCCATTCTTTCATCTGTTTTTTATGAATACAGTATTAATTACCCTGTTATGTACTCAGTAAATGAAAGCTATTTCATTATTCTTATCTAAATGAAGTTTAATATACACAAAGTTTAATATTTTAGATATCTGTTAATCTATATAGTGTAATATATTCATAGATATTTGGATTCTTTTCTCACTATATATATATATATATAATTTATAATATAGATATGATAACAAAATACAAGACTAAGTTTTAGTCGAACTTCCCTGCTGTCATCTGGACATGAAAGAGATAGCAAATCCTCATTTAAACATTTAACTCTAACATAATCTTAGCCCATATAATGCTGAAATACCAAGTGATCCAAACAGTACTGCATTAGATGAAAAAACAACTGATCATCCAAGACCAACTGGAGGGGCATTTAATTTTTTAAATTTCAGTCTCTTAAGAGCCAACTATGGATGTTTATACTTTCAACAATCAACAAAATTTAAAATCCTCTTCTGTTCTCTTTTTCTCTGTCACAATTTTCACATGCGTGGTAGCCAAATCAATCTTTCCCCTCTCTCTACTGAGAAGATTTCAAACCCCAAATCTAGTCTCCTCCAGCCCATACCCTTTCTTTTCCCCAAATACTGTTCAAATCATTTTTGTCTTCACCACTTTCTCTCTACTGTTTCCAGTTTAGATCAAGTCAATACATCCTCCACCATCTTCCATCTTGCTAGTTTTCCAATGCTGCCCAACCAAAGGCCCTAAAATAATCAGGCAAAGAGTTTGACAGGGGAACAGCTGTGAATGCTCTTCTATTTCACACCTTTCCCACCTGTCACCCCTGGCCTGACTTCCTGCTTCCTGCCACATGCTCAACATGGATCAATTTCAAGGGGCCAATTCTTTTATTTTTATTAAGGATGGTAGAAAGGAACATTCCTTGGTGCATCTTAACCCCTTTTATTTATAATTTCCATTAATGTGATATCAGAGAGGAAAACCACAATTTTATATATTACAGAAAACTAAGAACTGGTTTCAGGTTACAGGTAACCCTTGATGGCATCCTCTGGGAAATAAAATCTGAAAATGGCATGAATCATTTTTGAAGTTGGAACCTGTTTTATTGATTTACAGAGCAAGTTTCACCAAATGAATGTCTAAGTGGACTAAATATATAGTTAAGAATGGGTAATAATCAAGGCCAAGATTTTTTATTGCATAGAAAGCAAAGTTGGGTGTATTTTTTCTGAAGGATTAGGAATGGATGTTTTGAAAAGCTGTTGGGGGTCTGACAAAATGTGCTTTATCTTCATCTCTTTTATGCTTGGGGGCATTGGTAGCTAACATTTTCAGCCTCCAGAAAAGAAAGGCACAATGTACCAATCAATTTCCTAAAATATAAAATAAAGCCTACTTCATGTGTCATCATATGTGAATAAGCTATTAAGAGCTGCAACCGGTTGCAGCCTAACTTCCTCTGAATTACTGTGATAATTCAAATGTAAAAGGCTCACTAACAGTTTTGCAGTGAAGGAAATACACTGGGGAAATAGACCAACCTACACCCAACTTAAACTTACACACTCAGGCTGTGGGGAAAATACAACACTGTACCAAAAGGAAAGCAAGGATCATAAAAAAATTCTGAATATTAATGTGCTATATTTTTGCTATAATGTGTCAAACTAATTTTAGTAAATAGTGCCATCGCCTCTTTATTATTATATGTGTAAAACCAATTTGGTTAGTTTTTTTAATATATAAAGTTTTGTGGTTTTTAAGATTTATTTTTATTTATTGATGCATACAAAAACTGGGGTGTAGACCAGAGGTGGGGGTGTGTCAAAGGATTCACCAGAGACAGAATGGGGAGCAGACCAGGCAGAGCTGCTGAAATGCACTTCTAAGGGGAGCAGCCGGGGAGACAGGAGAGGTCTGCCATGCCATGTGTTTCAGCTCCCCTGCTGGGGATTGAACACATGCCCAGGTGGCTGGCGATAGCTTGATAGCACTGAGACTTAACCCCCAAGGCACCAGGAAATCCAATTCAATTATTTCTTAAAAATATAAATTTCATTAAAAAGTGCTTAGAACCTATCACTGACACCACCAGCATATTATATGCTGATAATTCTGTGTATGTTTTCTCTCAGTCAGTAATGTAACACTTGTACAAGAGATTCGTCTGATTAATATGACTAGGATACATATTAATAAATATTCTTGGTGATAGTTTCAAATGTAGGGAGTCGTATTCTTCACTGTACCAGTCATACATTCAGCTGTATGAAGATATGTGAACACAGTTATATTAGTCCTTCAATTTGACTTTGCCCCATGAAATTGCCTCTCATTGACTCACTTTACATTGCTTTGACATATTGAAATATTAGCTGTCCCATTTGATGAATATAATTCTAAGTAATTGAGATTTTTACCTGTATAAGGAAGTTCATGATTGTAGTGTCTACTAGGACTTTTACTTTAGAATTCTAATATTCTGAACATACAACTTTTCCCCTTTTCTCTCATTAGCCACATTGAATATATTTCCTAACACCTAACCTTCCCCAAATAGGTCTGTTATTTCATGTCTGATTTGTGTAATATATGTGCAATTTCATAAAGATTTTCTAGATTTATGAAAGTAAATGCCATCCATTGTTGTTCATGAATCCATTCTAAAACAGTAAGTGATCACCATAAATGTCAGCTGTGTCATACTCTCCCAAAACTTTTAAGGTTTTCCCATTATACCTAAAAGAATTGCAAGTCCTTTGGGAGCTGACCTCTGTCTTATTCTATGAACTCTGTCCTCCACTGGCTCACTCCTGCCAACCCTGAGGTGCCACTTCCACCTTTCATTGCCTCAAAACCAAAATTCTCAGGACTTTTGTACAACCTCCTTGCCACTTCTACATCTGCCTTCTTTTCATTCTTCAGAACATGCTATGCACAACTACTTCTCAGACAAGGCTTTCTGGAATTTTCATCTGAAATTAGTTTCCCTGTACACTTTAACAACAACAACAACAAAAACAAACAAACAAACAAACAAACAAAAAACTCTGATTTTACACAGGACTCACCACAATTCTTAACTGTGCCTGTTTATGTGATCATTTGTCCTCTCTACACAGCCAGTATGTGAGAGCCTGGGCCTTTCTGTTTCACTCAATAGTATCCTTAGAAACCCACACAATGCAAATATTTCTCAAAATAAATACATTGATGTGGTCTCATTTTCTCTTTAAATGGACTCAGAAAATTCAGTCATTGCATGTGTAAAAACTAATATAATGGTTTTCCCTTTCTAGGATTCCCTATCCATATGACTTTGGTTTTCCTATTTTCTTTTTCAGGTGTTTATTAAGAGGTGGTTATAGAAATGGATATTAATGAGTTCTAAATTGTTTTCTACAAAAGTTGTAGAAAATAGTGCCATTGGGAGAATATGGTTCAATTGATGATGGGGGACTCAGAAAATATTAAGAGATGAGAGTATTATTTGGGGTGGTGGATTTGGAGAGAAATCTCCCCCATGCTCAGATGATCAAGGGGTATAAAGGATAAGCATATCCAAAATACAACTGAAATTTCCTTTGACATCTGCTCACTCACATATTAGTCAATGGAATTCTACTTAAAATAATATCCTGTTCACTTTTAGTGTGAGTCCTGGAGGTAGAGGGTGTCTCTTATTAGAGTCTTCTAAAGTACGATAGAGTGAAAGGAACAATTGTGATATACAAGTTAATTGAAGACAATCAGAGGCAGAGATAGCCCTCTCTCACACCTTTCCAGATATTTGCCAAATGACTTAAAGGAACATTGAGTTATCTACAGGGGATTGAGTTCAACATTATCTAGATTTCTGAAAAGACCCTAGACCATGTCCCTAAAAAAAGCAGAATCAGTAGGCTTCATGACAGCATATATTTTACCCAGAGTTACAAGTTTAACTTCTTAGAACTAAGCTCCAGACACTGATATTAGCAATGTGGTCCAGGAATAATTTGTTGGGTATCTAACACTATGAAGTCTCTGTCATAAAATCTTCCATAAACCCATTAAAACCACATGAAAATGTATAAAAAGCTAGTTTTCCTTTTTTATTTTACAGTTTTTCAAGCTCTAGGAAGGCATTTCATTTTCTGTTATAAGTTTTGCAAGTATGACTTAAAAGACGATGTACAATGATACAGGCAATAACTGATTTGAACTATAGACACATGAAAGCCAATGTATGTGTGTATATGTCTGGACATATCTATGCAGATATACATACTTGATATACATACCAAAACATATCTACATAAAAATGCTATAAATTCTTTTCCTAAATAATATCTAAATGTATAGGAATTGAAGCTATCATGAAATATAGCTAACCATTTAAAGTAAAATATAAATCCTTACCTCTTTAATTTTTTTAAATCAAAGACTTTTTTATATTCTTAACATTACAATGCTGTGTACTTGTATCACAGAAAATTAGAACTATTGAGCACAGTGAAACATATTCACAATCTCAACTCTTTCGAAGTTACACATAAAGCTTATTTTATTTCTAATTTTTTCCTCTTAAATTTGGTGTTGATTGCTGTTATTCCTACTCATTTGTTTCTTGACAAGTTTGTGTTGTTCCTTTTATTTAAATATGTTTTCAGTAGGGAAATGAATCATCTGTTTACAATATAGCTTTTGAAAAATAAAAGGAGTGTAGATATTATAAGACAAAACAAACCCCAGTTGTGAGATACCATACATCATGTGAAAACAACTGCTTAATCTACAGATTTTGAAGATTGGAATGAAGAAGTCACTGCATAAAAACATCCAACATTTCTGCTTGTAAAACTTGGGTACAGTTCCATAAAATCTTTAATAAACTGACTTTTTTTTTAAGCATTGTGTAAATAAAATAACCAGACCAAATCTGTACCTTGCAATTTCAAGTTAGATTCATAGCCACACAAAATATGAAGATACTATGCATTTCACTTGTTAGTACAATCACTTTTCCGTGGGTAGTAGAAGGGAAGACAAGATGTCTGCAGAGATTAAAAATGTGGGAAGTAGCATTTACTAGAGAGAAAAATATAATGGTGAAAAGAAAGCCTCAGGTATGCACCCCCTACAGGTGTTAAAATTACACTCCACCTTTGGAAAATTAATTTATATGGAAGAAGAGTTTGAGTAATTGCAATTTAACATGAAAAATTGCACATAAACTAGAAACGAGGATTCAGGAAAAAAAAATTAGTGGGAAAAATATGTTGGTCTCTTTACCTAGGTTAAGAAACTAATTACGCTCACGGGTATTTGACAGCCTTCAGGCAATTGTTAACAAATTACTAATTGTCTTCTTGGTTCAGCATATACTAACTAGGACTTCCTATGAAAAGGTGACTAGCTCAGTAAGTGAGATCACCAAATTAACCTAAGTCCTTTTTCAGTTGTGTCTAATCTTGTACATTTTTGTCTCCTTTTTTAGCATTTGAAGATAACAGGTTGTTTTGGCAGATTGTTTATGGAACCCTGAAGCTGTTTGACCAGTTCAATCTGAGTTTTATTAAATCGTTGATAACAAGAATAGCATTTGCAGGGAGAAGAGCGATATTGGAAAGGTCAGTACTAGATGTTTTCTAAGAGGCCAACCGAGAAGTGCCATAGTTTTGAGCTGAATTGTATTTTTCTTTATATAAATTTCCCCTTATTTCTGTTTTCTTATATCGAACTAAGGCTATTAGCATCTTCACTTGTTTCACTCTCTTCTCTCTTGGTTTTCTTGTTATGCTCATCTTTATGAGGTGAGGCTGTCCTCTTGACTCCTACTATAAGGTCAGGTAATTTGGTCAACACGCCAGAAGGTTTAGGTGATTGTCTCACTAAACATGTCAAAATAAATGACTCTGTAGGCTTTGCTGGTGAAGAAATATTTGAATGTGTGTAGTTTGAGGGATGCCTTGTACTCAGTGTACCCACTGAACTTTTGCAGGGATTAACTTTTGGCATAGATATTTTAGTATATGTGCATATATACAGACAGATCTATACATATGTGTGTTGGTTACAAATGCTGCTGTTACAAATGGAGAGTAATTGCTTGTATTCCAAGAGTTGTCAGAACAGTTCAGTGGGGCATTTTCAGAGCCCCTGTGGGTTAAGGTATAGGCATGCTGTTATTATTGCCTGTTGATAAACATTGCTGTCATTCAGAAGTCAGTCTGGCACCTCCCAATGAATGATTTTGTTTTTTTTTATGAAGCACACAATTAGTGAGTTGTTGAAGTGGATTTGTTTTTACATACATTGCACCGATTTTCACATAAGCTTCAAAATGTTGGACCTGTACTGAACCAAGCTAACGCCATTTTGTGCAGAAACCGCCATTTTGCTTCTGTATTCTGCTTGCTGCTTGCTGCAATAGGAAATTCCTCAGATAACTTTGCCATAAAAGGAAAAAACTTGTAAAACTGATTACTGTCTGCAACAGGACCGGGATGTGGGTCAAATGGTTCGCTAAGACTTGACAAACATCCTAGGGCCCACTGTAAGAATGTTATCTCTGTAACAACTAAGTTTCGGTTCCTTGCCTGCAGTGTATAAAAACTGGTTTCTGTAACTGCTTGGGGCCACACTCTCTAGAGGGTGATGGTACCCGCTGGCCGGTATTCCAAAGCCTGAATTAAATCTTGAATCTCTGTCTCCATGTTGCCTAACTGCTTGATTCCAGCAGCTCCAACAAAATATTATGCTGCCTTGTGTTAGCCTGTAAACTATGTGAAAGACTGAATATCATAGGGGAGGTCAATATTGAGGTTACCAGAGTTGTTTTTTTTGTTTGTTTGTTTTTAAAAACTAAGTAATTCACCTATTTTTATGAAATTCTTCCGTATTCTTTTTCATCCTCCTTTTAATACTTACTATGGATAAGTTTTACCCCTGAATGAGGTCCTTTATATGACCCTAGGTTTTTCCAGTCCTTTTTAAACAATAAAAAAAGCTTTTAATCTCACCAAAGTATTAGCAAGTTCAGTTTCAACTCATAATGACTTACCTTCCATCTAGTCTAGTGTTATTTCAAATTCCAAACTTATTCAGAGCAAATATTATTTTCTTCCTCAAGCTCAGGACTGCTTGAATACCAGAAGCCTACAGCAGGATAAGAAGTATCTTAATTGTTAATCTCTTAGTTGTTTGCTAATCACTATATGCATGAGGCCCAGGTAATGGCAGAAAGGGCATGAATTGAAGTAGTTGGTTCATTTGGAATGAAGTCAGGGTACTCCAGCAATAGTATTATTTCCAGTGATGCTTCTTTCCTCTCACGGGTACATTTACTGGGTGGTTAGCGATTTTCCTATTGGATACCTCCCACTTCAACTCCTTAGTGCTGGGACTGCCTTTTGTATGGCTGGTTGTACATAATCTCACCCTGTCTCTGGATTTCAGCTGTTTATAATTGGTGTCCCTATGGATCCCCAATCAGACCTGTGGTTCAGAGTAAATATGGGGAAAATACAGACTGAATACCTTTTTCAAGGTCCAATTGTACCTCAGGAAAATGTGCTCTTCTCCCCCACCCCCCATCCTTGTTTGTTAGAAGGGGAGCTGGACCCCAGGTAACCCTCTATATTATATCAGCAGAAAGGGGAAGCATGAGACACAGGTCTTGGCTTCAGAATACAAAGAAGGAACCAGATGCCTGTCCTTTTATTATTCAAACACTGAGAAGCACACTGGAAGACTTTCTTTTAGATCTCAAAGCTCCTGTCACTTGAACTGAGGGAAGGTGAAATACAGCACAATGAAATCTTTCTGGAAATAAATCTAATCACTATAAACCCACTATAGTAACCAAAATGAAAAAGGAAATGCTAAGTCTTAGTAAAGATGTGGAGCAACTGGAACTCTCATATAATACTGGTGGGTGTATTAATTGATATGATAACTTTGGAAAATGCTTTGGCATTATATACTACTGCTGAGAACATCTTTTGTCTGTGACCTCCCATTCCACATTTAGGCATCTATCTAACAGATATGCACACATATGTAAAACAAAAGTATATCACAGAAGTCTTATTTGTATTATGCAAAGATCAAAAATTGCCTAACTGCCTATCAGTGATAGAATGGCAAAATAAATGGTGGTATGTTCACACAGTGGAATGCTATACAATATTAATGATAACTAGTCTACAACTCTACATATCAGTATATCATAAGCACAATATTGAGACCAGGCATAGAACAGATATTGTATGGCACCATTTATACAGAATCCTTACTGTAGTTCAAGTTACTCCATGCTGTGCTACAGGTCAATAATACCTTGTTGGCTGGCTGGAAGATTCTCGAGAATGGAACCTGTAGTACTGTTTTAGTGCTCATAATGTTCTGCTTTGATCTGATGCTAGTAGTATTTTAAACACATTTCATAAGGTTTTATTAAACTGCACACTTATAAAACATGCAGTTCTTTTAGCTGTATTACTTTAGTATGGATTATGAACAAAATAACAAGAAGATATCAAAAATGAAATTAACTGTCTTGATTTTTTAATCTCAACCTCTAATCTGAGCTGGAGGTGGCTGATCTGTTAATGCTGGAAGACCCAGCATTAGCCAGCCCCTTGGCTTAGATCGAGTGGTTACCAGGCAACTATTGTTCTCTTCTCAGCCTTTGTGGCCTCTTTCTGAGCCTACGTGAAGAATTGCATTTGTCACCCTGTTACATAAATGACACCTTTGGTACAAAGCTATCAGAAGCTTGAAGAACCAAATGAGGACTCTTTCCATGATCACTGGCAGGTACTGTAGAGCGCAAAGTGCCAAAAACCTTAAAAAGAATAAAATCTCACCAAATGGAATCTGAAGTGACAATTGTTTCCACATTAGCCTTCTGGGTCACAATTCCAGACTTACTCTGTCCAGATCCTTTGGTAATTTCTCTATTAATTCAAATGGAATACAGACTGACATAAAAGGACTGCGAAACTGGGAGGACTCTGAAAACATGTTGGGAGGAAAAAAAGAGATTTAACCTACAGAGTCTCATCATCTTTTTATCATGATGCAGATGGGCATGCTGACATCAGTGAATATCTGAGATTCCTCGAGTCAGATTATTCTTTCTCATATCTACACACACCCCAGACTCCAAAGAGCCTGAAACTACTGAAGCAGTGTCCAAGTTGCAGGGAATTTGGACAGAATGTCTGAAAATAAATCACTAGTCATAGGCATGAAAGTTTTGTCTTAAGATATACACTGACAAATTGTTTTCTATTGGCAAAGTCACTAGCAACATATGGTATCAAATTTCCCACATCTCTGTCGACAGCAGGCAATATTTAGTTAAATATATATATATATACATATAGATATAGATATATAAATACCCATCTATTAAATACTTATCTACACACAAATATGTATGAGCATGTATGTTATATAACTTTCATAGGTAGAAATGACCTATGAAATTTAATTTTAAATTTAAAATTAAAAGGGGAGAAAGCATATTGACCTTAATTTCATCTTCAATTTTTTTGAAAATTCTTTTCAGCACAAAATGAATATTTGATTGCATTGGTGTTCTGACAAAATATAAAAGTGAACTTCTGATCAATCTCTACCAGGGAAGTTGTATTAAAAAAATAAGGACAATGATCTCAGATTTCTCAATTAGTTTAAAAATTGACTATCACATTTATTTGATAAGACCTTAGAAGATACTAACTGAAATGGTGTTCACTCTTTTGTTCAGTGCATTGTCTAATGCCAAGCTAATGCCAGAGTAAATTATTAGCAATTATCTTTCTCTCTTTCAATAGCTGGATTATGAAGCAATTCCTATGTTTTTCTTGTATGTAGTTTATTATAATGCACATAGTAATTTCAGAGCAGATTCTCCTATAACTATCTGAAATTATTATTATCATGATTTATAACACCATTTCTGAATGAGAAAATTTCTTGAGATATCCCAAGCAAAATAATAGGGCTGTTAGAATTTTCCATTTTAGCATATTATGAAGCAATAAGAGAATTGCCTTATAAAACTTGCAATGCTATTTCAAGATTTCTCATACTTTAAGAGAAGTCAGATTATTATACTAGTTAATGATTATACTATATTAGTGCTGGTATTCTCAATAATATTTTCATACTCTATCATATACCAATTTTAATAGGTTTACTAAAGTATACTTGCATATCATACAATTTATCCATTTGAAATGTACAAGTGAATGGTTTTTCCTAGTAAATTATTGAGTGATACAATTATCACCATAATCTAAAATGACTCCACTTGCTCATCTAAATTCACTTCTCATCCCCTAGTCCTTTGCAATCACTAATCTGTTTTATGTCTCCATAGATGTGTCTTTTCTGGACATTCCATATAAGTGAAATAATACAATATATGATCTTTTGTATTGGCTCTTTTCTTTCCCATAACTATTTTTTTTTAAGATTTGCTTATGTTGCAACCAGCATATAGCAGTAGTTCCTTCCTGTTTATTGCTGAATAATTTGTCACTTTATGGATGTACCACATTTCATGTATCCATTCATCAATAGATGGACACTGGGGTCATTTTTAGCTTGGGGCTATTATATATAATGTTGCTATGAATATTTGCATGCAAGTATGTGTGTGGACATTTGTGCTTATTTCTTTCAGGTAGATACTTAGGCGTGACATACTAGGTAAAAGGTAAATTGCTCCATCTGGTATTGCAGCCTTAGATAGCAGTGATGTGGGCCCAGAATGACCATTTGCTACCTAGATAGCTATTGTTTCAGACAAAATCCCTGGTCGTGGTTGCGAGGTCAGCCTCGACTGGCTGTGAAGCCCTGGATGTTTATGGCTTGCCTATCTTAGTTCTACTACCATCTAGAATGAACTTGGGGAGAGAGACAGGGAATGGACTCTAGAAAGAAGAACTGAGTTACAGGAGAAAATTTCCATAGACTGATGCTGTTTATACCTGAAGTTCTAATTTCAGCAACTTTTTTCTTAAAGTATATAAAAAAATACTTTTAGATTATTGTATGTCTTTGGTTGACATCCAATTTTTAAATGACTGTTTTGTTCAGTTGTAGAATTCTGTTAGGTAGAAGATTTGCCAGCATTCTCAGTCTACTCTTCTGGAAGGTTTGCCTCCTCCAAATAGCAGGGACTTTTAATTGTTTCTTAAGTTTAATGAGAATGTTGAACGCTTTTGATAAAGACCCTTAAGAACAAAGTTGTTACATGAGAATAGGTAGGCTAGACAATATTATTGCATACAAATATGCTAAATTAAGACTATAATGAAATGCAGTATAATATCTATTACTTCTGATTTGGGGCACTGTAAATAATGTAGTTCCTTTTCCTCCTCTTGAATAGTCTCCTCAACTCAGGCAATTTGTCAGACCCCTTCTGGATTCCTCCTCTTTTGACCATGGCTTGGAACTCTTTGTAAGCAGTGTGCTAAAGCAAATGTAGGGTTCCTTTGTTCCCCTTCCTTCAGGAATAGCTTTCCTTCGTTGTACATTAAAAGAAAAAAAAAAACAGCACTTTACATTTTTCCATTGCTTTTATCAGGAGGGAGAATATATCAATTAATTTTACTCACTTTTATTTATAAATGCAAGTCACAATCAATGAATTTATGAATCTAGATATTTTATTTTGTTGATTTAGGATTCTCGTTCGCTTTTTGTATTTGTTAATGTTTCTACTTCCTTATCTCACTATGTGGGAGGTCTCTCTGTTATTTCATTTTTAGATTAATTTTTAACTTTAAAACTATAGCTAAATATTTCAATCATAAAAATAAGAAAATTCACATAAGCTATATCTAAATTTTTCTTAATTACTATATAGTACCACAGAACCTTTTGTAAGGGAAAGAAAGGGAATGAAAAAGGTGGAGAGGTCCTCCTTGGTGGTGCAGCGGATTAAAGCACAACATTATGAAGCTGTCTGCAGCCACTGCAGCACAAGTTCCATCCCCAGCCAGGGAGCTGACCCACATGGCTCAGCAGACCTCTCCTGGCCTGCCCACTGCTCCCCTCAGCAGTGTACTTCGTCAGTCCACCACCTGTTCTGCTCCCCACTCTGTCTCTGGTGCTTAGTGAGATAAGCCAGAAAGATAAAAGAAAAATACCTGATGGTTTCACTCATAGTAGGAACATAAAGGACCAGGGGGGAAAACTAAGAATAATAATAACAACTATGTACCAGAGACAGTTCACAGGGGTGGAGTGGTGGATGTGATCAAAAGTGGGAGTGGGGGAGAGCGCATGGGGCTATGGTGATGGCATATGGGTGAATTGGTGATGGGAAGTCCACAGTGATTACAAGTGAGATGGAAAAAGGCACAAGATGATATAAAAATAAGCTATTATAATAAAATTAAAAAAGGAAAAAAAAAGAATGGGGTAAGTCTTAATGTTTTTATATAATTTAACACTCTTCTTTATCCTACTCCCAAGTTCTTAACCTGCACACACCTTCCTCTCTATCAGTAGTATTGTTCAATTAATTACATATATGTTTTTCAATTTTCAATTAGCTCACTAATGTCAGTGGGGCATTCATAGTTGAATAATACTAGTCTGTTTCCTTTAGGAAGAAAAAGTAAGATCAAGAAATGTTTAGGCTACACTGCCAGGCTCCCACAAGCCATTTAAAAAACACTTAACTAATGTTTACTCGGAAATATCTCATTATAAATCTCTCTCTTTCTTACACACAGTCATATACACACACATGCACATACACACACACAATCAGTTTCTCAGTTAATTGTCTGTGGCAAAAGTTAATGCTCTAATAAACTAGGTATAAACCGATGTAATGAGTAGTATCATGTAGGTTATTGCCATTATAAACCTTACTTAACAGTTTAGAAAATCAATAACATATTCAACAAAGGTTAGTGCTTCTGGAAGAGTTCCCTGGCAAACAGTCGTTTTCTGACAGACTGTGACTGACTTTTCTGCTTCTTGGAAGGTGGAACATGCTCTGCTGCCTTAGTGACTACTGAGAGTTCACGCATGTGAAAAAATGTGTGTGCAGTGCTCGCGCGCACACACGCACACACTCTCCTGATCGCAGCTGCCCTCCGTGGGGCTGCTCGCTCACAGATGCACACGTGAGAGGCAGGGAACGGGAGGGTGGCTAAAATCCGGGCCTGATGCTGGGTTTTCTTTGCTTTCTCCACACACGGATCGTGCGTCGATTGAGGCTAATCAGTAAATGAAAATGAAGCACTCGGGTGACATATATGGCAGTTTTCTTCAAATGTGTCTGCGGTCCCTAGCAGTCCGGAGGCGACTAATCTGGTGAAAGTCTTCTTCATGCTGTGGCCATTCACTGGCCAAGTGCTGCTCGTAAACACCGGCAGCAGCCATGCAGTTTGGGAAGGAGACTCACGGAAGGCTCGGTGGCAACTGTTCCCAAGGCAAGGTGGTCTGTGCTCTGCCAGAATCTCGCCCCCCTCCTGAGCTTCTGGAGATAAGTTGGGGAATAACTGGGAAATGCTTGTGAGGACAATAAACCGAAAATAACATGCTGACTGCCGGGTAACGGAACTGATCAGGCTTTTTTACACCACTAGGCTCTGTGGCTGTCACCTGTGGCCTTGATGGTGTCAATGCAGAAGGCACATGCGTGTGGCGGGACACGTGTGCCTGATCGTGGACACCTGGGGCTTGGGTGTGCGTGCGTGAGTAAGTGCGCAGACCTGCGCCTACGGGGGACTGGTGGGGGTGGGGGTGCTCAAGGTCGCTCCCTGCTGCCTTGTTTTCCCTGCTCACTATTAAAACCTGCGAAGATGATGCCAGGGGCTCCAAAACTCTTTTCAACTGTTAGAACGAGCGGTAAACCTAGCTGGCATGGGATGGTTGCCAAACAGTGCCCAGTGTTCCCGAAAGAATGGGCCCCTAGCTTATATGATGTGTGGTATTGACACCGGGCTCCCCCCGCCCGCGCCCCAGGTGCCCTCGCCAAGCATCTCTCTGTAGGTCGTCTCCTGTATAAAAATCCTGTATAAAGGATTTTTATTTAAGGGGGGAAAGTTCATGTCTACATTCCCGCTGCCCAACTATTTGTCCTGCAGCAAAAATTAACACGACCTTATTAGTAGGCCATAGAGGCAAAGTTATACAGACAACTATTTGTGCAAAGATAAAAGAGCTGCGATGCAATGTGGAGTGAAGATCTGGCTGGGAAACAGGAGGCCACGTTCCTCCTCTGAGGTTGTGGCTACTGGGTAACCCTGAGAAGCTGCAAGCGTCCCTGGACCTAACAGTTCTCATCTATAGAACGGGAGAATCGGCTTATGCAGACCCTATGCAGACCCTTCCAGTGTGACACCAGACCAGTGACTACTGTGCTAATTACTCCGCGGGGCATTTTCCCATGTAACTGACTTCACAACACTTTGTGAGATAGGTGTGGTCACCCCATGTCACAGCTGCAGAGAAAAGGAGCATCACAGACACAGCCGGCAGGCAGCTTGGCTGGGACTGTGTACTCCACGCCACGCTGAGCTCCTTGTCTGGGCCAAAATGCAGTTGTCATCAAAACTGTCCCTCCAGGCTCCTGGAATAAACTCTAGTTCCTGAGAGATGGAGAAGCTCTATCAATACATGGAGGTGCCTGAGAACCAGTTTGTTATTAGTTTCTTGTCTGGGCTCCAGGACCTCCTCTTCGATACTCCCCCTCACCTGCTCAACGCTCCTACTATGATCCATTCAGCAACTAAGGGAGCATCCAGGCATGGGCTTCAGGGACCCCCTTCTGCTGTCTTCATAAGCAGACCCCCTTAGAGCCAGTCTCCACTCTGCCTGGACTCTACACAGTAATACGCTTATAAAGTATTTTAAATAGTACCCTTGAAATGATTATCACAGCCTCCCCCCTTCCCTTTCCCTGCAGGTCCAGACAGGATGAGTTGATTATTTATCTAAGAAAATGTTTGCCAAAGCTCCTGAATGGAGGGTGAATACCGATTTAGAGTGGAGGTTAATTTGGCTGAATTGTTCCACAACTACTGTTAAGCTTATTGCATGGGTTCTATCAGCTGTTAGTCTAATTCTACCTGGGGTCCTGGTTCCCAATGATCTCTGCCTGTCTCTGAGCTCCTGATAGGACACTGCGTTCAGCTCTTTATCTACTCTTGTCTTAACTAAGGGGGGTCCCAAAAACCCATGCCTGGATGCTCCTTTAGTTGCTGAATGGATCATACGGTTGGAGCGTTGGGCAGGTAATGGGGAGAGAGAGTCTGGGGCAGTGACGAAGAGGAGGTCCTGGAGCCCAGACAAGAAACTAATAACAAACTGGTTTTCGGGCTCCTCCATGTATTGATAGAGTCTCCCTATCTCATGCCTAACATTTCTTCCTCTTCTGATAATAGAGTCTCTACATCTGTTTCTTGCGTTTATTCCCTTTACACTGTTATCCGATGCTCCCTCTGCTCTTAGAATTCACTACTTCTCTGGTGGATTTGGCTGGTTTGTAGCCCCTAGTATATATACTACCTGAGGTTACAGGCCAGGCAGAATGATTACCATCATGTGGGTTTATCTATGTGAAAGGATTTTTAATTTCACTTTGGGACTTGAGCCTAGAGAAGTGAGACATCCAAGTAATTTTTTTTTTCAGCATTACTGGTATCTAACCCTCTACCTTGAAAATAACAAAGGTATTTCCTTCTTTGATGCTTAAAAAAAAAATCCAGTTGTTGTCAGTCTCCACCACACCACGTTTCACTTATTTATCATCTTTATTTTCTAACTTCAGAAATGGTAAACTCTATTAGGGTAGGATTTTTAACTTTTTAGTTTGCTCATTGATGTAGCCACTGAAACAAAGTCTAGCACTAGTAGGTCCTTGGGAAATATGTATTAATCAAAGGGGTGAATGAATGAATGGTATGAGACCCTAGTGTCTTGATACCGTTAACCACTGAGCCATAAAAGTTAGCTCTAATAGTTTTACAGTGAAATGAACTAAAAAGAAATAAATTGTACCAATTTAGAAAATAATTTGGCAATAAAGCTATGCCCTAGACCTGACAGAGTTGTGCTTGGTCAGAAGAGTGGTGGAGAACTGATTTGTTTGACTGAATGGATAAATGGTGTGAGCTGAGTCAGAGGGGGCGAGAGGCCAGAGTCGCTATTGTCCTAATTACTCAGCCAGCAAACCTCACAAAATTGGCCTGTAAATAACATACTCATCAGCTTCACAGACCTCTCTGCACAGATGGTTTCATTTGAATTTGAGCTCCTATGCTCCTTTCTAGAAGGTTTATGTGGATGCTTTTTGGCATGCCTGCTTGTTGCATGGAGCTAATTTACTTTCAGGAAGGTGCTCAACACACATACAATGGCAGAGAGAGTTGAGGTTCTCTATGCCCACAGCCATGTCAGAAGCTGATTGCTTGGAAGACTGCTTCATGGCAATTATTTTATTTTGTGTGTGTAGAATTGTCTTGAATGAATTATTATCATTGTGTTGATGATCTTAATCCAACTACACAGCAATTCTCAAAGTAAGTAGGCGTTAGGTGTTACAATGCAGTTAGACACTACCAACCAAACTCATGAAAACTAACAACATGCATCAATCATTTCTGATTTATAGACATTGGCTCAGTAATGTAAAAACCTACACTTAAAAGCAATTTATTTCTAGAATGCTGTTCAGTACCAAGTGGCCCTGCCCCTTCTTCAGGAAACTGCTTCTGTCATAAGCTCTGATGCATTGATACATAGGCTTTACAGCCTAAATGCATTTGTAGGCCATAGTGAGATGGTCAGGAGAGGACCGGTGACTAAAGACTATTTAATCTATGGGCAATCCTGCAGCTGTATGGTTTGATAGGAAAGTTATGCTAACTTGATTTTCTTTCTCAAGAATTTGAGTGCACATAACAGCACTATTTACAGTAGTGAAGACATGAAAGCAGCCTAAATACCCACCAAAGGTGACTGGATAAAGGTATGGGGTACTACCCCCATGTTTATTGTTGCTTTATTTACAATTGGAAAAACATGGAAGCAGCCCAAATGCCAAAATGTAGATGACTGGATAAAAAAGATGTGGTACATATACACAATGGAATATTACTCAGCAACAAAAAAAGAGAAACACATGTCTTTTACAGCAACTTGGATGGAGCTGGAAAAGATCATGCTTAGTGAGATAAGCCAGAAAGAGAAAGAAAAAAACTGGATGGTTTCACTCATAGCAGGAGTATAATGGACCAGGCGAGAAAATAACAAAAATAATGAACAACCATATACCAGAGACATTTTGTGGGGGTGGAGTGGGGAATGGGATCAAAAAGACATTTGTGGGGGGGGGGAAGGGAGGGAAATGCATGGGACTATGGTGGTGGCACACGGGTGATTTGGTGATGGGAAACCCGCGGGGATTACAATTGAGATGAAAAAAAAAAGTGCAAAATGATGTAAAAATAAACTTTTGTAATAATTAAAAAAAAAGGTATGGGGTACTAATCAATGCAGTGATATCCAGTTATTAAAAATGAAATATTGCCTTTTGCCTCAAACATGGATGGAGGCATAGGTGATTATGTTAAACAAAATAAGTCAGAAAATGAAAGAAAATTATTGGGTGATTTCTCCCATAAGGTGGGGGGGGATATACATAACCAAAACAAAGTAACAAATTACAACAAAAATAAATCTTAGAATGAAAAAGATGGTGGTTGTCATAGGGGTAAGGGGTACATGATAAGGGAATGTCCTTAGAACTTTGGGGGTGAGTGAGGTAAGTCTTGTATAGACAGCAGGCAATGTATATAGTATGAACTGTACTTCTGAATATTACATAGTGTTAGAAACTGGAAAATTAAGAAAATTTTATTTAAAAAAGAAAAATTTGAGCACAGATCATGAGAAAGAGTTTATCCATCAAAACTGGGGAAAAGCTGAGGGGATGCAGTGAGAATACAAAAGCTTAACACTGAGAAAGTCAATACCATGTAACTGAAACTATATAGCACATCTCATGGGCTACATTTAAGTCTTTTATTTCCTTTACCTTGTATTTACTTGTGTTTACATGGTTCATTTATTTTTGAAATTGAATTATTTTTCGAGATAATATTGGTTTACAACATTGTATATCATTTGGAGGTATAGACTGATATCTCTTCAGATATATGTTACTGTACCACACCACCTCCAAAACATCCATAATCTTCTACCACAGTCCATTGAGCGCCCCACCCCCCACAATTGCTCTCCAGCTTCACACTCCTCTTCTTTAGTCTCCATTCTGCAGTCAGAATCCAAGGGTCTATTTTAGTTTAGTTTTGTCTGTTCCTTTGTTTCTCTGTGCTTCACATAGGATTAAAATCATCCAGTATCTGTCTTTCTCTTTCTAATTTATTTCACTTAGCATAAATCCCTCTAGTTGTATACATACTGTTGCCAATATTAAGACTCCATCTTTGTTTTAATAGCTGAGTAGTATTCCATTGTGTATAGGTACCAGATCTTAATCCAGTCAATAATAGCTCTATGACTTTAGCAATGTTCTTAATTTACAGATCCAGGGAAGATGAATTCCTTGACTAGGTAAAAACTGGTAGGATTATAAGGCCAAGGTCTATGAGATTCCAGAGCTGCTTCTTTTAATCACTGCATGAGTGAATTTGGTGTAAGTCACATTAAAGTTAAGAATGAAGATAACCTATGAGTGAATAAAGAAAACAGAATGTATTACACCACAGAGAAGGATAGCTTGTGGTAAAACATGTTTCCCAGGAGACACAAGGAAAGAGATAGATTAGTTTGAAGTATTGCCTTAAATGAATATGAAAGTCTTCTGTCAGGTCCAATTTCAAATCACCTGTACCTCTACATATTGAGTAATTCTTTATTGTTTGCCAAAAAAATGCATAATTTAAAATGGTACATGTACTAATTTATAGCATAAATGTGTATTTTAGAGGGAAAACAAGCAAAAATTTGACTTGTGTGCTAAAAATATCCAGTTCTTTCCTATTGTTTCTGTGCTTATCTATTAGCCTATCTATCTTAGAAAACCTGGCTTGGAAGCAGGTTGCAGGGTGCCAGAGCCAGGAGGCCTACTTCCCATTTCTGGTTTGCATTTCTCCACATTCTATGGACGCTTGACAATGAGACAAATGTTAGCTGCATGGAAGCATCAAGAACCCAATGCCAGTTTCTTGTTCCTCTTATGCTAGAGGACTTCCTTTTGTGCCTCTCTCTGATGACTCAAGCACCTTCCAGAAAAAGCAGTGCACAGCTCTGTAATAACAAGGCCTCATTTAGCAAGGGAAATAAAACAGGAATTCATACATGCCATGTGGATAGGTACCAGATCTTCTTAATCCAATCAATAATAGCTCTATGACTCTAGCAATGTTCTTAATTTACAGACCCTATTGGGAAGTGTTGGTCCAGGGTAGGGGGTGTCTGGAAACTGAGGGTGTATCCTTCCTCATGTTATAATACCGTACTGGACAATGTCTAATGGGAAAGTGGTTAGGCTTCCCAAAACAAACAATGCTCACATAATAACGAGGTACCCAGAGTTCAACTCAAGTCAGCTCAGTTCTGACACTATCTATGGAAATAGCACAGGTAAATGTTTTAAGTCTTCCAAAACCACTATTCACTTCAGGTACTAGCTGCAAGCCTAGGCTGCTATCTGGGCTTCTGACCAAGTGTTTATAAGTCAGGGATTCCCAGATTCACTAATGGGTTAAAATGACATGCAGAGCTCAGGAAGTCCACTTACTCACTGGATCACTGATTTATTATTAAGAAACACAAACTCATGAACAACAGATGAAGAGACACGTAGGACAAAGTATGAGGGAAAAGTACAGAGCTGATCTGCCTTAACTCAGCACACTAATCACACCCAAACTGTCCCATATTCATCAACCTAAAAGCTCTCTGAGAAAGCTCCCTTCTTTTGTGGCTTTCTAGAAACTTCATTACATAGGCAAGAATGATTAGATCTTCGGACATAGGCAATTGAACTCAACATCAGCCCTCTTTTCTCCTTGAAGGAGGAGGGGGTCTATAGGACTAGAAGTTCCAACTCTCTAATCAGCTGGTTGGTTTCCCTGGCAACCAGTCCCCCACCTCAGTGCTTCCCAAAAAAATCATTTCATTTACATAACAAGAGACTCCATTACCACTTTCAATGCTTAAGAAATTCTAAGGTTTTTTGGAACTGTGAGCTAGTAACCTTGAATGAAAACCAAATATAAATGAAAGATACATTTTAGTCATCTAAATGACCCAAAAATGTATTTCTTATACATGACAATATCAGAGTTACCTTTACAATGACTACTACTGGTCCCTAGGATCTATGGAACCAGTCTTGATTGAACTCCCAAGCACCTACAGACTTATAAGCCTTCTCTTCTTAAGGAGTTATCCCCAAGATTCACTTTCTTCATCTTTGGATCTAGTCACTGTTCCTGGCCCTCATTTTGGTCTTTTGACAAGCCTGGGTCAAGTTTTAAACTTATCATCTGATGTACCTTACAATCCTGAACATTTGAAAATTATAAACAGAGTATGTTCTATAAAGAAAGACCAG
Organism: Condylura cristata; assembly: GCF_000260355.1. NCBI lineage: Eukaryota > Metazoa > Chordata > Mammalia > Eulipotyphla > Talpidae > Condylura > Condylura cristata. The sequence continues at coordinate 18,296,573 of NW_004567128.1, forward strand.
AAATGACTTAGTCAATGACTAAATTGATTCTTTCCATTTTACAAACCTCACATCGATTAAATGGCTATGCACTTAGTTTTCAGAACGTGCTATGATAAATTAGATATCTAAATGCCAGACAAAACCAGGGCTTTCTGGAATCTTTTGAGATACTCCTTGCACTTAATGTATCTGGGGAGTGCATGCTTGCTGGATTTCCATAAAAAAGAACGAGTCTGCAGTGTTTCCCTCTATTACTCAGATTATGAGTGGGATGATAAATAGAACTTCACTCTCTAATCCATCAGTAAGTATTATTTTTATTTAAAGTAATGGATAATTAAGAAATTACAGGACATAATTCCATTTTAAAATATATATTGTGGAAGTAAAACCAATTTTTGTGAGTTTAAAAGGTAGTACATTTGAATGCTGAATTCATTATCTAATGAGTATATTTCCATCTATTTATTAAATTCAGTTTTTTAAAGATATAAATTAGGTGCAGTAGAATTTACCACTTTGCATACAGTTTGATGAATTTTGACAAATGTAAATAGTCATGCCTAATTGTTACATGAAACTAGGCTTTTCGTTTGGGCAAGATTCACTTGTTTAAGATTTGATACTTTAGTCCTTTCCATAGAAATAATTCAGAAATTCTAATGGCATCTGTGCTTTTCAAATTTAGCATTTTATTTTTGTTTATTTATTTCAGACAGGGTGTAAGGCTTGTTGTTTCTACCAATAGCTTGTTCATTTCTTTTTTTTTTTTTTAAGAATTGACTATTTTTAATTCATATATCTATTTCCATTATTGTTCATTTTACAACAATGCTTACTTACCTCCTCCCCCACCTATCATCACCACAGCTCCCACATTATCACTCCTTCTGATCCCTCTCTGTCTCCCCTCCTGCCCCCCCCCAGGATCTCTCAGTTTGTTTTTTTTTTTTAATTTATTGTCGCTTACTCATATCTTAAGGATTTTAAATTGAAATTTTGAATGTCAGGTTTTTGAAAACATTTAAAAAATACACTTTAAAATATTTTCTCTGGAAAAATAACTAAAGCCTTTTCTTCATTATAAGCAAAACTTCTTAAGACATTTGTCAACAGGGTGACAAATTTGTTTACAATCTTTTAATATAGTGTCAAAAGTAATGTAGATGCTAAAATGTTGGAACAAGTACAGTAATTTTAGTGTCTTTCTACCTTGCAACTATTCTCCCTTCAACCACCCTTAAATTCACAGACCACAGTGAGTCCCTGCCAGCCCCTCTAAGTAGTTCAAGATTTTACCCCATTCCCTATTGTGTTTACACATCTAGACTTGTCCACAGCAGTCAAATGTTCTACAAAAATCTAGACTGGCACTGAGCTAAGGCTCTTTGTGCCAGTGAGCCTGAGTCGTCATTTTCTGGGGCTGTCAGACAGTGATTTTTTCACCATTTAACTGAAAAGCTGAAAAAGCTCGTCTGCAAGGAGGGAGGAATCAAGGAGTGAGATAGATGTTCCCAGTGACTTTTTTTCAGCCTGTAATTTCCAGAGGTTCCTGAGGCCCAGAACACAGTTTCTTCTGATCTGTGATACTAAGAGCAAAATGTTGGATTCACTGAATTTAATATTGTTTTTATAACTTGTCTTCAAAAAGGTTTCTAACTGCTAGAACCAGGAATCTTCCATGATTCTTCCACCAGCTGGTTATGGAATTAGATAAGAAGCTCAAATTCCCTAAGCTCTTGTGTTTTCGAGGTTGGTAGGAAAAATAAAACAAAACAAACAAAAAAAACCACAGGACTTCAACTGTGAATTGTATCTGTGTCCATTTCTGTGATTTGGGGAAATTTTAAATCTCTTGAGTTCAGTTTTTTCTACTGCAAAGAGATAACAGTACCTTAAAGTTTCTCTGAGAGTTTCATGAATATATATGTATATATATAAATATAAAGTAGGGTTATTCCTATTGCAGAGTAAGGATTCAGTAAGTGGTGACAACTGTTATTACTTATAATACTGTAGTTTCTTTTTTCCTTCCTCTTTTTCTTCCATCCTTACATAAATATTTCACTTTTCTATGAGCAAATCTGGTATTGAGAATGCTTCATCTAGACGCATTCTCCTAAAGAACTGGGTTTCTGGCACAATGGACTCATAAGGAGAGTTAAGCTGTCGCTTTCCACTGCATTGTGTATGAAAGGACACTCTTCCACCAGACAAGCCGAGCAGCGATGCAGCCCGAGTGCACGCAGCCCTTTCAGAGGTTCATTGCCAGTGAGAGGCCCAGAGGTGCCATAGAGGGGTGTAGCAGAGGCGCTTGGCCTGAAAGCCTGCAGGGCAAGCTCTTTAGGAAGGGCGCCCTGAGATCAGAGATATTCTCCGGTGTCAAGCTCCTGGGAAGGGTGAGTGCAGATGGTGGGCTGCTGAGCACCCAGCCCTCCCTTCTGAAAATAACAAAGGTTACCAGATGGTCCCCAGGCAATGGCCCAACGCTTCTCTGCTCGGCTTCCTCGAATAGCCTGCAAAACTCGCTTGATTTTTGTTGCTCCAGAAGTAAACGTCGTCTCGCCTTAGACCCTAAGGGCTGCGTTCCAGTGCATTCAGGGGCCCTTGCCCAACCTCAGAGAGCTCCAGGGCAGCAAACGCACCAACAACAGCGGTTACACAAGGATGGGCTCCCCCATGGGCGCCCCCTCTCAAACTGTGTGTCTCTCTCATGTCAGAATCAGTGTTGCCTAGCCGCGGTCTTTTACATAAAAGTAAATTGCTTTTGTGCCTCTTCTGAGCCAGAAGCACCTTCACACACCCATCTGCTTTCTTGGGAACATGCTGACATTCCTGCAGATTTACGTTCAGGAAAACAAGCAACTTGTCCACTCGGTCACGGTGCTGTGTCTGTTTGTCCAGCTGTTGTAGCAGCCGCGTCTGTATGGTGCCACCTTAGCCTAGGGCACTAACTCCTGCGCTCTCCGGAAGTGCCTGCCAGAGTCCAGAGTCCTCTGCAGAAGGCCTGGATGTTTCTGTGGATCTTGCGGGCACTCGGGGCGGGGTGGGGGTGGGGGAGATCTGTTTTCCAGGAGAGAAATCTGCTTCCCAGCAGCACCTTGCCATGGTCCGCGGGCACTCGGGACTCAGTGAACGTGGGCTGGCAGGATTGCCTCAAATAAACTGGGGTAACCATGGGGCTGTGCCACAGAGAAAGGTGGATTTCTTCCTGAGGCTCTCAAGGGGGGATTGAACTCCCTTGAAGGTGAGGCTTCATTCTCCACTGTTAACTCTGCTTCTCTAGCTGGATCTGTGTCCTCAGCTGCTGTGCGGGTGGAAGAGCACAAGTCTGATGCTGTGATGGCCTAGCTTTATGGGTGTGCGAGCCTAGCTTCTCTATCAGACCTCGGAAACCCGGTGCTCTTTGCAAACACGGTTTCAGAGTGTCCTCTGGAGGCGCCCATGTTAAGCAGAGTTAAAGAAAAGATGTCTTGTTTCCTTCTCATTTGGAACTGACACTGCCAGTTTTGAGTCAAGTGATACTTCTGAAAAATATGCTTTAGTAAATCATCATTTTTTGTGGGAGCATTTTATAGAAATACTGTAATTCACCCATCATTGGCCAACATCCAAGAAGATTGTATCCTGCCCCCTCTACACACACCCTCGGGGTCTGCTGAGACCAGCTCATCACTGGTTACAGAAAGGAAACCTGCTTACTGCAGCCTATAGTCAAGACGTGCAAACGAAGATGAAAACAGGCCATGGCACAAACATTCTGAGGACAATCCAAGCCAGTTCAAGGTATTTACTTGTTTTCCATCGAGCACCTTCATTTGAGCTCAGCGCAGTTCAGAAATATTCATTACAGGTTGACGCAGTATCATATTTTTCACATTCCCTTTCACGTCCAATAGACGCCACAACTAGGCGCAAGGGTTCTCCTCCCTAACTTCTACATTCCAGTATGCATACTCTCACTGGATCTTCACAACCCCCCTTACCAGCAATACAGCCTATGCAACTTTGTGTTTGATGGTTTCAGTTCCAGGGAGGCTTGAGAAAGAAGGTGAGATGAGTTGCCCTTGTGGGGCAAGGCATGAGACCTGTAGTACCATTCCGTGGAAAGGCGGCGCTCTGACATCTAAGGAGCCCGCACAGCGCTGGGGACCCCAACACGGGTGCACAGACCACGCATCTCTCCAGGCTCTTCCAGCCCCGCCCCCTTGTCCATGTGCCAGGGTATATGGAAAGGTGGCAGAGGGCTGTGTGGGAAACGCCTGGACTGGGAGTCAGGGGATTTACTTCTAACCCTAATTTTGCAATAGTTATATGATACTTCACTGATTTCATCTGTTCAGAAAGTTGGGTGAGTTACTGACAAGATGATCCCTTGGGTGATTCTTTTTTTTTTTTTTTTTTTTTTAGTATCTGATGCCTTACAAAGGAGTGGCAGGAGTGGCAGGGTTAGGGAAGACTACGGGGAGTGCTGAGGCGCCCTGGGACCCTCAACAACAGAAACTCTCCACCCCTGAAGGGGAAAGGCATTTTGGCAGTTGTCTGAAAGGGGAAGCCTTGCTGGAGGGTCCCTGGCAAGAACAGTTTCCATGGAGAGAGGGACAGGTCGCCACAATTGCCCAAGTCAGGTAGAGGTGAGAGGGATTCCAGGAACCGGCTCTCCTCCTGCCCCCAGGCTTCTGCAAACCCAAGAGGAGCCAGAGTGGAGCGCAGAGGGGCCCAGATTGCACACCCTGAGAGCTCAGCCTCCCTGGCCCCCAAAAGGAACAGAGACGGCTCTCGCTGGGACTAGAGGCGGATGAAACGTATTTTCCAGAGATTGCAAATCAAAATGTGGCTGTTCTTTTTGCAACGTGACAGATTCTACCTTCCAGCTATTTGTTTATACATTTAAACAGCCTTTATTTCCACCTCTATTTGGAAATGCTCTCTGATAGATAATCTATTTAGTGTCCATTTGGCAAATCCACCAGCTTTTCTAACAGTAGTCAAAAACAATGTTTTCTATTTGGTGATTGACATTTATAATCTGGTTTAGGTGCTAGTGTATGTACATTTTCTTGCAGAGTAGAACTGACTTTATGGGAAGGTGGGAATGGACAGAGGCAGGATGCTGCTGTTGGAGTGGAGAGGCAGGATCTTTTTAGTACAGCCTCAGGGTACTAAAGACAAAGACCCCCACCACTCAAGGGAGGGTGGGGTGTAGTGAGAAGGGAGTAATCAGGAGCTTTGTCAGGACAGGTCTCCCTGGAACTCCATTGCACCCAGCTCCTCCATGTGATAGAGCTCACAGCAGACAGTGTCTGATACAGCCAGGGAAAGGCCAGCACCATGGTCACCTCATCTCTGAGTCAATCACCTTTGGGGGTTCTTAGCCCCGTGCTCTTCATTGTCCCTTGAAGTCTGCATATGACAACTATGATTTATAAAAACTACCTTCACTTATTTTAAATATAATTTCTCTTTCTGTTTATTTATACATGGAAGCTCAAGGTTGTGCATTTATTAATCAAAAGCTACAAATTTCTAATTTGGTGTCTGGATTTACAGACCTCTGACTCTTCATTAACTTCTTGACTTATAAACAATGGACCAAAAGTCTCCTTTGATAGATGCAAAATCTTCTGGTGGATTTATACACTCTAACCAAGAGCCCTGCTGTAAATCATTGTCAGGTTTGCAAATGCTCCCATTAGTTAGTGCTTTGACTGTCTGATTTGAAAACACCTTCTCTCTTTACTATTTAATTCTGATTTATCTTTTTAATATATAGCACTTTCTTATAATTTGTTACTACCAACTGCTGATTTATAAGGGCACTGTAATAAATTTTATAACATAAATTTTAAAGGCTTTAAACTAGGTACACAAGATTTTTGAAAGTTTTATGGCTGAAAACAATTCTCAGAAGCAGAAGTAAGTTTACATCCAACATCCTTCAAAACAAAACATGGAATGTTGTAACAATGTTTGTTTTTTCTTTCTAGACTGTCTCACCTCCCCATACATTAAGACTTTCCTTTTCAACAAGTGGGTAGGTACAATTGACTGGTTCTAAGCAATCTTCCAGGGACAAAAAAAAAAAATAAGTGTTTGATCTGAACAGATAGATGTGATTACTGTGTCCCAAGTCTCTTGTTGAATTTTGGGTCCCTACGTGGTTTCATTTTGGGTGTTTTTTTCTTTCTGTGTTTCTCATCTGCTCGGGACACACTGGTTTATATTTGGATTTGAATCCCTGATTGGAGAGTCCAGGACCCTTGCTGGGCAGCCTGTTATTACATGTCCATTGTAGTTATTTATTGTTTCCCTAGCTAAGGTTTGAGGATTTATGTTTATCCATTTTACACCCTTGCCCTCTGGTGACTGAACTACTACCATCCACTGTCAGCGAGAACTGCTTCTATGAAAGATTAGGGCAGGGCCTGAGGGCACTGAGTAAGGATTAGCATTTTAAAATGATAATATTCTGGAAGATATTATGTACAAGGAAGAAAACGGATGGTTTTCCTCTTGATTAATCACATTTGATAGATCTGAGTGGTTTTTGTGCTTTGCTGTCTGTACTTTCCAGGGAGGAGGCGCTATCTTTACTGCAAAGGTTTCATGTTACCAAATTTCTGAGATCTGAAAACTATCTAATTTAGATAATCAAAGGCTTAGGTACTCTTGGATGAACTATCAAACAGTAGACAGAAACTGTTACTGTGGGCTTTTGTTCAATATATACCTAAGTTGTGTAGGAATCTAGCAAAGTTTTGGTAAGGAAAAATTGTGAGTGGACAGTTTGTGATATAGCAATGACTTTATAAGATTTTTTTTTTCACAGAACACTTTTCCACAAGCCAGTTTTTAGAACAAAGTAGTTCATATTTTTGTTTCTGAAAGACCTTATTTGGAGCTATCTCTGAGTCAGACATTTGGACTGGAGTTAGACACACTGAGGAACAATAACAATGTTCTAGAAATTACACATCTACTCTGGAACTTCAAGAGTATACCAAGGGAGTAAATGAGAATCAAAACCAAAATAGGTAATAAGCAACACAAGATTTTTATTGGGCTATCTAAGAGTTGCTCTTGGTTTCCCTACTTAGTGTCTGTGTAAGGTGCTGTAAGACAAAACAATATTTTGAGGTTCCTCTATCTTACATAGAGAAAACCTGATTACCAAATATTTATTAATTATTATTTGCCAGGCACTGTCAAAACTATTGGGGAAGAGTGAGCAGTTAAACTACAATCAACTTCATGGCATACAATCTAAAAGATATGTGGAAAACCAACAAAGTATAATAAAATAATAAAGTGAAGGAATAAATTTCTAGAACTACTAAGATCACATACTAGAAAAGTTTGAAAAAAATAATGTACAAGAAAACAATACCTGAAGTCCTTTTCAGCCCTGTAGTATTATGATAGTAACTAAGTGATAGATGTTTATAAATCCATAAGCAATGAGCATTATGCATATTAAGATACTTGTTTCATTTACACTACACACATAAAATTACCTTTAGGGCATAGTTATCTGCCAACTATTGGTACAATATTTTTGTAGTCATTTATTAAAGTAGGTTGTTAGATCATTGAATCAGTAGTTTTAAACAGGAAAGAAAACGAAAAATAAAACTCAACTGAAGAGAGTGAAATTAAATACCAAAATTATCTAGGGGAGATGAAATGTGTTGTTTTTCCTTCTTGCCAGACAGATGTCACAAGTTGAGATATCAGTGAACTTGGTGGAATAACCAAGGGTTGAGTTTTCCATTTTTACTAAGATTTAAGAGACAGTAGAGCCTGTAGTGATGTTTCAAAAGAGCAGGAACAAGTTAAAGGTGTTGCCTTTTCCTGAAGCTCATGGAGTTGAAGGCTGGCACATCCATAACAGCCCTGGGCCCTACAGCCCTCTCTTGTGGAGGTTCTTTCCCCACTTTCATTGGGGGGTTGGGGATTGCCTTGTCTTTCTGCTGTTGCCTAGTACAATATTCCTCAGTGCCTTGGAGTGGCAGTTGTAATGGGGCTATTCCCTCTGGAATGGGTGTGTTCTAAACTTGATCACTACTGTGCTGTGACTAACAGGGGGTTAACTTAATTTTAATATTTCAAAACCTACTATTGTCCTCTCGAGACTGCCACTAGAGACAATTTCCCATTTTAATTGAAGAAAAAATAAGTCCCTTCTTTACCTGCAAAACAGGAAACTTCTATATAAAAATGAAAGAAAATAGTTTTCTACCCTAAGTTCTTCTGGGCTGGTCTTTAATTAAGGCCACAATTACATGTGAGTATTTAAAGTACTTATTTCCTTCATATCCAATATTATCATTCTGCCTTTTTTTCCATTCAGTACATTTATTAGACACAAGAGCTTTGAACATAATCATGCAAATATAAGCATCAAAACATAATTACCAAAATGATAAAAAAAAAACAATTCAGCAAGTGAGTGACCTCTTTGAAAAAAAGGAACAATAGTAGCTAATAAAGCTGCCAAGTGGATATGAGAAATTCACTGCTTTCTGCAAATCTAAGAAGAAAAAGGGCATTTTTAATTATTCATTACACTGATGCTTAGGAAAAAATAAATTAAGGACATCTCATTTTATGAGAATTTAATTCAATTTATATGCTGTCCTTCTCTACTCCCTTTCCCGTGAGGAGTGTTTAAGTATAGATCTGTGTGGAAAAATAGCAGCTTTCTCCCTTCCATTAGCATCTCTTCCTGCCACAGTTATCTCACATACCCCATGCATTGGCTAGTGATATCAGGTTCTCTGGGCCAGGGCTCCTGATAGAAAGCAAGACAGCGTTATAAACAGAATGATGGCTGCCTTCAGACATGATGCTGGTGGCAAGAACATGCGCTTGGGTTTGCATCTGTCTTGTTCAGCATTTTAGTGAGCTGAATGAATTCACTGAAGATATATATA
>NW_004567128.1:18305587-18307069 GCF_000260355.1 Condylura cristata
TATATATATATAAAGAGCATGAGAGATGCAAGAAATGAAGAGTCAGCTAATGTGATAGATGACAGAATCAAGTGTCAAGAAGATCTTGACAAGCTGGAAATATGAGCTAAAATTAGCAAGATGATGCATTTTGAATCTTGCAAGGATACATATGAAGCTGTTCACTTAAGGTAAAAAAAATCAGTTGTATATACAAACAGGTTGGGAAAACCTTGATAAGTGGTAGATTATATTAAAGCAACAACAACATAAAACAAACCGAAGTTCCGGTTGCCTTCAAGTTCCACTGCCATGAAACTCTATTTTGGAGAATGTGATGAAGCTATATAGTGAAGATGCCTTTGGGGAATGTAATACATTCTAGAAATGCTTCAGTAGGAAGTTCTTGCATTTTTTTTGATATATGACCTCATGGATTACACATACCTTATTTGTGTCAGGGAAAGCCAGCAGCATTATAAACAAAGAGATTAGCACCAGAGATTCTGATGATATGTCTTTTTCATAGTTTTGTCATTTAGTGACATGCTTCATGTTGTTCATATAAGGTTGTAACTATAATAGTCCAGGGAATGTGTCTGTATAGGAGTAAATTTGATAGAGAGGATAAAGTGCTTTAAAAACCAAAGAACTATCCAATTATCATTTTATATTACATCTTTCCATAGGTTTATTCTTAATCAGGATGGTGCATATAATTGTGTTAGGAAACATTGGAAAACAGGATATAGACCTTGTTATATATTACCGGGGGAACATAAATTGGCACTAGTGAATTGTCCTTTCTGTCAAATATTTCAATGCATACTTATTTTATCAAATCATTTCATTTCTAAATATCTTTCTATAGAAGTACTCGGACATATTCACAAAGATATATGTATAAAGGCTGTTTTTCTCTCCATCATGTTTTGTAATAACAGTAGGAAATATATAAAAGTCCATTTAAGTGAAATGGTGCAAAACTTTTAATGAAGCCTGGTATGTAAATATTAAGGAATACTGTACAGATTTTAAAAAGAATGAGGTATTCTGACAAGGAAAGAGATCCATGAAAAAGCATGCCATAAATATATTAAAATTGATGCAGTTTATGCAAAAACAACTTTTGAGAATGTGAAGACTGTGTGTGTGTGTGCGTGTGTGTGTACTTGAATGCATCCTGTTCAAGGTTTAATTAAAACTTTGGTTTACAGGCCCTCCCTGGTGGCACAATTGGTTAAAGCACAGCACAATGAAGCTAGCAGCAGCCACTTCAGCATGAGTTTGATCTCCAGCCAGGGAGTTTACCCACCTGGCAAAGCAGACCTCTCCTGTCTCGCCCTCTGCTCCCCTCAACAATGTATTTCTTCAATCTGCTCTCCTGTTTCAACCCCTGCTCCCCTAAGCAGTGTGTTTCAGTAGATCCACCTGTTCTGCTCCCCACTCTGTCTCTGGTGAATCCTCTCAGCCCCCACACCTCTGACCTGTACCCCAATTCTG
>NW_004567128.1:18307169-18374635 GCF_000260355.1 Condylura cristata
CTGAGGTAACCCCCACCCCAAAGTGTGCACATGGGGTCCTTCCTGGTTGTACAGCAGATTAAAATGCACAATGAAGCTGGCCTCAGGCAATTTGGCACAGTTCTAACCCTGGCCAGGGAGGTGACCCACAGGCCGTGGCAGACCTCTCCTGACCCACCCGCTGCTCCCCTCAGCGGTGTATTCAGTCGATCTGTTCTGCTCCCCACTCTGTCTCTGGTGAATCCTTTCACCCCCCAGCACCTATTGCCTGTACCCTAGTTCTGTATGCATAAATAACTAAATCTTAAATAAATAAATAAATAAATAAATAAATAAAATTCTGGGTTGTAATGCAGTTTTATCCGCCATGAATTCTATCCCTAGATAAACCTGAGAAGCTTACTATTACTATTTCCAGTTTTAGGTGAGCAAACTGAGGCATAGCATACTTATATGTGTACATGTATGGGACAAACACACATATAGGTGGGTGACTGTTGTCCCTGAATCTCTCACATGTGTACATCTTGTTTTATACATTTTCAAGACTGGCAAACAGCTTCAAAAGCAGAAATAGTATCTCTCTCTGAGATAGGAGGCAGAGAGCAAATTTTCTTTTGCTGTCCAGAATGAACAGAAAATGCCTCCCTCAAGAATGTGGTTTCCTATGTTTCTCAAGAATTCACATGTTTGCTGCCTCTGTGTGTATGTGTATGGAGAGGATAGTGATAAAATGTTCTATTTGAAGTGTAGATAAGAGTAAATCCTACAATATGCAGGCCACTTTCATGAATAGCTACTGCATTGCCTTTACCTGCTAGTATCCAGAGAGCAGTTAGAAGAAGTCATTGAGAGGAAATTATAAAGAAAAGAGTAGTATCTTTGGATTATGAAAAGGTCAAGTTTCTGAATGTTAAATAGATAACTTCCCCATTCCTAAATTATTCCTGTTCACCTTCTCTCGGTTCCTTTCCCTCACTCACTTTTGCTAAAATGTTATGATCTTCATTTGCTAGTCATTCCTTGACTTAATTTAGTAAGGATTGCTCCAGTGAGCCTGATCTTCCCTTCTCCACTCTTGCCCTCACTCCCCATATGGTGTAGCCTCAGATGAGAAGCTCTATTTTATTTTCTCTGTTCACATAACTTCTATATTCCTAGAAATGGGTTCTGGGTGGATAGGGTATAATCTAAAAACATGGGTTCAGCCATTTGCCTAATTGAAATAGTAAGCAGAAACTTGTTACTGTGATACTATGAAAGCCAGAAGGCCATTTGGCTTTGATTCTGAGCTTGAGCTATCTACTCTTTGGACTAAAGGATCACGGAGCCTGAGAAGTGGTCTAGACCATCTTGTAGTGTTGTAGTGATGCATTTATGCGGAGTTTCAGATCCCAAACTCCACTGAATAATACAAGATCACTTTTGTTTCTGTGCCTCTTATATGTCTCCTAGTGGGCGGCAGCACTGACAGTGGTGAGGGGAGAGAGAATGAATATTCAAAATCCAAGTGAGAGAGGACTAGAGGGGCTTTCACCAAAAAAAAAAAAAAAAAAGGCCCAATCTATGGGCAGTCTCATATTTATTTAGAACCAGGTTCAGAGAAGATGAGCAAGTAGGTGGAGAAATGAACATGTGTAATTGGAGGTGCATTGTCTGGTGCAAGCCAGGATAGAGTGATGGGGGCTATTGCTTGGGGTGGGGGGCTCCATAGTTTCTTCTAATCAAAGCATACTGTCTCTAATCCCTGTTCTTACCTAGCTTTCTACTAACCTTTACAAGTAAGGTATTCTAGTTGATTTTTGTTAATCTGGCCATAAGCTCTGCCTGCTGTTTTCAGCAAATACTGTTTTCTCAGCATGTTCCTCCTACCAGAAATTTTGCCTTGGTGAGAGGCTCTCTGCCTGACTCTATATTTTAGGTTGACCAGCAGGAGCCCTGGGCAAGACAATACTGCAATAACAAAGAGGGGTGTGGGTGCCACACTTATGTACCCTTTTTGGAATGGTGATAGGAGATAGGATTGGGATCTTGTTGGGTCAGAAAATATCAAGGAAATTCTGGGTCTCTGGCCCAGCACCACCATAACACCATTCCCTAACAGGATCCCATTCTTTTCTATTACCCAACAAATATTGACAGGGTTAAGGGATAGGCAGAAAGGTTAGAGTAGATGTCTCATATGAAGTGTGCATAAATTATTCCATTTATATAAGCATTGGTTTTGTATTATCTTCATACAAAATAGATATAAGTAAAAGTAAGATTGTAAAAGGGAGAGTATAAAGATTTAAATGTGTATCAAACATGCATCTTAAAATGTATTTGATAACTCAATGTTTTACAAATCAAATTACAAATAAACTTATGTATCAGGGTGGTGTGAGAATATAAATATCAGACAAATCTCAAGTATATTTCAAAATCACTTTGTCAAAATTGTAGCAGTCTAAAATCCACAACAGTAAACTAACACATTAATTATTACCCTCCTGTGAGTTTTCCATTCTTCTTTTTCACATGCAAAAAGCAGCCATAATGTCTGCATGTTTCTTAAGAATGAGTTCATTGCAGTTTGCTAACCTTTACCACTGGCATCTATATCTTCCTTTTGGGCCTGTTTCCATTTTATAGAGACATCAAGCTCTCAAAATCTCCAGACAGGGAATAATGGGGGATGGCTTGTTCTCCTCAAGCAATGCTAATAGAATTACCATCCCTTTTGTTAACCCTTTGAAAATGCCAAGCAATGATTTACAACTCCTCACCCTTGCAGGACCTTTGTAAAGAAATCACACAGATGGTGTGAACACTCCCGAACAGTGCAATGCAGTATGCAGGGCTGTGGACCACAGGAATGTCTTGCAGGCTTTGTGCACTCAAGACAAAGCATGAAACTTCTGTAAGAAAAGGGGATAAAGGGGAAAATAATGCTCTAAACTTGGAATCTGTATTGCGGAATCCTAAAAAATGAAACTTTATTAAAAATAATATCCTGTGTTTATGGACTGTGATGTTTCACTGGAACTGAATAAACAGTATATATATATATATAACATGCATATGAATGAAAAAAAGGCTCATAGATACACACATGTGAACACATGCTTCATATACATTAAATACCATATATGCAACATTCTTTTTAGGGTTGATTTTCAAAAAAAATATGGTTTAGAGAAAGGATCAGAAAACTTTTTCTAAAATGAAAAAATATATTTTAATTTCTGCAAGCTCCATCCAGTCTCTGTCTTAACTACTCATCTCTTGGAAATAGTTCTAGACAATAAGTGAATGAATGTGTGTGACTGTTTCAATGACTATTTATCCACACCTGCACTTGAATCTCATAATCTTCTTGTTATTAAATATTCTTTTAATTTTGATCGATCATTTGAAAACATAAAAGCCATTCTTAGTTTGAGGAGTTTACTAGAAAAAGTGGTAAGCTGAATTTGGTCTACAGGTCAAAGTCTGCTGATCCCTGCTGAAAGGGAGAAGATCCATGATGTAAACAAATCTTTGTTTGTTATATACCTTCTGTCAAGTTACCAGTAGTTTTTACTGTTTTTTAAAAACTGCACAAGAGAGACCTTGCCTCCAGTTGAAATTTAGTAATATGGGATGAAAATAACTATGATAAATGTCTATAAATCCTGAATCAACAAATAAAGCTAAAATCACATCCTCACAAACACGTCACACTCCATCTTGCATTTGCTGAAGTATTTTGTTTAATTATAAACCCTGAGCCAAAATTCTCCTCCCTCAAACTATTTGCTAAAGTCTTAAAGTAAAAACAAACAGGGTAATAAATGCACTATAAAGTGTATACATATAAATCTAACATATGTTAGTACATATATTAATTTAACCTTCCAAATAATAGAATAAAAGGTTTTAAAAATCAATCCATAGTTGGAAGATAAAACAAGAAATTACAAAATTAAATTTATAAATGGTCATATTATTTTAACTCAATGGATTTATATTCACTCTCCCTGTATTTCTTTCCTCTGTTCTTCTATTATTAATTCTCTATTGTTGTGAAGTAAATTGTCATAATTGCAATGACTTAAGACAATACATTTACTATAGTTTTCATGGATCAGGATTCAGGCACAAATTACCTAGTTCCTGTGATGGGAATCTCAGTAGGCTGAAAGCAAGGTGTCAGCTGGCCCATCGAGGGCCATCTTATGTGTATCCACTGGAATAGTACTACTACTGCTCTAAAATAAAGTATTTCTGGGTCTCAGATATCTAAGGATATAAGAATAATGTTGGGATATGCTTTGAGAGAGCGTGGCTATCAAGAGCCTTTCAATTATATTGCAAACTGATTGGTCAGGTTTTGTCAGTCTGCCTGAGGTGTGAAATATCTTTGCTTTTACTTCAAAGGGATCTCAAAAAAAATGTGTGACTCCCTTTGCTCAACTTTTGTCATGAGATTTACAGAGACCCCATAAAGGAAGTTTTGTTTAAGGTTTGCTTAAGGCCACAGTTGTAAAGAGCACAGTGAGAACCAAAGATTAACTTCAAAAGAACACCATTGATTACCAATTCATTATTCCTTTTCCTTGGCCATATGTCCCAGTGTATAGAGCTTTGTTAAGTATTCGCATTTTAGTTGCCAGTTAGGAATGTTTTATTTGCTTCTTTATAAGGAAATAGTATGTGTTTCTAGATAAACATACATCTCAGCTTTTAAAAACCCTGTCATTTGTTGATTAAATGATATAATCTCATTATATTGAGAGTATCTAAGGGTCTACAACAGAGTATTTTATCCTTCCTCCTTCCACTGCATTTCAATTCCACTCCTCTCATGACACCTCTGTTTGGAATCTAATGTTTTCTTTCATTCTTTTCCTTCTTTCCTACTTAGGCACAGTGTAAAACCAAATATACCCTTATATGGGATCAAAAACCAGACTTTATGAAATTTGCATGATAAAATACGTATTATTTTGTGAGTGTTTTTAATTTTACTCTCTGTTAAGGGCATTACTTCAAGTCAGTACATCTGGCTCTATCACATTTAATATAACAGTATAGTATTTCACAGTATTGATTGATGTTATTTAGTCATTTATTCACTAATGCATATTATATTAGTTTCAATTTCTTATAAACAATGATTTAATAATGAACACTTATGTTTTAGATGGTCATATTCAAGTAACAGGGTTTTTTACATATTAAATATTGTTATATTGTAGAAAGGGGTTCCCCCACTTTCTCTTATCCAGTTTTTCTTTCTCCTTTCACTTTTCTAGGACTGCCTCTTCTTTTTAATTAGCCTCTGGGGAAATTTTACGATCTCTTGGATCAGTCATCTACCCAAAACAGTAGGCATTAACGGTTGAATTTTATTTTTTTTAAAGATTTATTTATTTATTCATACAGAACTGGGTACAGGCCAGAGATGCGGAGGGTGAGAGGATTCACCAGAGACAGAGTGGGGAGCAGAACAGGCAGATCGACGAAGTACACTGCTGAGGGGAGCAGCGGGCGGGTCAGGAGAGGTCTGCCACGCCATGTGGTCACCTCCGGGGCAGGCGGGAATTGAACTCATGAGGAAGCGGCTTTAGATTCTCAGTGCTGTGCTTTAACCCGCTGCGCCACCAGGGAGGGCCTGAATTTTATTTTTTAAAGATTTGTTTATTTATACATACAGTCAGGCCAGAGGTGCAGGGATGGTGAGAGGATTCACCAGAGGCTGAGTGGGGAGAAGAACAGGCAAATTGAAAAGTACTCTGCTGAGGGGAGCAAGAGCGGTCAGGAGAGGTCTGCCGCGCCATGTGGTCACCTCCCTGGCTGGGGATTGAACTTCTTGGTGCTGTGCTTTAACCTGATGCGCCACCAGGGAGGGCCTGAGGTTTTGTTTTAGACATTTTGGGGATTATATGTTGCTAAGTGTTTTCAGTCATTTAGCATTGTCTTAATGGTTTGATATTTTGTACTTGCCAGATGCTTACGGTGCTGCTACTTTGGATTCTAGGCAACCAGAATTTTTTCTGCCTACAGAATTAAAAATGGGACCTCGAGTGTTAATGGTAAACCTGGATATGGATAGAGTTTAAATGAGACAACATTAAACTAAAAAAGATTTACTCCTTTTCACTTGACCTTATGAGTCAACTTGATTTTCTTGTCCAACAGACTATGAGGACAGGCCCAACTATTGGCAAGTGTTCTTGTCCATGGCCCAAATTTTACATCAAATAGAACTTTTTTTTAATAGCAAAACAGCTCATTTTACATATAAATACAAAAAGACATACATATTGTTTTCCTAATTCAGATTTTGTGAGGTTGCGTTGTGTCACTCAATGTGGAATACTTTGGAAAATACAAGGAATTGGTTAATGGTTTTACTCTGCTGCAACTTTCTTGAGCTACTCTTTGCCTTTTAAATAATACTTTATATTCTCCATCAGAATTCTCCATCATTCCATTTTAAAAAGGTGATGGGCTTAACTAAGTTTGTATGTGATTAGAATACTAAAAAATAAAGACCTAGGAAATTTCTTAAAGAAGTCCTATTCAGAACAAAATGTTCCCTGTGTCCTCAGAATCTAGTTTCAGTATATTGAAATTCTTGAAGTAGTCAAGTATTCAAAACAAGAAAATAAAGAAATTTTCAGTGAGAGAAATGCCACCAATTTCCATTCATTTTATTTCAGCCACATCACTGCTAAGAATAATTGATTCTTAAAGTATACTTAAAACATCAGATTTTGTGTGGAATGTAGGAAGAACTGCATTATATATTATTTTTCTTTTCAATAATTTTGTTATGTAAAAAAGATCAAAGGACTCAGAATTGGACTCTAGTCAGAGCTCTTTTCTAGACATGTGATCTCAGTCAAATCATTTAACCTCTTTAAGGCCTTCATTTCTTAAGTTGAGGGAGAAGGGAATAGATTCTCTATAGAGTTTTCTAACTTCAAAATTGCATGACCCTTGAATTCTATTGAGAATAGAATCTCATTAAACTTGGACCCATGGTGCCCCTTAAAATGAAAATGTCTTGGCATGATTGCCATTGTAATGTGCAAATGTTCTGAAATTAAATCAATATAGTGAAATTCTTGCTGCTCTTTCATATGCATGGTTATAGTGTGTGATGTTAAACAGCTGCAGTCTTCTATCATGGCTGTAACACTTCAGTTCTGGTTGAAATGACTCCTGTGTGTATACTGAGAAATAAGGCTAATGCATGATTCAGCACCTTTATAAATCAAAGATTCTATTACAGGCAGAAAATAGCCCAACAATAGCTATTCTATTACACTTCGGTGGCATTAGAAAAGAAGAGAATACATCAAGTGGAGAACATAGGTCCTCTCTTTATATTCTGCAATACAATAAAAAGCCTATGTAGGTTTTAGTATTTTTTTCTGTCTACAGGTTGTGCATTAACACATTTGTTGAATGACACTGTCAAGATACACCTTTTTTTTTTTTAGAATGTCAGGTTTTTTTTTTTCTGTGCTTTGTTAAAGAAACTAACACCACTATAGAGAGCACAGGGGATCATTTTTTAAGTCTAGCTCAATTATAATTTTACTTTCTGATAGCTAACAGGAAGCGACCTCACAAAATCTGAATTAGGAGAACAATATATATGTCTTTTTGTATTTATATGTAAAATGAGCTGTTTTGTTAAAAAAAAAAGTTCTATTTGATGTAAAATTTGGGCCATGGACAAGGACAATTGCCAATAGTTGGGGCTGACAATTGCCAATAGTTGGGGCTGTCCTCATAGTATGTTGGACAAGAAAATTAAGAATATCTAGCTCAGCCAGAATGTTCTACCACCCTGAGTAGAACAAGGCACTGAGGAGTTTAAGGAAATCAATCACCAAGGACTGTGATGTACTCAGCTACAGGCGAAAGCAGGAGACCTTGCACTACTATGGGGAAGAAAGAAGGTTTAAAGGGTGGTGACCCAGTGCCCAAAACAGTGGTAGTATAAAGGATACCTCTGTCAAGGACGCTTACCATACTTTGCTGAGTACTTTGCTACTGTGACACCTTTTTTGGGAAGTGGAAAGGGGAGGGAGGTATGGATACTGATGATGTGTTCTCTGGCTTCCTCATGGGCCTGGGTAGCTTCACCAACTTGAACTTCTTTTTTTATGTTTTCTTTTTTATTGTTTCTTTTTTTTAAAATTATTACAAAAGTTTATTTTTACATCATTTTGCACATTTTTTTTCACCAACTTGAACTTTTAGCCATTCCTGCCCTGCTAAGAGAAGCAAGTCCATTTGAAGAGAAGCAAGATCTCTTTCACCTACCACTTTAGATTCTCACATGAAGAGATCTATAGCTTTTTCATCAAGAAGATAATAATCTGCCATAAGCAATCAGGCTTTCATGGAAAGAGTGTTCACAATGAAGACATAATCTTGACCATCAAAGTAAAGCAGCAGTTTGGAAAGAACGGCTCAAATTACTCCCCAAGGAAGGAGACCAGATTTCCAACATTACATTGGACCTCATCTTTGCTTTAGAGGACAAGCCACACGATATTTTTAAGAGAGATGGTGCTGTCATTTACTCACTTGGGATCAGCCTTAAGGGATAGGCTGATCTGTGTGGCTGTACAGTAAACATCCCCACAATGGACAGGAGGACCATACCCATGTTCAGACATGTTATCAGGCCTGTCTTGCAGCAAAAAGTTGCTGGAGAGAGCCTCTTCCTACCCCAAATGCCCAAAGCACTGGGGCCTTGTTATTGAATCAGAAGTGTTGTTTCCATAAGGATTATCTACATGTCAAGAATTGATTTTGAGAAGTTTCTTTGATACAGCTACCTGTGTGTTTCCCAAGGACTGACCAGGGACCTTTCCAAACCACAAGGATTTCTGGTATGTTCTACCAATTATGGGCCTCTAAGAAGAGGATAAGAAATTCTTTTTTAAATAGACTGCTGAATGTTTTCTAGAGAATATGTTACTGTTTTTCAAAGTTGTGCACTAGACTTTAGAGCTTTCACCACCAGTGGTGGTGGGGACAGCAGGCATAGGAATCTTGTCTGCTTACTGGCTCCTGTGCCTCCCCGAGAAGGGCCTTACCCTCTTCTTCCAGTTGCTACACAGGGACAGAAGGGCCACTCCACAACTGGACTGGACCCCTTTGCTCATGACTGTTGTCTGTTTCATGGTATCCCCCTGCCACATCTGTTCTCAAACCCATTGATTACACTCAATATTAATTGTGTGAGCAGCTGGTGTTCGATCTATATTTTTTTCCCATGCCTTGCTCTTCTGAGGAATCATACCTTCTCTTTGTGCTCTCAAATTGAGAACTTACACTATTTTTGCAGAACTGCTCGGCACGCACCCACAAGTGATACCTCTCATTCCAGCAATGCCCAGGGAACAGATCTTGAGTAAGTAAGTGATCTGCATAGCCTCCCACCAGGGAGGCCTCCTTACTCCTAGTTCTGAGTTTGAGTGTGCTGATTCATGGGTGAGTCCTTTTTGGCAGGCAATCTTTTGGCACACCTGGAATTGACTGGTTGTCCAGGTAATATCTTTGTTCATTTGTTTCATGGACTCTGGACTCTTTCAAAGGGATATGATCCTAGATATAATCTCTTTTGATAAATGGGGTTTTTGCTTCTCATTACAGAAGGGCTACAGAATGTCTGCAAATATGTATTAGTAATTCTATGTAAAGTTGGTGTGTCCTCAGATGAAACCTGTCCATGCAGCTGCTGTTCTCTGTATAGAGCTAGGATGGAATTCAGAAGAAACCTTGGGGATGGGAGGAGTTAGAACAACTGTCTGTTCTCTGCAGGCCAGACTGGTGCTTACTTAGATTCATTTTAAGTTGTCACTATCAACAGGAAAGCAAAGTGTATGACTTGTCGGTCAATCTGCAGTGAGACGGCATGGAAGCAGCCCAAATGCCCAAAAGTAGATGACTGGATAAAAAAGATGTGGTACATATACACAATGGAATATTACTCAGCAACCAAAAAAGAGAAACACATGTCTTTTGCAGCAACTTGGATGGAGCTGGAAAAGATCATGCTTAGTGAGATAAGCCAGAAAAAGAAAGAAAAATAACGGATGGTTTCACTCATAGCAGAAGTATAATGGACCGGGCAAGAAAATAACCATATACCAGAGACATTCTGTGGGAGTGGAGTGGGGAATGGGATCAAAAACCGGGGCGGGGGGGGGAGGGAGGGAAATGCATGGGACTATGGTGGAGGCACAGGGGTGATTTGGTGATGGGAAACCCGCGGGGATTACAATCGAGATGGAAAAAAAATGTGCAAACTGATGTAAAAATAAACTTTTGTAATAATTAAAAAAAAATGAACACACATAAAAAAAGTGATGTTAAACCTAAACCTAATAACCTAATATATACACATACTTACATACTTACACACACACACACATATTTAGGTCTAAAATGATCCTAAATTCATTATTGCTATTGTCTATCCCATTTTTCCTACAGTCCCTGGATTATGTTTTATCTATGGAGAAGAATTAAGCATTTATCCTTAATGTTTCCTCTACCATTTTAAGAGGACAAGCTTGGAAATTACAACCAGAATAAATTAAAGCTCACTATATAAAATCAACACTTGCAGGCCCCATATATAGTAAGTTGAGTAGCTCACTTCACCCCGGCCCCTCTTAGCCCAGAATTTCAAACTTAAATTTATTTGGCATAGGCAACTAATTGATTTTATAAGGGGATGGCAGGAATTAATTATTTAATTAATGAAACCTGTTTAATCACATATTAGAACATCATATATCAAATGTCAGCAACTATGGACACTATATCATAACAACTATAATTTATAAAATTTCAAAAAAAAAAGATAAAAACAGAAAGTACAATGCTAGTCTCAATTTGTAGAAAATTTTAGGATCCAGGAGGCTTTGAAAACGAGCCAGTGAGTGATGGAGGAGAGATACAGGTAATTTTAGACCAGAAATCTGGCTATTATCTTGATTTTTCTCAGTAAATTCATTCAATTTTTCCTGTACTCCCCCATTATTCATTAAAACAAATTAATGTGAATCATGTATGCCTGAGAACTTAGTGTAATTGAGTTGTTAGAAAAGTCATGACAATTTTTTTTCTTTGAAAAAAATTTGTCATGACTTTTCCTACAGCGCAATATCTGCTTTCTAAATACATAAATGTTTGTGCAGCTTTGCTTTTTCTCCTTTGTAGCTAATATTCATGAATATAGAAACTATCTTTCCTGAACAACAACATGATCAACTTATGTTCTTATTATGACAAGGCTAAATAATGTTTTAAAGTCAACTTAGTGGAACATACCCACGTACCATGTCATTACAAGGAACATTCTTAGATAATAATAGATTTAAATACTGGATCTGGACAACAGAAGCTATAGTTAGGAGCCACATAAAATTAATGTGGCATATTAAAGTAGTCCCAAATACATAAACAGTATTTCATAAAATAGATAGC
Source organism: Condylura cristata (assembly GCF_000260355.1). Lineage (NCBI taxonomy): Eukaryota > Metazoa > Chordata > Mammalia > Eulipotyphla > Talpidae > Condylura > Condylura cristata. The sequence goes on from NW_004567128.1 coordinate 18,318,639, forward strand.
CATGAAATAATTTAGTAATTTAAAACTAGAACTGACTTCACTGTTTTATTTCTCTAGTGAAATAAATCTGTTATTTCTGAAATTGGAAGAAACGACACATTAATATACCCTCGGTGAAGTAAAATCAATCCTATGGGTCATAGCTTGACTTTGTGGGTTAAAATTGCTTTCAGAATCTTATTATTAGCACAGTTGCAATGGTGGCTTCTAACTTCATTACCATAGAGGTAAGATTTCATTTTGTATAATGACTTGCCACTTATCAAAATGCAAAGTTGTAAATACAGACCACTTTGCATAGACCTGATTTTCCTAAATTGAAAGAGAATGAACTCACTAATTTGACTCAAAGTCAAACTTTGAAGACTTACAAGTTATGGGAAAATGCTTGACAAATAGATTGATAAATTAATCACTGGCACATTTAAGAATGAAATACCTTCGTAATGAGTTGCTGTGCTTATGACTGGCTTGTTTTACCTTGCCTACTATCTCCTAAATTTAGATCTCCCTTGAGCTGACGAAGAACAGACGAGGGAATCCACTTCTGTCATTTCATTTTACTGCCAAATCCATAGTGTAATTTCTTTTCCACATGCTGTTTTCCAAATGTCATGAGATTAGAAGGCTGTTTGTTTTTACTCAATTTTAAGTGTTTCTGCATATGAGAAATGAACTGGGTTATGTGTGTACAAACCTAGTGCATCTCCAAGGGAAATAACAGCAAAAGTAGCTCACCAATCAACAGGTTTAAAATCTAATAGTGATGTTTTCAGTAAAGTGAAATCCTTTATGTGGGACTGAGCAAAGTATTTTTACCTACCTCTATATCTTTATTCCTTTTTATTAGCATATGAAAAATGAATTTTGCTTTGATGTGTTTTTTATTTATGTGTGCATTAAATCAAGAAACTACATAAAATAATTTATACATTCTGGAACTGATAGAATACTTTCATCAACTCAGAACAGTACTTACTGCCATAACTATCAACAGAGTAATAAAGATAATATATTACATTTAAAGTAGCATGTTTTTACAAAGCTAGGTTTGTTTTTCATCCAAAAATAATTTTATCACTCCCTATCATTCCTTAACTAAATACATTCCTTTGAACAGGAGAACTAAAGAAATTCTTTGTGCTTAAATAGATATCTTTGTTTCACTAAGGAAATTCATTTCTGTTCCTCATAAAATTTCAAGTGAACCTTGGAAAGAATCATATACACATTTTAAAAAGAAGGATGTGTCTGCCTTACATTTAATTTTCATACTACAACTATAGTATTCCTGTTTAGGGAATTCACACTTAAGCTCCACCTGCACAACATATAGGTGAAAAATTAACTGAAATTATCTATGCGATTTTGGTTTGCATAGACAACCTAAGAAAAAAATCAGATCACACCGTCTCTTTTCAGGAAGAGGTCTAACAAGTTGTGATTCCCCCGCACAGAAACCTGGGCAGTTGAAGAATTGAGATAAAGGAAGAGAACACAGCTAGCAGAAACACTGGGAAAATATTGCATTAGATGTTGTAGTGCTCCCTGATCAGGAAGAAAATTGTGTAATACCTGAAGTTCATAACAAGTGTCAATTAGGAATTCTGAAGTCTAGCATTTCCCTCATATTTTCTTTAGCACAATTTGTTATTCAACTCCAGCCTTGCTTCTTTGAATTATCAACTTTTCTCTAGCACTTCTTCTTTCTGCCTTACCTTTTATAACTCTGGTGTCTTTTTAGGGCTACTGCATATGGATGTCAAGATTGCTGCATTTCCCAGGAGGAACATAGAGGTGTGGTGTGGGCCAGCAGCACCCCACCTCTATCTCAAGGATAATTGCTTCCACTTAACTTGCTATCTTTAATGGTCAGTGACCATTGTCCAGGCTTCCTGTCTCAAGTCAGGCCCATTTGTGCCTGTTGCTACTGTGTAATGATTCAGAATGCTCTGTTTCATTCTATGTAAATAATATCCCCCACTCTAAAGATATTCATAGCCTAATACCTGGAACCTGTGAATTCTACCTTATATGACCAAAAAAAAAAAAAAAGTTTTTGCAGATGTGGTTAAGGAGAGGATATTGAGATGGGGAGACTTTCCTAATTATGTGGGTGAGCCCTAAAGGCCACCAGATGCACCCTTCTGAGAGGCAGGGGATATCTGATGGAACAACGAAGAGAAGGTGATGTGGCTCTGGAATCAACGCTTGGAATTATGTTGCCATGTGACAGAAATATTAGCCACCACCAGAAGCTGGAAGAGTAAGAAACAGATTTTTTCCTTTAGAGACCGGAGGGAGCGTGGTTGTGCCAACACCCTAATTTCAGATCAGTAAAACTGACAGAGGTCTTCTGATCTCCCAGATATGTGGGAGAACAAATAATTTTGGGGGGGAGGTTGGGGGTGGGGTGGCATTTATTTTTGTTATTTATATTATATTGAGATAGCATTGTATATGAGGTAGGATCACGTAACACCTACCACCAAGGCAAATTTATGGTAATTTGTTACTACAGCCACAGGAAAGGAATACATTGTCCAATGTTTCCCATTTTTTCTCCCTCTCAGCTACTGCACAATTTCTTGACAGTTCTTATAACTTATTCTACCCATTCCATTCCATTCTCGACTGATGAATATGACATCTATTTGATTAGTAAGTGGACAGATTTAGATAAGAAATCTCTCAAGATATGGATTCTAATTTACCTATAATCTGCATGAATATTAACATTTACCACCCATCTGTGGCTCTGAGAGGAAGAAGAAATAGCCCCATGCTTGTGCCCTTGACTCAAATTCCCCTATACCTGTCTTGCTTTTTGATAATCTATGATCTCTAATTTTTTCCCCATCTCTCTAGCTTCCTACTTCTTATTTTAAGTCTGTAAACATACCCACATCCTCTCCTAAATATACTGAAATAACTTTGACTCTCAAATTCTTCTTATATACTGACACCAACATGTTTTCACTTTTTGTTCTAAGAACTTTATTTTAATTAAATTAAGTAATAATTACATTTATGGTTTAAACATTCAAATAGCTCATTCTGGCTTATTTAAAAACTCTCATATTCTTGCTGTCAGCAGTAACCCTTTCCAATTCTTCTAGTGTGCAATAATATGTGTATATAGGTCTCTGTGGTCAGTTTCTGGCATAGAACTGCTAAATCCCTTGGAATTTCATGGGTGATATAAGTGTTCTTTTGTTTGTATGAGGTAATTCTTGGTGGGCTTCTAGATAGCTTCAGTCCTGGGGCTGGTCACTAGAAAAACCAAGCCATGACTAGATGCTTAGAACCTTCAGCTCTACCTGCTATCCTCTGGGAAGGGGAGAGAGGCTGGAGACAGTTAATTAAAGATCATACATGCTTACATGCATTAAGTCTATAGAAATATCCCCAAAATAGGGAGTATGAGGTTTCTAGGCTGCTGAGCACCTCTACTTTAAGAAAGTGTGGTGTACCCCAACTCCACAGGGATCAAAGTGTCTATGTTTGGAATCCTCCTGACCTCAACCTATGTATGTCTTTTCTGCCTGTTCATTCGTAGCTTTTAAAATATCTTTTGTCATAAATCAGTAGTAGTACATAAACTATTTTCCTGGCTTCTGTGAGCCATTCTAGCAAATGATTGAACCAGAGGAAAAAGGGTCATGGGAAGCTCTGATTGGTAGCCATGTCTGATAGAAGTTGTGAGTATCCTGGGGGCCTACTATTTGCAATTGACATCTGGAGGACAGTCTTGTGAGCCCTTAACCTGTGGTGTCTGGGCTAAATTGTTAGCATCAGAATTGAATTGAGTTGCATGACCTTCAGCTGGTATTGCAGAATTAGTTATTGTTGGGAAACATACACACACACACACACACACACACACACATCTAGTGTCAGAAGTGTGTGTGAGTAAAGAAAAACAGTGCATTTTTCCCTAGACACATACTTTCACAACTCTTTGTGATTTATTGGTTTACAGCAAGTACTCACAACTTTGAATTCCAAAATTGGGCATGCTGATCAATCTCAGTTTACTTCTCTAGATAAAATCTCTGTCTCTGCTCTGCTCTGCTCTGTGCCCTGGGAGGAGGAACTCTCTGAACTGGATCACCAGGGCTCCCTTGACTGATAGCTACTGACAGGAGATGTAAGGGCAGTAATAGAGTGATGTCTTTCCCTGCCAGATCAGTGTTCCCCTCACTAAGGCTACAGCTTGTTTGGGGGTGGTTTCCCACACCTATAAACTTTGCCAATTCCAGTAACCTGGCTCTCGCTCTTGTCTCCTTTTGGAAGGTTGGGAGTAGCTTCCTAGTAGTTTCTGGGTGCATCTTCATCTCTTGGGTTCCTTAACCTTTCCCTTACACACTCTCCTTCCATTCTTTTGCATAACCTAAATAAATCATTTATTTACTAATTAGGATTTAAACAAGAAAAAAAAATTAAAGAAGTACTTAAAGTGGAGTTAATTCAGGTAACTGATTCTTCAGCTGATGGACTTGTTGGGAACCCAAAACTTTGGGACGGGAGGAGGTGGGGCAACAACGATTACTATCAGCAGGAAGCAGTTGCTCAGTAAGCTAGAAAGACAAAGGCAGGACAGTTACTAGTGTCCAGGACCCAAGATCATCTGTATCTGCTGAAACCATGGCAGGACTGTCTGGAAGTGTTGGGAGGAACCGTATGTCTTGAATGAACTCCACTCCCTAATGCTTTATTGACTCCATCCCATCTCCATGCCAAAGATCTCCCTGCTGCTGAAGATTACAACTCTCATCATGCCACAAGTCTGCTATGACTCTTGACTTGTTATAGAGGAGACTGCTGGGAACTAAGGATGGAATTAAGCAGCCGTGCTTGGTATAAGACTGCACACATGAGGGCCTGCAGGAGTCTTGGTTTTGTCTGCCCTCTGCTTGTACCCACATAAAATTCTAGATCTCTTAATTCTTTTGGTGAACCAGAAAACCCTGTATTAACTTGAACATCTCTCACTTCCCGTATCTTGTTAAGGAGGGTTAGCCCTCCTGGCAACAAAAACTGAAGAACAATTAAGACCATGTTCACCCAAACACTTCTTGGCTGGGTCACAAAATACCTCAGGGAGACTGTGGGATCTCTATTCTCTGCCCTGGTGTTCCTGCACATACAGTGACTGACCAAAGTACAAGGTGGTACAGGAATCCAGAAAACCTGCAGATTATTTGTTCTAACAAGTCTTGAGATACAGGAGATAAAGAGGCCTGTAGGTTCTGAGAATTTCCATGTACCTTTAACTCACAAAGACAGAGTTATATGAAATTTTTGTATGCCCTTCAGAGCAAATACCATAACCTCTACTATGCCACTCTCCACCATTCCCAACTATCAATGTTTCTATGCCTTTTCTTTTAATTTAAAAGGTGTATTTTATTTTTTTTCAAAGATCTATTTTCCTTAAGTATTATATAATTAAACCTATTTTAGGATTTCTAAGTAAAACAATATTTACCAGAGTTAGACTTACTGAGTTTTAAGAGGTTTTTTTCTCCTGTTCTTTCTTAGATGATAAAATGCTAACTTTATTTATTGTGGTAATCATATTCAATGTGTGTATAAGTCAAACAATTATACTAAACACCTTAAAACTATATGTCAATTATATCACAATAAAACTGGAACCGAGGTTTAAAACTGGGCCCTCTTTGGTGGCTCTTTGCAAAGGCTGGCTGTTTTCCTTTCTAGAGAGTTCCTTTACATTCTGCTGCTTCAAGATGTAGCCATTCGGTATAGTGAACCAGAATGTTCTCCCATATGAGTTACAAGGATGTGGTTGTTGCCAATGGGATGTTCCCTGCTGACCAATCAGATGCAAGATGTCTTTAAAGATCGAGTCACACCTGTCACATTGGTGGTCGTTTTGGGTGAATTGACCCACCTTAATGGTTCTCACTTTTGACACATTCACAGAAAAACCCTTCTCAGCTGTATCTTCACCCTCTATTCTATCTGACCAATCAGGGCCAGACCTGCCTTTAACCGTTTCTACCTTGACTGGAGCACTGTTAACTTTTTGATGAACCCTGGGATTTCCCTCTGGTTCCATGGGCTTACTGCTTGGCTCCCTGTGTGCTCTCTCTGGCTCTGGTCGGGGAATTCTGTGGCATCTGAAAAATGGAAGTTCCAGTGAGAGCACCCATACAAAGGTTGGGGAATTCTATGGCATCTGAAAAATGGAAGTTCCAGTGAGAGCACCCATACAAAGGTCTGCATCGTAACAGTACAATACAAAGCTTTCTGAGAGTCAAGTAGCTCCTGTTCTTCTCTAGCAAAGTACAGGCATACATGCTCAAAGATCAGGAGTCTCTGGGCAGAATCCGTCTCTTCCCCAGCCACAGCATCTGCCTCCACAAACTCTGCCTCCACAGTCTCTGCCATGATAGCCTCTATTGCCACAGTCTCTGCCTCCATAGCCTCTGGCCATCTCCCCCACCCTTGTTGTTAACGCTGGTTCAGCTTCCATGTCACCCAGACTCCATGAGGCCGATCTGCAAAGGCCAACCTGCAAGGGTCAATCTGTGAGGGTCTGCCTTAAGGGGAGTGGAGGTGGGGTGGTGTGCACCAGTGGGAGACAGCAAATCTCACTTCCACGGAGCTCAACTAGGAATAACATAGCTCCCACAATGGACAGAAGGAATACCCAGCCTTGAAACCTATCTCTGTTAGGGATGAAAAAACCACCAGGAAAGCTGAGAGAGAAGGCACCACTACCCAGTTTTCCTCTCAGCTTCTCCTCCCTCCCCTCCACACACCACGTGCCAACAGATACAAAACTGTAAATCCAGAAGTGTAAGTCCTTACATGCATGGACCAAAAGTCCCAACCCATGTTGCCTTTATAATTTTATTTTATTTTTAGCCTAAGGGTAGCTGGATGTTTTAGACTGGAGAGAAGGAAAAGGAGGCCTCATTTGGTAGCAAGATGACGACAAGGCAATTTTAAAGTTCATAGTTCTTAGCTTCATACAAGTCTGTCCAAGTCCATTTCAATTTCATAATACTGTTTTCATTCCATGTATCACGTTTTTCTTTATCCATCATGAACATTTAATTTGTTTCCATATCATAGTAACTGTGGTAGTCTTGCAAAGAACATGGAAGGCAGAAGTCTTTTTGAGATACTGATTTTATTTTCTTTGGTTATATGTCTAGAAGTGGGATTGCTGTATCATATAGTATTTAATCTTAAATGGTTAAATTACTTCATAATTATTCATTTATCATTGGTGATGCTGCTTATTCACACCCTTCTCTTCAAAAATAAAATCACACTAGAGAAAGTTTTATCTTTTTATTTGTTCTTGTAAAAATTTTGTTTGTAAAATGTTTTTAGTTTTTGATTCATCATTTGTTTTAAAACTGTTAATTTCTTCACTTAGAGTGTTTTATTTTCTTGTTCTTTATCTACTTTTTTTTGTAGTGACATGTTAATTCATTTATTCTCATACTTTGTTGTGTTCTAGTAATTGCAATTTAGACTACACATTTCCCTTTTATTACTGCTTTAACAGAAATAATCGGGTTTGAATTATAGTGTGTTCCATTATGGTTTTTTTTTTAAGATTTATTTATTTACGCATTACAGAACTGGGGTACAGGCCAGAGATGTCTCTGGTGAGAAGATTCACCAGAGACAGAGTGGGGAACAGAACAGGCTGACTGAAGTACACTGCTGAGGGGAGCAATGGGCGGGTCAGGAGAGGTCTGCTGCGCCATATGGGTCATCTCCAGGGCAGGCCGGGATTGAACTCCTGTGGAAGCGGCCTTAGCTTCTTAGTGCTGTGCTTTAAGCAGCTGCGCCACCAGGGAGGGCCCCATTATGGTTTTTTTTTTTTTAAATAAAACTTTTTTTATAATTTCCATTTTGAGTTCCACTTTGACCTGTAAATTATTAAATATTATGCACTCTTTTTTTGAGAAATTTAAGTCTGCTGGGTGCATTATACTTTTATCATTGATTTGCTAATAATTTTTCATTGTATATTACTTGTGATTCATAGTAGTTTTGGGGAAACTTGAAACTATTTTTATTTTAGGTCATGTTTGTATATATTTCTGTAAATGTTCGAAAATAAACTGCCCCCCCCCTTTCTGGGAGAATTTATAATAACTGCATTAGCTTAAGGCTGGTGTTCGCTTATTTATCCTTTTCCCAAATATTTGAATTGATGTTTTTTGTGATATATGTATTATCATTTTCTACTTTCAGTTACTCTTTATAGTTCTACCAAATTTTCTCTGATTACACATAAAATATAAGACTTTCCTTAGAACTGACACATTCAGTAGGGAGTACAGGAAGGTCTTATTCCTCAATCTAGCAACCTGATCATCAGTGTTTCGGCAGAAAATTCTGTATAACCATAGTGCATGTACAGTTACTATTTTTTCTATCCTCCTAGAGGATGCTAAGTAATTTGTCACCTCCTCTATTCCTATACTGATCCATGATTTTGTTCAACTTAACTCATATATACTGACAGTTATGCAGTGATTGCTTTGCCCTGAGAGTACCAAGAACCATAAGTGCTTAGCCTCTAAACAATTTCATCAGTATAAGGTACTTCTCTGACCACCTGTCAATATCTCTATCCTCTGCATTGACCATGTTCAATTTCTGAAAAGTAGTTCATCTGTCAATTACTGTTTCACATGGAAATAGGAATATTTTCTGCAAGCTTATATAGGGGTATTTGACTTACAGGTTTCTGAGATAGAATTTACTATTCCACCTAGGGCCACCCTTGCTATGTGGGAATTGGACAGGATCTATCAAATACATCTCACATATCACTCCATATCCACTTGGCTTTTTATGTTTCAGGCTTTTAGATATTTCTACTCACTGGCCCAGCTGCTGTTGTGACAATCATATGTGCATGAATTCTGACCAGCTTTATGAAAGTGCAATCCAACAGCAAATTGTCTCATGCCACACTTCTCTAGCGCATCTTTGTTTGGCTATAAGACCTGAGATGTTGCAGAATCTAATTAGTTCCAGTGTAAATGTCATCCAGAAGAACAACGGTACAAACCTTTGGGTCATGAGAATAGTGGACAAATGAAAGCTGAGATCCAGTGGGTAAAGATCTCCACCATCCGGCCCTCCCTGGTGGCGCAGTGGGTTAAAGCACTGCACTGAGAAGCTAAAGCTACTTCCGCATGAGTTCAAATCCCGCCTGCCCCGGAGGAGACCACATGGCGAGGCAGACCTCTCCTGACCCGCCCGCTGCTCCCCTCAGCAGTGTACTTCGTCGATCTGCCTGTTCTGCTCCCCGCTCTGTCTCTGGTGAAGCCTCTCACCGCCCCTGAGCCTCTGGCCTGTACCCCAGTTCTGTATGTACAAATAAATAAATCTTTAAAAAAAAAAAAAAAAGATCTCCACCTCCACCATCCCTTTGGATGGACTGTTAGGAAAGGCAGTTGTTAATATGGCATCTGAGATGATGGTCCCATAAGATGACTTAGACTGTACTGCTTGATACTAAGTAGGTCAGTCAGAAGGACAGTGTTATATTGACTCATATTGACTTTCATTTTTTATTTCCCTCCCTATATCCCCTACTCCTATTTTTTTTAAAGGTTTGCATTCTCTAGTAACCTAAATTCTTGGAATATGCATTATTTTCTGAAGAAAGTAATGAAAAATGCATTACTGGGCTATATTTTGCTCCTATTTACAGCTTTCGGAGTTATAGCATATAAGCTAATCTGCTTCTAATACATCTAGCTCTGAACTATACATGTCCACAAAGACAGTTCAGATCACAAGATTGCTTGAGCTGCTCTTGTTTAGCATCTCCTATGGCTTGTTCACTGACTATAATTATGCTAAAAAGGAGAGAAATAATAGTGTTCTGCAATGAAATATAAGCACTCAGCTTCAGAAGATGGGAGAAACATTTCATAGGAATGTATCTACCCAGGGAAAGTTTTTTAGTTGGTTCTGTTCAGGTCCACCCAAGTACACAAGGATTTTACATGCCCCTCAAAGTAGTTGATGCCCCATGTTATATCTCAAGACTGTTAAGTGTATTTACTTAGAAAAAAAGTCTGTCCTGAAAGGCTAAATTGAATGCAAATTGAGCTCAAACTGAAATCACACCTTCTGGACAATAAACAGGACATGAACTGTCTGCTATCAAAGGGCGGTTTTTGTTTTAAATCTTCACCATCAACAGTTAAGAAAGTCAGTCCCTAGGTTGGTGATCTCTACAGTTCTCATCTTCTATTCAGTGTTCATCCCAGGTTGCATTCTTGCATCCTAATTTCAGTTCTCAGATGTTGCTTACACTTCATACTTCCTCTATCACTAGTTTCCCCCCCAAATCAGAGAATTTTTTTCATATCACAGATGTAGAAATGTAGGAGGAGAACTATTAACTATTTTCTACTGGTCACAACTTATCCAAATACATTGACTGTGAATGAAAATTAATCTTATTCCTCTGTACCTAGATGCTTGAAATTATAAAGAAAAGTTTGATATTTTTATGTCTCTCTCTTTCAATTTTTGTTCAGTCTCTTAAAATGGCCTTCTGCCTGGATAAGTTATAGACAAAGGATAGAAAAAACTATCCAGAATGAGGGTAAATTTGTTTAGGTCTTCCTAAATATCATCATTTCCCTGGAGTTGATTACTCTGATCCCCTTTTTATGCCATACTCACCCCTTCACGCCTTCTTCCAGAAACAACCCACAAAGTCAGGGACTTTGAAGAATAAAACAAAAACTTTATGACCTTTATCAAGATGAAGGAGATTCACCACACTGATCACTGAGCAGAAGAAATTGTAAAATGGAACTTTAAATATTTTAAAGCCATTTGGAATACGGTGCGCATGAATGATTCTGTACCATTTACAAATTGGTAGAGAGATGATGACCCCGGAGAATTTGCACTGACAGCCTTGGGAGAAAGACATGCGGGAGTAACTTTTAATTGCATATTTAATTGACCTTGCAGAAAAAAAATATGAATCTCTTATTTGGTACTGGGTACAATTACATAAAGATTTGAAAATATTAGCCAAAAAAAATTTACTCAGGCTATTTTACCATATTATTAGAATCATAAAATATCTGCACTCTGCATTCTTTTGATAGTGCAAAGACAGCCACCATCCTGCTTTATAGGAAATAGGTGGAAAAGTAGTTATAAGATAAAGTCTGTCTTTGGACAGAATTTTTAGTCATTTATGCTAAGTAAATTTATCAAAGACTGAAAAGGTTTCAAACATCATTTTGAAGCTTTCAGACTTATAGCTAACACAGCTAAGATGCATTTTATAGTTACTAGAGTTATATGTATTAATAGTTAACACAGTTAATTTAAGGTAGCTTATTGCTTTTTTTTGCCAGTTGGATATTAATGTAATTTATAAGCCCCCCACCCAAAAAAGTAATTTTCCACATATGTTTTCACTTTGAATGGAACTAGACAAATTATAGTTTTTGAGGAATGATTATGTCTATTACGTTCAAGGACATTTATCCTAAGAACCTTTTAAAAACAAAACTAAAATATAACATGTAGGAAAAGCCATTGGTTCGAATAAAGTAGAACTTAGTGAAGGTCTAGTATAGAAGGAGAACTATAACACTGTTTAATTTGAAAGAAAGCAAAGGTGTCTTCTCAGACTCAGAATATAGACCAAACTGTCACTTGCCATGATTGGCAATGATTTTAAGTGAAAATAGCTCTAAGGACAAAAAGAACTGTGACCTATTAGAAGTGCAGCTTGGCTATTTAGGAGTACACTTCTAATTAGAACTGCATGAGTTGAAGTGACATCTTGCAGTCTATAAGCCACAAAACTTCTGATGATGCTTAACGCCAAGCCATTTCTTATTATCTTAGACTGCAATAAAATAATTAACGCCAGTTCAGAGGAAGGGAGAGTCCTACTGAAACTTCTTTTCTGAAATCATCATAGTTTTAGCCCAGGGGAAGGAATACAAAACAATGATGTAAGAAATAGAAACAATACTCCTTGATTTGTTTTAGCTGAGAGTAAAGATTTCAGGGGACACCAGTTGTATTCATTCAAAAATGGTCCTGCTCTTATGGAGAAAACAATTTGATATAGTTTGTTTTAAATAATAAAGATAATTGTTTACTAGATTTATGGCCAGTGCCACAATCAATCTTCATACCTATATTACAGACTCTGAGGTATCATGGTATATGATCAAGGTCCAAATTGCCTTTGGAATTTATGAGCAGTCATTAAAGTCCCAGTCACTGGACATGCAGTGTTGCATCAAGCAGGATGTAGAACATCTGTCCTCGACATACTGGCAAGAACACTGCTCCATTGATGTAGATAAGAATAAAAACACAGTTCCTCTCAACATGGAGTCAGAGAAGAGAGAGGGCAACTTACCTTCTCAGGCCACAGTAGCACCAGACTGAAGAGTTTGCCAGACTGTCTCTTGAGAGGTTTATTTATTTAGCATCAGCAAGCAGAAAGATAACACATGTCAAGCAGGGAAGACACTGGACTAGGATCTATGAGTATAAAGTGAAAGAAGAAATGGTTACTGCCCTTAAACTACCCTAATGAGTTGTAAAATGTGAGATTATGGCCCTCCCTGGTGGCGCAGTGGGTTAAAGCACAGCACTGAGAAGCTAAAGCCACTTCCGCATGAGTTTGATTCCCACCTGCCCCCGAGGTGACCACATGGCGTGGCAGACCTCTCCTGACCAGCCCGCTGCTCCCCTCAGCAGTGTACTTCATCGATCTGCCTGTTCTGTTCCCCACTCTGTCTCTGGTGAAGCCTCTCACTGCCCCTGAGCCTCTGGCCTGTACCCCAGTTCTGTATGAATAAATAAGTAAATCTTTTAAAAAAATGTGAGATTATGTTTGCATGTGTGTGCATATCTGTGCATGAGTTCTCAAAAAAAACTTGTATTGGGTTAATTGTTAACATTGTTAACATTGATGTTTAATTTATTAAAGCGAGAAACTGAAATACTTAATTTTTCTATAAGCTTTAGGTTCTACTTTAAAGTCTTGTTATTTTTCTATTTGGAATCTAGAACATTCAATAATCATTTTTAATAATTTAATAATTATTAATAATTAATAACTTAAATAATTTAATAATCACTTTTTTACTATCAGAAAGTTAACAAGGAGGTAAAATAATGGCACTTCATTAAAAAGTAAAAATACTGTTTAACAATTTTAATCTGCACACATAAATGTAATAGTTTCCTTTTTACATATATAAATTATCTGAGGCAAAAGTCCTTCCAAATAATAAGGGGAGAAAGGGATGGAGGTAGGCAAAGTGTTACAGGGGTGTACAGTAGCCTTTAGGTGGTGATCATAATGCAGTATGTACGTGTGTCAGTTTATAAAACTGTACAACTGAGTTTAAAAAAACAAACAGAGAAACAAAATAAATGAACAAACAGAACAAAAACACTCTTAGATTATAAGAACAAATGGTGGTCACCATAGAGGAAGGGGATTCAGGGTGGGTAGAATAGGAAAAGAAGATCAATTGTATGATGGGAGACTAAAACTAGATTTTGGCTGGTGAATAAAATGTAGTTACACAGATTCTGATTTATAATGCTGTATACCTGAAACCCATGGAATTATAAACCAATATTACATCAAAAATATTATTAAAAAAATGAAGAATACTACCTTTCAAGGTTGCTTTGGGGATTCCTAATTGATTTTGAGATTGTACAGGTATGTACTTCCCAACATATACTAGTGATTATTTAATATAATGAAAAAAAAAGAGACTTAATAAAAGCAGAAAGAAAGATCTTTCTGAGACAGTGATTTATATTGTCATATTTTCACAGCATCCTAGAGCTTCCTTTTCATGTAAAAGTTTACCAGAAAAAAAGAAGCTTAAAAGTAACATATTTATTTGCTTTTTAAAAAATGGTTTATTTACTTATGCATACAAGAACTGGGGTGGTGAGAGGATTCACCAGAAACATAATGGAGAGCAGAACAGGTGGATCTGCTGAAATATACTGCTGAGGGGGCAGCAGGTAAGACAGGAGAGGTCTGCTGTGCCATGTGGGTCAGCTCCCTGGCCAGGAACTGAACTCCTGCTGCAGTGGTTGAGGATAGATCCAAAGTGCTATGCTTTAAGCCACTGCACCACCAGGGAGGCCCCAATTTGCCTTTTTTTTAAGATTTATTTTTATTTATTTATGCATACAATAGCTGGGGTTAGGCCAGAGGAGCGGGAGGGTGAGTGCAGACACCGAGACAGAGTGGAGAGCAGAACAGGGAGATCTACTGAAATATACTGCTGAGGGGAGCAGCACCAGAGAGGCCCAAGTCTCTATTTGCTTTGTGGGGACTTTCTGTTGACAGGAATAGCTACATCCTTTATGATAGCTATGTGTGTAAATGTTGAAAATTATTTCTAACTAGGAGTAATTTCCCCATTTACTTCTCACTAGTTATAGTAAATATTGTACAATACATAATTTTACTCTGAGAAATACCAAAAGGCAAATTTGTGACTCAGAAAATAGTCTTTCATCATTAAATAAATTCAACATATTCTTGCAAGTAAATGTATGCTGAAAAAACTAATATTTGTTTTGCTTTACGCAGAGAGTTCAAATTTCATTTCTAGTTTTAATTAGCAATTACTTTTTTCCATGGAACATTTTCATAAAAAATATATTCTTAATTTTTATTCCAAACCAAAAATGAAGATTCTTTTTCTGGCTTTTTTTTTCTTAAGATTTATTTATTTATGCATATAGAACTGGGCCAGAGGTGTGGGGGTGGTGAGAGGATTTTCCAGAAACAGAGTGGGGAGCAGAACAGGCAGCTCGACGAAGTACACTGCTGAGGGGAGCAGCGGGCGGGTCAGGAGAGGTCTGCCACGCCATGTGGTCACCTCCGGGGTGGGGATCCAATTGGCACTGAAGAAGCCAGGGCCACTTTTCTGGCTCAGTTTTTTTTTTTTTAAGATTTATTTATTTATTCATACAGAACTGGGGTACAGGCCAGAGATGCGGAGAGTGAGAGGATTCACCAGAGACAGAGTGGGGTGCAGAACAAGCAGATCGACGAAGTACACTGCTGAGGGGAGCAGCGGGCGGGTCAGGAGAGGTCTGCCACGCCATGTGGTCACCTCCAGGGCAGGCGGGAATCGAACTCATGTGGAAGTGGCTTAAGCTTCTTTGTGCTGTGCTTTAACCCGCTGCGCCACCAGGGAGGGCCTCTGGCTCAGTTTTAATGTGATTTTTTTTTACAGAAATCATTTTTGCTCCAGATAACAATTTGTTGAAACATGTTTGATTTGGTGGAGGAGAAAGTTCAAAGATGATAGCTAAGACAATTATACTGAGGTCTACAGTTGGAGAGGGGAGCACTTCGGAGTTCATGATAGGAAATCAAGCACTGTAAGACATTTAAAATTCAAAATCTAACGAAGGCCGTTCACTATATATTGTTCATATATTTGAGACACATTAGATTTACAAAGTGTTTAAACTGAAATGCATCGGGTAGAATGAATGAGTATAAAGACCTCAGAAAGAAAAAAATATGTGAATACTAAGCACTTTGAGGATAGTCAAAGCCACTGAAAAAATCTCCTACCACCATACCTTTATGACTTTATCTATGAATGGTCAGAATGTCCTCCAGGTTGCTATTTTTCACTAACTTAGGCAGATTTTACAAATGTTTTCTGTGTTGTCAAATTTATATCATTAACACAAGTAAACAAAAATCATGACCATGCATTTATTTAACTACAACTCTAGCATTTTCTGGGCAATAAACTTGGTTTAGGCGAATCTGGTGTTTCAGGTGGGTTCTGGCAGCTATGTATAAGAGGAGGATACTTGTGCCAGTGGTGGCAACATGGATGGAACTAGAAGGGATTATGGTCAGTGAAATAAGTCAGAAGGAAAAACAACTACCGGATGGCTTCACTTCTGTGCGGAATATAGAGAAACCTTACAAAGGGTCAGGAAACAGACAAAACATGCAGGTTGACCATAGATCTGAGGCATCCAGCAGGCGAGGGGCGGGAAGGGGTCAAAACAGGGGAGGGAAGAGCACTAGGTATTGTGGTGATAGATCATAGGTGCTAGGGTGGTGGGTAAACAACCGGAAATTCACCTGAGGGGAGAAATCCAATGCTATCCAAAATTAACGATGTCAAAAAAAAAAAAAGTACTGAAATGAAAAAAGGAAAGGATGCATGGCTTGTTGTGATTTATGCATGGGTCAGTGGGTTGTCACATAACTGCCATTTAGTGCCTCATCGTGCTCAGTAACAAAGATAGCATTAGCGATAATTAAGGAAGCTGTTTTTTCAGCTCTTTGATTACATCTGCCTTCTTTATCTCTCCAGCCTTCACATTTACTTGAAACAGCTGAGTGAATTTCAACATCTTCCCTTTTTGGTATGTGACATTAGAACTCTGCTCACTTAGTACTTCAGTAACACTCATTGCTTTTTCAGCATATTTCAAAGCTTTTTTTTTCTTTCCTAAACTTTGAGCTAACAACTACTGAGAACCTATTTTTCCTTTACTGTGGGGCATACAAAGATTAGCTAAATGTGATCCTTTTCCACAAAGAGCATAAATAACTAGAGTTCAAGTCAGTATCTCAAAGAAAAGGGCAAGCAGAAATTGAACAATAGAGAACTTGCCTGAGATTAGAGGAGGCTTCTGGGTCTTTCAACTGGGCCTTGAAAATGGGCAAAGTACTGACAGATGGCTATGGCAGAGTTCCTGTAACGTGCTCTCTTCATTTCTTCTAACTCTTGAATGCATGCTTCACTGGCTCCCCTCTATTTTCTCATCCCACTTGGTATACCTTCGCATTAGCAAATGCCTTAACTGAACTCTCAATGGCATTTTATTGAGTGTGTCTGTTCTTGAAATGCTTTCTTGTCTCGTCTTATCAGACATTGTACTACTCTTCTGATTTTCCCCATAGGTTGGTGACCGCTTGTTTATAGTTTCCTTTTATGGCAACTACTTTTTACAGATCTTCACATTTCAGCATAGTGCAGAAACTCAGACTTCTGTTTATACCATTTTGATGGGCGGGTGGTTCTTAAACCTAGTTGTATATTAGAGGAGATCTAAAATTCACCAACATCCTGACTCCCCTGCATAGATTTGGATTCAATTAGTATAGGGTTAAGGGGTAGATCACAATTTTATTTTATTATTTTTAAAAAGATTTATTTATTTATGCATACAGAACTGGGGTACAGGCCAGCAGTGCAGGAGCGGTGAGAGGATTCACCAGAGACAGAGTGGGGAGCAGAACAGGCAGATCGATGAAGTACACTGATGAGGGGAGCAGTGGACGGGCCCGGAGAGGTCTGCCGCACCATGTGGGTCACCTCCGGGGCAGGGATTGAACTCATGCTGAAGCTGCTTTGGCTGGCTTCACAATGCTGAGCTTCAATCCGTTGACCACCAGGGAGGGCCCCCATACCTTCTTTCTTGAAACTCTTCACTCACTGCATCAATTACACTGGCTTCTTTCCCGAAGCACACATGCTTCGGTCAAGGGCCTTCAGACCTAAGATTACATAGGCCCCAACATAGGGTGACTAGCTCTCATGTCACTCAGAAATGTCTCTTCCTCTCAGAGAAGATGTTCCCGATTGTTAGATTGTTAGATTGTAGGGAGTAACCTCTATCCCCTTATTCTATTTTGTATACTTGATATTATAATCTATCCATTTATATAATTACTTAATTTTTAAAACTTGAAATAACATTGATTTACAATATTGTTTGTATTTTTGAAGTATGGGACACCCTTCCCCCCTCCCCAGCCCCTGCACCAGGAGCTGTTAGCACACCAAACTCACCACTAACACCCGCATAGTCCACTCT
Organism: Condylura cristata; assembly: GCF_000260355.1. NCBI lineage: Eukaryota > Metazoa > Chordata > Mammalia > Eulipotyphla > Talpidae > Condylura > Condylura cristata. The sequence continues at coordinate 18,336,549 of NW_004567128.1, forward strand.
AGTAGTCCACCATGCTCCATGCCCATGTTGTTCTTGCCCTGCCCCCTCCACCTCTGGTAGCCTCAGTTCTATAGTCAGCTTTCTAGGGTTTGTTGTTTGGCTTTATTTATTATTTGGTTTTGCTATATTCTACATATAAGTGACACCAAGCAGTATTTGTCATTCTGCTTCTGACTTACTTTGCTTAGCCCTTCCAGCTCTATCTATATTGTCAGAAATGGAAAGAATTTAACTTTTTGATAGCTGAGTAGTATTCCATCATGTTTATATACCACATCTTCTTGACCCTCTCTTCTGCATTTGAGTACTTTGGTTGTTTCCATGGCATATCTATTGTTAGTAGTGCTGCAGTGAGCAAGAAAATGCATGTTTTCCTTTGAATTAGGGTTTTTGCATCTTCAGGGAGACAGATACATAGGAGTCAAACTGCTGGCAGGTCCATTTTGAATGCTTTGAGAAAACTTCATATGTTCAGTAGGGGCTGTAGTCTGCAGTCCCATAACTGTAAGTGGGTTCCTTTTCTTCCGCATCTTTGTAGCATTTCTTATGTCTGATATTTTTGATATGGGTCATTCTCACAGTTGTGTGAGGTAGTATCTCATCGTGTTTTGATATGCATTTCTTTGACGTTTTTTCGGACATTTTTTCATGTTGGCCATGGTTTGTCTTTGGAGAAGTGCCTATTTAGCTTTTCTGTCCATTTTTTTATTGGGTTCTTTGTCTTTTTGTGGGGTGGTATTATTTTTTGTAGATCCTGGATATCAGCCTTTTGTCAGATATATGATGCACAAATATTTTCTCTCATTCAGTAGGGTATCTTTGTTTCCCTGTTAGAAACTTTTGAGTTTGATACAGTCCCACTTGTTTATATTCTCTTTTGTTTTTCTTGCTGTTGGAGAAGAGTCCACAAAGACATCACTGAAGCCTATGTTGTAGAGTGATTTATTGTTTCAATTAGTTTTTCAGTGGAGTCTTTAGGGTTCTCTGTATATCATCATGTTTTCTGTAAATAATGATAGCTTTACTTTTTCTATCCCAATTTGGATGCCTTTTATATCCCCCTCTCGCTTAATTGCTCTCACTTGGGCTAATGCAGCAGTTTGATGAACAGGAATGTTGGAAGTGGACACCCTTGCCTTGTACCAGAGCTCGTGGTACAATAACCTCATGTGAGGGCATGTGGGGGCATTGTACCTGGGGAGAAAAGATTTTTCTTCGGCCTAGACTGCCTTGGTCCACCACATCTAAAACTGTATAAGCCAAGTCAAGCACTATGGGGAGAATTCATATTGTCTATAAATACTTTTGGGGTCTTTAGTGTCTTCTCCTGAGTAGCCTTTCTACCGCTTAGGTCCTCTGTACCTGCGTGTGTATGGCCTCTCTGTGCACCCATGTGTGTGTGTGTGAAGAATTTGGATCAGGCATGACTGCCTCAAGACAATGACCCACACCACACGGCAGCCAGAGACACCTAGGTAGCGGTTGACTGATAGTGGCCATGACCTGAGGTGGTCTGGGAGTAGCTCAAAAATTACATCAAGTACCTGCACTGGAAGTCCTCCCTGTTTATGTGGCCAATGTGTCTCCCCTGGACCCAGCTCCTCCTGTCATTTGTGACATAATCAACCACTCATGCTTGTTGATTGCTGCTAATAAATAGCCAGAGGGCTGCTCACTGAGCAGCAGAGTCTTGTCGTGCATACCTGCTCCATGACTCGTCTCTCAGCGTGTCCCCAGGGATGTGCTGGCATAGATCAGTAGCAACATCCCAGGCCAGTCATTGGTGATAGCCTGAACTGTTTCTGACACATTCATCTGTGGCAGTCAGCTGTTGATGTCCATGTCGGCATTCTGATCTGTTGCAGACACTCATGTTGTAGTCAGAGTAAGGGCCAGCAGAAAAGCCAGCACCAACTAATTGCTCACTGGCAGCTCCAAGGACCCTGGCTGCCAGTGACTGCACACACTTGCCCACCCTTCCCCATGCACTCACACTGCAGTGGAGGCTGGTGATCAGGGTCTATATGGAGGTGTGCAGGTGCATGTTTAGAGGTGCCAACAACAGGTGAAGATGGTGGTGCAGGCCTTGAATATTCAGCTCTGGGCCCCATTGTTGACTCTGTCTTATGACTGTACACTGTTCCCATGGTGTGTACAGCCGGAGGGGCTGGCCCAGAACACTTGCATACAGTAGAGGTCAGCTGCATGGGTTTTGCCCAGTGTCTTATTATCTCAGGGTTGCAGAGGCCTGAGTTGGCTGTCAATGCTATTTCAGGTTCCAGTGGGAGCTAGGAAGAGGGGCAAACAGCAGAGACGGACTCAGGTGACTAGCATCAATGAAGGTTTTCACGTGTCGGGCAAAATCTCTAGGTGATCTGTTGTAGCTGTAGTGCTCGTTCTTTTCATAGTGACATCTGTTGGCTTTGTCTGCAGAGCTGGTCACTGTGAACTGCAGTTGCTCACCTTACTGAGAGGACATCTCTATATACCTGAGCTTTCTGCTCTGCATGGTGCCAAAATGCAAGAGAAGCTGGTTGTTCACTATGCTCATTCTCTCCTGGTGAAGGGAACTCTCTCTAGCTGATGAATTCAGATGTGGGAGATGTGATGAAGTAGGCAAAATGATCTTCCTTCTCTTGTGATTATTAAATTTTGTTGTTCTGCTGTGTTGTTAAAATTTCTTAATAGGCCTCCAGCGTTCCCCCAGTGCTGTTTTTATTTGTGGATCGCTATCTAGTTGATATTTGTAGAGGGACAAGGAGGTTGTGGTCTCCTACACTGCAATTTTGGTGATGCTACTCTTAAAGGTGGGATTTGAATGTGACTCAAATGTGAAGAGAAAAAAAAAAAACTAGCAGAATCTATTTCTAAACTAAATCGAAAATATATCCAAAAAAGTTCACTTATATGAATCTGATCTTTGGTAGGGTGGTGCTATGCTTTGGCATAAAACAGGAAGGATGATCCTCTATTATATTGCTAGTAAATGATACTGGTATTTCAATATGTAAATGTTGACTGACTCTTATAGAAAATGTGAATCTGATCTGTAAGCTTCAAAGTAGAATAGCTAATGCACATGCTTTAACACTGTTTACTATAAAATTAAAAACATAATAAGGCAGAAACATGTATTCTACCCCACTAAATATTTTACCATACTAAACTGTAATAAAGGAATACCCTTATAATGCAATTTTGTTGTTTGTACTCATATTAATTTTAAAGCCGACATGCCTTTTTTTTCTAGGTCCATTACTGAAATTATTGTAAACACAGTGCTAGACTAAACATGAATATGAGATGTGAAAAGGCACTATGTCATTGTAGCGCTAGGACTGGAGAAGTGTGATCTTACTCAAACATCTAGTAGCTTCTGTTAAGAGGGAACAAAATACTTGTTAATGTGCTAGGGGAAGAATTAAGTGCTCTCTTACACACACACATGTGCGTGCTCTGTCTCTTTTTAAGGGATTCAAAGTCTACATCAGGATTCCAAAAGAACTGGCATAATTGAAATAAATATTCAAGCACAAGTAAACTTTTTGAATGTTAAATAAACAGTACATTTATCTTCACAATCTGGTTTATATTAGGTTATCCCAGAGTAAGGATTCATGCTCTGATAAAATCTTAAACTCTAATTTTTAACATTTTCTTTTATGATGATAAATATCAGTTACATGATTTTCAAAAACTGTACATACTATCTGGGTTATAGAGTTAGCCTATTCCGCTAGGTAGAGACGTAAGTGAATAGATGATACCATAATCATTTCCACCAGCTGGCACCTTTGTTATTCTTAAAACAATGAAGCTGAGGCTTGAATTCTGTGGTTGGTTGTAAATCATTGGCCATTTTCTTCAATTTCAGTGCTACAAAGTGCCAAACCAAATTTGGAAAATAATAAACTGATATGGATCTTCACTCCCGGAGGGGAAATGTTCTGTGATAGGCTTCATTGTGATTTAAAACTGGTGTGATTTTTATATAGTCAGAAGACACTTTTAGTAAAAAAAAGGATTTATTCATCCACAAACCAAGTCTCCTATACCTCATAATTGCAAATGAATAAGGACCTGACAAACAAAAATCCTATAATCCTAGTTTGGGAATTTAAAAGCAAGTTGCATTATTTTCATACATATTCTGATTTTATAATCCTCCTACGTTAAACAAGAATAACTTCTTTCCTACCATAAAACTAAAGTTTTCTGATAAATGTATCATATAACTTAGGACCTAAGAAATGAATAGAAAGAACATAATACAATTATTTTTGGAATAGTGTTTGTATTAGCCGTGCCTCTTTTTCCAGGCTGTAGAAGGTCCTTATTCTCATGGAACTACACAAGACTCCTACACATTTGCCCACAGAAGAAAAAAAAATCAAATGAAAATTTATATAATTAAACTGTAATTAATCAGCCAAACAGGATGTATGTTTTAGCAATCTAGACTTTTACTTTCCTCTTTCCCCAGAATTCCAGATATAGCTAGCTTTTTATAAAAGAGATACCTTGCTAGATTATTAGTATTATTAGGCTGCTGTATGGCATTTAACACTTTTATTTTAATCTTAATGCTTTATTTTCTTCACATTGGCACCAAAAAATTGAGATAATAGAACATTCAAACAATGTGTCTTGGTCTTAAATATGAACTTTCTAAATAAAAGTTATTTTAAGATTTACCGTGGTAAACGTCGCAAATAACAGATTTTTAAGTCTTGCCTCCTTACCTTTTGATTGATTCTGAGGATGCCATTATATTTAGTTGAAGCTAGTGTTCTTTTTTGTGTCACAAAAGATCAATGAAAAATGCCTCCAGTCAGAGTTAGGGAAGGGAAGAATGCATTTAAAGAACTAATTTTTCAGTTCCCTTATTGTAGATATCTCCAGTTTACCATCAGTTACTTCTCTTGATGTGATGTTGTAAAAACTGTCTACTCTAGTTCTTTCCAAATACATCATGGAAGTAAAGATTTAAATGTGGGGATTTTTCTTCCCAACTTCTGATCTTGATTGTTCCCAGAGCAATAAAATGCACTCTCTGGGAGGTTATAATACAACAGAGAACAAAGTTTAAACTCTGGAGGAGCTAAATGGTATCATGCCAGAGAGTACTCCTAAGGGAAGAATGCCATCAGGACATGTTTTCAAAAACTGAAATGGAAAAGGGTTATCGTTATTACTGGCAAACCCATATTCTAATATGCAGTGTACTGTAGGGTGACCAGTGAGGCAAACAGAATTGAGAAATATGTGTCTCCTGAGCCCAGGGAGTTTATAATCTCTTGAAGGAGATGTGCACACGTATAAGTAACTCTGAACATAGGGGTTAATGAGGTGCAGAAAGTGAATGACTGATTGTGAATTCTCAATAGAGAAAAAAGAGTTTCAAGGTTCCAAATTGAAGCATTGCTGTTATGACACAAGATATTAAACACTTTGTGTTTATTAAACAATGTGTATTTAATGCTAGACATTTCCATCAGTTTTCTGGAAGCTGTTGTATAATATGGTAGCAAAGAACCACATGTGGCTAATTCAATTTAAATTAATTAAAATTTAAAAATATTAGTTCTCCGGTTGCATTAGTCACATTTCAAGTGTTCTTTATGACTAGTGGCTAATATAGTGGACAGAGCAGATACAGAACATCTGTGTCATTGCAGAAAATTCATTTGAACAGTACTGCTCTAGGGCCTACCTCTGTTATACATTAAATACTGACTGAGTTTATTGCAATTAAAAGTAGTATGGACACATGATTATTTGAAATTCTGAGAGGTCATTCACCATTTAATAATTGCAAAACTCACATCCTTGAAAATAAGTGGAAAATCTTCCCAAATCTAAGGACAGGTGATTTAGAACAGAAAATATAAACTGTAAAATAAAATTGTTTCCTTTCAAGTATAAACTATGTCCCTGTAATTTGGAAAAGTGCAAATATATACTATGATATTATAAACATTGGCAGTATTAATTAAAGGCATTCTAATTTAATGGGAGTTAAGAGAGATTATCCTCAGCCAAATATAATTGACTTTGAGACCAGACATAGCACTAATGTACTTGAAGCAATATTGAACATGATTGTTTCCATGGGAACATTCCTGGAGTGGCTGCTACCAAGAAGGGATGTTGAGGGCAGCTATGCAGATTTGGTGGTATGTGTGCAGTCGATTCAGATTCCAACCAAGACATTATTTTAATTTTACTTATGACTTTTTTTAAAAAACTAAAAGAAAAGTGAAATATACACATTGCAAGAAGCAGAAGTATTCAGCATTAGAATGCATGGTTGCTCAAGAAAAGATCAAGACCAAGATTTATAAAGCAGAAATCTGCCCTTGACTGGGTAGATAGGAGGAAGCCATTTGCATGCTGCATAATGACTCGATAGAGTATATTATGTAGAAAACCAAGAGTGGGAACAGTTCTTATAGGCCATGCTGCGGACATTTTACAAGGGAAAGGGTAAAGAGTCTGTATACAACAAGGAGAGTCCTTAACCAGGAGAGTACAATTTCAGCAAAACTTTTGTGATTCAAGCGCGAAATGAGATACACAGAAAAAAGGTCAACATGACCTGGAAGAGAGCAATCTAGCCAGCAGTGCAAAGACCACTGTCTTACCATGTTGCTGTATGGTTATTACCAAGTGTTCCCAGAGAGAAAAGTGAATGTTGACATTGTAACTATACTTACATGCCTTTTGCAGTTGCATATAATTTAATGACTAGTTTGATGTTTATGTAGCATTCATGTTATAGATTCAATCATTATTACAAATTCCCTTATCATCTTTAGGTTTTTAAACAGAGCACCATGGGGCCTCTTCAGTGGCGCAGGAGTTAAAGTCTCGGTGGTTAACAAGCCATCACCAGTCACTGATCATGAGTTTGACCCCCAGCTAGGGAGCTGACCCACACAGAGCAGCAGACCTTTCCTGTCTTGTCCGCTGCTCCCCTCAGCAGTGTATTTCACTAGATCAGCCTGCTCTCTCCCCACTCTGTCTCTGGTGAATCCTCTCACCTCAATGCATCTGGCCTGTACCCCAGTTCTTGTATGCATAAATAAAAATAAATCTTAAAAAATATATAAAATAAGGCCCTCCCTGGTGGCACAGTGGGTTAAAGCACTGCACTAAGAAGCTAAAGCCACTTCCTCATGAGTTTGATTCCCACCTGCCCCGGAGGTGAGCACATGGCGGGGCAGACCTCTCCTGACCTGCCCACTGCTCCCCTCAGCACTGTACTTCATAGATCTGCCTGTTCTGCTCCCCACTCTGTTCCTGGCGAATCCTCTCACCCTCCGCATTTCTGGCCTGTACCCCAGGTCTGTATGAATAAATAAATAAATCTTTAGAAATATATATATATAAAATAAACAGAACACCAGACAACTGATCTGTATTCAGTTGTCCTGACTTTTCCTGGGTGAGAAAAGAGTGAGAGAACGTGGTAAGCAGTGCCACATACACAGCAGTGCCTGAGTGAACCTGATTTCATTCAGTCAGCTCAACACCTCATTGGAGAATATACTATTATCATTCTAACTTTCTGATGTAAAACTGAAGCCAAGATATAGTAACATCCTGCCTGAAGTCACACAGTGAGTGACAAAGCCAGAAATGAAACCACTCACATTCTAAAGAAAGCTTGTATCCTACACACTACCGTCTATACTCTTCCTTCTAGATAGCAGTGTGAGGAAAAAATAGTGGAAGAAAATGCAGTGTCTCACAGACATCATGTTGACGTTCTGATTCACCTCTAAAATTTGTTGCTACCTATAAATAACTAAGAGGTGAAAGATATTAAAACAAATTTTATCCCCATAGCCATTTTGACAGGGATTGATTCTTATGAAACCATGAATATCTGTGTAAAAACTTCAATATTATGGTAAATGACTTGTTTTACAAGTATACACTAAATATGCATAAAATTACATTTATAAATATATTAAATCACACAGAAAATATTTAAAGTGCAATGTGTTCTTTACACACTGAGCTCATTTACATATGGGGAAAATGTGTAAGGCAGAAAAAAATATCTCTGACAAGAAATATACCAAAATATTCATAGCAGTAGTATTAAAAGTGATGTTTAATTTATTGATTGTGATTATCTTTTGTTTTCCTAAAATTTTATTATAAAAAAACTTAAAACACACTTTGAAGTTGAAACAGCTTTATAGCACATTTTGCTTTAGTTTGCACCAGTATTTTCTAGAAAGTATTTTTAAAATAGGTATAAAAACATTAATAAAGAAAATGTACTGGGTTATTCTATAATTTTCTATTTCACTCAATATTTATTTTTCTCAAACAATTTTTACTCCAGTACATTCTTTCCCCCAAAAGTAGGCATGGAGGGCCCTCCCTGGTGGCACAACGGGTTAGGATGCAGCACTGCAAGCAAGCCACAGGTGCTTCAGTGCAAGTTCAATCCCCAGACTGGGTGGTGATCTCCATGGCTGGCAGACCTCTCCTGACCCACCTGCCGCTCCCCTCAGCAGTGTACTTCATCAATCTGCCTGTTCTGCTCCCCACTCTGTCTCTGGTGAAGCCGCTTGCCGCCCCCTAAACCTCTGGCTTGTACCCCAGTTCTGTATGAATAAATAAATTTAAAGGAAAAAGCAGGCATAGAGCTATAGAAGCCAAGGATATGTATGTGTAAACCTCAACATTCTTTTAGTCTATTGGGAGCAGCCTTCCAGTGTTCTCCTCACGATGGACTTCCCTAGTAGCCTTAGGTGGAAAGGTAAGGTGCTAATGTAATTGTCAGACTATGATATCTCAGGATATTATTGGCCTCCCCACACCTGATTCAGTGCCAGTAAGGCGGCATAATTGTGTACTTACTCTTTTGGCTACAAACACTTAGAAAAACCGTAATTATCTCCTACTGCCACTTGAGTTGACAAAAGAGCAAGACCAGACAGCCATAGCTCTTTACCTTATGACCTTAAAGAAAATACACACTGGTAATTTTTCTTAAAGAGGAGGAGAAATATGACAAAAAACAAAACAAAACAACATTTTTGAGTCAGCAGAAACAGGTGTTTTCATTCTCCTTTACCTGACACTTTATGTCAAGAGAGTGAAAAACTCTGTTCCCTTTTTCCCTTCACTAATCATCTCTTCCTGAGAGTCTGAAGTCTACTTTGTTCCTTGCTTGTTCTTCTTTTGATGTGCAGTTAGGTAAGGCCTCTGTTATCTGTGCTTAACCTGCCACTCACTGTGGTAATTTCCTTTACTTAAAAAGAATCAGATAAATGAGCCTGGGTAATTTAGACTTAAAATATTTTCACAGGAATTAAATTACCCTACTGCTAAAATTGTGTGCTTTTCATTTTCTTAGCCTGTATAAATCAGCATTCTGTGAAATGTGCACTGTGATCATTAGGATGATTAACCACTTTTACTCAGATAGGTAATAAGGTGCTGTGGTCCTATATGATTGTAGAAAGCTGGGTATGCAAAGTTCAAATTTGCTTTACCCAGAGTTTTTAATATCTCTCGGTACATCAGGCTCACCAAGAAGGTAGCCATATATTCATTTTCAAAACAATTTCATTAGAGGAAATTTTCCTTTTCTAACCACCATTCAGCAAGAGTACTCTTTGGAGACATATCAGTTTGTAAAGCAATCCTTGCCACACAAAGTGTAGTCTTAGGAAACAGCAGCTCAGCCTTCCCTAGGAGATTGTTCAAAATGTAGACTCTCGGATGCTACCCCACACTTATCAGAAAATCTGCATTAACTAGATTCCCAAGTAACTCATAGATGCTTCGTGATTTCAATGCACATCTGTTGAAGACCTGCTGTAGCCAGATCTTGCTAAGATAATTCAGCCTTAATTGTCAGACACAGACTTAAATGTTCTTATATAAGCTAGGGTTAATTTACACTAGGAAAAGTATGATAAACTGCAAAGTTGTAGCCTATTAGGGAATATACTCTTCTTCCATAGATATGACAGCTGACTTCAAAATTTCAAAAGACATTTTTAAGAGCAGATTTAGATTCATTGTGAAATTACAGCTTCCATATGCCCGTCGCCTCTCTCCTCCACATGTACATTCTCTCCCACTATCAGTATTATATACCTACAATTCACACATTCTCATCAGCCAAAGTCCATAGCATACATTAGGGTTCACTCTTGTGCTGTACCGTCTATGGGTCTGCACAAATATATGTATCCACCATCACAGTAACATACAGAAGAGTTTTCACTGCCTAAAAATCATATGTTCCAACTATTCATCCCTCCCCTCAACCTCTGGCAACCAACTAATGTTTTTTCCAGAAAGTCATGTTGAAGTCGTATTGTAAGGGAATCTTTTCATATCGGTTTATTTTACTTAGTGATAGCTTTTAATGTCCCACTGTATCTCTTTATGGCTTCATAGCTCATTTCCATACTGAGTGGTATTCAGTTGTCTGGAAGTACACCAGTTTATCCATCATCTACTGAAGGACACCCTCATTTCCATGTTTTGGCAACTACAAATAGAGCCACTATCCAAGTCCTTGTGAAGGTTTGCGTACATACAGTTTTCAATTCATAAATGCCAAGAGATATGCGTGCTGGATTGTACGGTAATGGTATAGTTAGTTTCTTAAAGTTGCACACCCACCAGTAAAGGACAAGAATTCTTGCAACTGAATTTTAATAGGGATCTATGTAATCATTGCTCAAGAAACTTTGGAGTTTTATTTAAGATTCTTATTGTTATTCTTCAAATGTAACTCAAGCAGGGATTCTAATTTGTTGAAAACATAATATCTGAATGACATCTCATGCTATTATCATAAGGATGTAGATAACAAAAATCTATACCAGAGGATAAATATCAAAATATTAACACATACATTTACATTTGATTAATAAATGCACAGTGTTTAGGCTGGAAGTTCATTTGCAGTGCTGATTTTGTTAAAATTGTAACAAGATAATCTGAACTATCAGTGGTAAACTCAACAGTTACATTTTTATAGTTCTCAAAAGATCTCAAATATCTCAGATTAGGTATGTAAAAGAAGCAACTGCAAGTAATTTTTTGTTTTAGAATATTAGTCTACATTTTAGAAGTTTGGTAAAAGATTGCTATGAAAATAAATAAAAGGATAACCTATAGTGGTTTAGTTTCTAACTAAAAATACTAATATGCTTGTTTCTTATATTGAATAGCATGAGGAAAGGAAAGAGAAAAATAAACATTTATTTTGCTCCTCCTGTCTGAACTTGATTTCATTTGATGAGATAAATCTCTTCCATATAGAAGAATCCCAGTTAATTACCACATAGGAAATGATAAAGCTAAAAACTCCCAACACTGCAATATCTAAATGGTTTAAGAAATTACTATGAATCAATTAAACCATATTATAGTATGTTAGGAATGAACTTTTACCACAAAAAAAGATCAAGCTGTCTTCACCGTAACCATCAATATATCTTATCAATTTCATCACTAATACTGATTCAAACAGCATTATATAAACACGGTATAATAAATAGGACACTTACCATCATCTTTGAAGTGTTCTTGCCAAAAAAATATGAATCCCAAATTTAATCAAGTCTCTAGGGCTCATTTCCATTTTGGAGAACTATAATAGAAGAACAAGACAGATGACACCATGGGGAAACAGACAATGCCAGATTCTGGGACATCCTATAGGGTAACTTCCCCGGCTTTGACTGAAGTCAATGTCATAAAGAAAAATAAGTGGAGGAGGCACCGCTCTTGACTGAAAAAGCTTAAACAACATAGTAGCAACAGGTGAAGTGGAGATTCAATGCTTGATCTTGATTCAAATGAAACAACTCTTGGGACAAAGGTAACACTGGAAAATTTGATGATGAGATGAGTATTAGATAACATTCTGGGAATTGTTTAACTTTTTATAGTTGTAAAACTTTCACTGTTTATATAAAAATAGGTACACATTTTTTAGAGATCCATATTGAAATAAGTAAGGGCTTCGGGATATTCATCTTGCTGAGTCATGTCCTTTTAATAACTCTAAATACTGGCACCACTGACTTCCCATCAGCTTGTCACTCTTTTGCCTATTCTCCCAACACCCTTTCAGCCACATTCCTGCTTCCACTATGACTGTACTTCCTAATGGCCTGGGGTTTCCACCCCCCTTTTTAAATACATCCTGCATGTATTTAAGATTCTCACAGTCATCAGAGTCATCTCAACCTATGTTTTCTATATAACTACATATGACAGACTCTGTCCATTGTATTATCTTCTTTTCAGTGCTTTATTATACATTTTCTATGTTACTAATTTGAGGTTTGTCTTGCTCCTATGCTACTGTTTGTCCATGTTTATTAATTCACTTAAATACTTATGGAATGTCTACTAAGTGCCAGACACTATTCTAGGAAATGAGTACATAATTGCTAACAAAGCAGATCCCTGCCCTCTTGGATCTGATATTCAAATCATGGAGGGAGGAGAATAAATGAGCAAAGTGTATAATAGCAAATGATGGTAGTGTTGCAGCCATAACAGGCGAGAATAAATGAAATGGGGCTTGGAGCATAATAGTGCAATCTGGAATTTTAAACAACAGTCAGGAAAAAGCTCTCTAAGAAAAACATCACTAGAATGCTGTTGTGAGCAAAAGGTGAAGGATGTGAAAGACTTAGCAATGTGTTTATCTGAAGGCAGAGAATTTCAGGCAGTGAGGTTTGCCAGTTCAAAGATGCTGAGATGGGAAATTTTGTGCACGTTTTCCAAAAACATCCGTGAAACTTTTGAGGATGCTCCTCCAGTATGGGGTGATAGGCTCTGATAAGGACTTGGTATCTTACTCTGACGGAAATTTAAAAGCAACTGAAAGATTCTGAATCAGAGGAGAAAGATAATCTACTTTATATTTTAAGAGATTATATATATATATATATATATATATAAATTTATGTGTGTATGCCATTTGTCCCTAGCTAGTGAAATCACTAAGTGAATCTGTGTATTTTTTGCACGTTTCTCATCACTTAGCCCACCACATTTCATAATATATTACCTGAATAAATATTTATCAGTTGATTACTAATTTGGGAACTTAAAAGAGAAGCTTTCGTGCCCTCCCTGGGCACAGCACTAAGAAGCAAAAGCCACGTCAGCATGAGTTCGATCCCTGTCCCAGAGGTGACCCACATGGCGTGGTAGACCTCTCCTGACCCACCTGCTGCTCCCCTCAGCAGTGTACTTCGTCAGTTGGCCTGTTTTGAGCCCTGTTCTGTCTCTGGTGAATCCTCTCACTACCCCTGCACCCCTGGCCTGTACCCCAGTTCTGTATGCACAAATAAATAAATCTTTAAAAACAAAAGAGAGAGAAACTTTCTCTCTAATAAAGAACCTATCTTGCTCTTTCCAATTTTGCAAGATGGGAGGTTAAAAAAGCTGAGAAGATTTTCTTGGGAAATCTGAGGCCAAGAAGACTGATTTCAGTGGCAAGAAGGGGAAACATCACTGCAGTCAAAACCCCATCCTAGTCAGAGAACTGGCAGATATTCCAGATTTGCTTTGTATTCCAGAAAGACCACATAAAAGAGCACGTATCCAGCAGCTAAATCACAAGTGAAAAGAAAAAGGCTTTTGCTACTGTCGCAAAACCAGTTTCTTGGTGACAAGAAAGGCATTTCCTGAGTGATGACATTTTGTAAAATATCTAGATAGTACCCTACTGAAGATGTGCCCCGAAAGCTGTTGAGTCACAGCAAAACACCCTGCAGGTGAGGAAACTAGCATCACTACAGGAGCCATTTTTATCATCTCCACTGGGCGCCAGATAGGCAAGACGGGGATTTTCCTGAGGCAGCTGAGCAGTGGCTTGCCTCTTGTGACTGGACCTCTGTTTGTCAATGGAGTTTCTGTGCTCAGAACTTCCCAGAAACATGCCATCACCACCTCCACCAAAATTGATATAGGTGGTACAAAAATCCCCAAAGACCTCACTGATTCTTACTTCAAGTAGAAGACACTGCATGAGTTCCAACACCAGCAAGGTGCCTCAGGGCTTCGACGTGTACATCTCCAATGTATTATTTTCTTGTTGTTCTGTTTATCTTTAATGCAAAATTTTTGTCAAATATTGGAGAGAAGATTAAAGAGGCTTTTGCTTTAATTTCAATATACATCACTGCACTGTAGGGCATATTTATCTTTTCATATTAAAATTAGAGGTCAGATTTCTATTTTCAAGTCTAAATGAAAAAAAAAATATGTGAAGCTCTTAGGGAAGAATTCTCCATGCAGTTTATAAATAAAAGTCTTTATATTCAGTACACATTAAACAATGACAAGATGTACCACAGCATGTACTACAGGAAATGTACATAAACAATTTTAATCTTGAAGGTTAAATCTGTAGGAAAAATGGCAAGTCATGTTCATGGGATCAGATTAGGGCTCTGGATAGAGAATAAATCCCAGTTATTCCACCTATCCTTTCTGTGGCAAGTTAAACAACTGAAGCTTCTTGGCCCTCTATTACTCCATCTGAGAATGAGTAATGTCAGTGTGTCATTTGTCCCACCAAAAGAGTGAGACAGACTTTACTCAGTAGGCCCAGAGTATGCCTCTTGTCACCTTGGTATGAGAACCAGAAGTCAGTCAAGGCCCTGAGAGCTTCAGGAGGCTTATTACCATGCTAGAAAGAAAGGACATCATTTAAATAACGCAAATTGTTCTTGGCTGAGAGCAGCAAAGTTTCTTTAAAAAAAAAATGATTTATTTATAGATACAGAACTCGGATTCAGGCTCAGTGAGAGGATGCACCATAGCCAGAGTGGGGAGCAGAACAGGCAGACTGACGAAGTACACTGCTGAGGGGAGCCGTGCGTGAGACAGGAGAGGTCTGCTGCACCATGTGGGTCACCTTTGGGGCAGGGGGTTGAACTTGCACTGAAGTGGCTACTGCTAGTTTTCAGTGCTGCCTCCTAATCTGTTTGCACCACCAGGCAGGGCCCCAGTAGCAAGGTTTCTAAAGGCTAGGAGAAGCTTTTGTTCTTGCCCATCCTTCACCTCTCCCTATTAAATGAAGAGAACATTATGTCTTGAGCTTCTGCCCTTTTCCTAATGAAAGAAACAATTACTGCTCTCCTTTTTATTACTTAGAAGAACATAGTTTGAAGATCTCATCTAGTTCTAGGTCTATCAGCATACATGTTCATTCTAACAATATCTTTTCACTGAGAGTTACGATGAGGTCTCTGACTCCCAATATGTCATGTTAAGTCTCCCTCTCTGTCTGTGAAGACCAGGCCCTAAACACAGGATTACTATACCTACCATACTCCCTCATTCTTTAAATTTTACAAGTATGTGAATTCTCCTTATATATGTTATTGAATTCATTTTTTCCCATTACCAACCCTTCTGATACTGTTTTTATTACTTGTCTAGTTAGATTAGAGCTGTGAAGTATACAGGATGATGTATTTTGTGCCCCCACAACAACAATTAACCTTTGGGCTTGTTTTATTGAGTCATTATATCCACAGAACACAGCACTGAACCTTGTCCTTAGCAACCTCTAACAAATGGTACCTATTTATAATTATCTAGAAAAGTTTAGAAATCAAACCTCACAACCAAATAGCTTATAATCAAGAGTTTCATAATCAGTCAACTAATTCCAGAATATCTTCTTTCTCCTGGAAATCTTGTAGAGAAAAATGAAAAAGGAGAAATAAAATAAAAAAAAATTCAAGCTGTATTTCTGTGAAACTAGGAGACAGAAAACTCACATTCTCTCAGTTGAATGAAAATATGAGGCCACACAGGAAGCAAGTAATTATGAGAGGGCTGAGGGGAAGGACAGGTGGGAGGAAAGGCATCTCAGACATCGCTTACAAATAGTTGTTCCCCCCAAAAGATCATCCGGTCAGAGAGGAGGTAACTGTATCATGAGACAGAACCCTTCAAGGAAGGAAGAGAAAGACAAGGTTTAGAAAATGTTTAGACCCCCAGAGGTGGCATAAGAATATGTCAGGAAGAAACAGTCTGTAAGAGTACATCACAGCTGAAGAGAGGCCTGTGGAGAGAAATAGGAAATCTGGGTTTGACAAGAGAAGTTTACCTGAATGAGGTTGGGCTTCCTGAGTGAGAACAGAATTGCCCACAGAGAAGACAGGAGGAGTAAGGTGCGAGTTTTGAAATTTGAAATGATATATTAGCATATCATAGTATCCCCCACACCATTTTCTACCAGATGTTTAGGAAATTCCACCTCCATTTAAATATAAGTAGCATGAAAGGAGCTAGCTCTCTCTAAATACAAGGATACACCAGAATCAAATAGGAATGAGAACAACATCAATTTCTACCCATAACAGAATACTCATCTGCAAGTTTCCACAACACAGGTGAAAATGGTTAAATTAACATTACAAAAAGATCTAAAAAACAACAGAATACTAGCAGTATCAAATACTTCAGAGAGTAATTTTAGTTATTCAGGAAGACCACTGAGCATAAATGAAAGAGCTGAAAGGTGACAGAAAACATCAAGTGATGGCCTGAGAACAGGAGGATACAAAATGTGAATCAACCTAACCCACTAAATAGACAAACAAAATTCTAAATGAAGATACAATTGCAAGACATATTTAAAAGTAGTCACTACAGAAAACAAGAGAGAGAAGAAGTAAAAGAAAAGCAGAATCTATTGAAACAGAAGCAAAAAAAAAGAGACTAAAAAAATACAAGTGAAAAGGCTTCCTGTAGAAATTGCCTTTTGCAGCAACATGGATAGAGCTGGAAGGGATCATGCTTAGTGAAATAAGCCAGAAAGGAAAAGGAAAATACTGGATTGTTTTCATGGCGGAAAAGAGTAAAAAAACCTCAGGGAGGCATCACCCTGCTGGAACCTGACTCATGCAAGGAGGTGGGGGCAGAAGGAACTAACATGACCATTAACCCAGTCATAGATTGGCCTTTGGTGAGAGTCCACATAGTCATCCATAATCAGCAGCAAACAGGCCACTTCACAAAGGAGTGAGCCCTTCCCAAAGAGAAAAGGACTCTATCAGGGCAGTCTCTGCACTGGCTCAGGGCAGCAGGCCTCTGCCCACCTGTGCCTTTGCAGGTGCTTCTTTCCACCCACTCTCTCCTCCCTCTGCAGGGCAGCAGCTTCCTGCCATGACCTGTACCATGCTGGTGCTTCTCTGCAACCATAAGGCCTCTCTCTCTTTCCGGGCAACTCGTCCAGCCTCCTTGTGTCTATGCAAGAGTCCTTCTCTGTCTGTCCCTGCTCCTAATAAAGCTGCTCTCTGAGTCTCTGTCTTTTGGAGAAACTTGCCAAAGGAACTCATAGCATGCTGCTGGAAGGAGAGCTCTGGTGAAACCGTTCCCAGAATGAATCCAAGAAGCCCAAACTCCAAAAACAACATCAGTTTCACTCACAGCAGAAGCATAAGGGACCAGGGTGTGTGTGTGTATGTGGGAAACAATTGGGATAAAGAAAAAATGAAAAACTGTGAACAACTATAAACCAGAGATATTTCACAGGGGTGGAGGGGTGGAGATGGGAATAGGATCAAAACTGGGGTGGATGGGAAGAACACATGGGACTATGGTGATGGCAAATGGATGAAATGGTGGTGGGAAGTCTATGGGGATTACAACTGAGATGAAAAAAATGCACAAAATGAATGATGTTAAAAATAAAGAAAGAAATAATGGATGACATAGCTAGTGGTGGGACTGTAGAAGGTGAGCCTAGAACATTCGGCCATACTAGAAAGAGAGGGCATTATCATTTCATACTAGAACCACAGTAGCAATGTAGCCAGCTAAGATACTCACCCCTTCAGGCTCCCCTGCAACAAGGGATGCCCATTCGAAACAGTCTGGTCAATGAGATGTGAGTTGGAGGTTTCTGGGAAGGCTTTGCTTGTCTAATATAGCTGTTATCCCTTTCTACTTTCATCCTCCTTCTTCCTATCAAGTGGACATAAATCTAGCATGAAAGAGCCATCTCCTACTCTCATGGCAAACTGTGTGGGTAGTGAAGCCAACAAGTTAAGAGAGACAACAGCAAAACAATAGAAAGGTTTTCAAAAATACTTATTTTTTTCCCTGTAATTTTCTTTTTAAAATATATGCTTTATGGGCCCTCCCTGGTGGCACAGTGGGTTAAAGCACAGCACAAAGAAGCAAAAGCCACTTGCGCATGAGTTCGATCCCTGCCTGCCCGGAGGTGACCACATGGCGTGGCAGACCTCTCCTGACCCGCCCACTGCTCCCCTCAGCAGTGTGTTTAGTCGATCTGCCTGTTCTGCTCCCCACTCTGTCTCTGGTGAATCCTCTCACCATCCGCATCTCTGGCCTGTACCCCAGTTCTGTATGAATAAATAAATAAATCTTTAAAAAAAATATATATGCTTTATTTGTTTGTTTGTTTTTGGGGATATAGGCCACAGGTATGGGGGGATAGGGAGGAGAGGATTCCCCAGAACCAGAGTGGGAAGAAGAACAGGTGGATTTACTGAAATAAACTGCTGAGGGGAGCAGCGGTGGGACAGGAGAGGTCTGCTGTGCCATGTGGGTCAGCTCCCAGGCGGGGAATCAAACTCAGGCCATAGTGGTGACAACTCTGAAACTTAAACCCTAGGTCACTAGGGTGGCTCAATTTCTGTAATTTTCAGTTGATTCACAGGATATTTTATTGACAATACTGAAGAGTTGTCGGAATTAGAAAACGCAGCATATGTGAAACACTTCAGGAAATCTCTGGCACATACCGAGTTATGTCACTGACATTAGTTCATTTCTATTCTCATATGTATAACTGAGCTTTGACATTTGCCTTTTTGTGTTTTAACCTTTCTAAATGAGGATTTATTTGAAACTGAAGATAGTCACAAATAGTGTCTTCTAGGAGGAATTGTGAGATAAGGCAGTGTGGTGTAGTAAAAAGTGTACAGAATTCTACATTGGAAAACATGGCGCCTGTGGTATATAAACTTAGCAATTAAATAAGTGAAACATTGCCCTTTGTATCAGCATGGATGGAACTTAAGGTTATTATACTAAGGGAAAGAAATCAGAAAAATGCATCAGTTTTCAATGGTTTAACTCTTAAAAAAAATCAAACAAGGTAACAGATAACAAAAACAATTCAGATTCTATGAAATATATAGTGGTTTTCAGAGAGGGAGTTGAAGGCAGGATGGGATAAAAGGGCAGAAAGGATCAACCTCACAGTGAAAATAGCACTTGAAATCTGGGTGGTGAGTGAAGTGAAACTTCTACATAAATAGAGATAAAGCATACCCCTGAAATTATATGTATATAATATATATAGTTTCATAAACCAGTACAAACATCTCTGAAAAGAAGTCTACTGAACTCCAGGTTAGAAACTTAAGTCCTTGTGTTTGCTCAGAGTTTATTTAACTTAATCTGGGTTAGTATCTGTTTCTTCAAGATGATCCATGTAAAGTGCTTCACTCATTGGTCTGGCAAGGAGTGATGTTCAATTAATTAAAGCAATGGTGGACGGTTTGATGTACTCTAGTAGTCTTTAGATTTACTGACCTAATAACACAGGTCCTTTGAGGGAAAGGTACTTAAAATTTATGTGCCTCAATTTTATTATTTTTGAAAGGGAAAGGTTAATAATAATAATACTCGTGAACTCTATTGGGGATTAAATAGTCCATACACAAAATATGCATGCAATATACAAACATAAAGCAAATGTTTGCTGAGTGCTAATTTTTAGGGCTATTAGTAGTGTTTGTCCAAATAACTGTCTTGCTCTGGCTTCCGATTACTGAGTTACTTATGCACTGACAGAATCTAATTGCTGAAGAAAAGAGACTATGTACCTTGAAACTTTCCTGACAAATGTGTGTGAGTTTCCCAGTCTACTGGGAAGCATTAGCTTGACTATGGACTATTTGAAGGCCTCCTGTTAGGCTCCTGTGGTGTGGCTGATACAGGGCATAAATGTACCACACAAAGGAACAGTGACACTACCCTCTTCATTTCTATCTAGAGACAGCCATCAGTCACTAGGCTGGACTCATTTTCTGCTTCTCAGGGCAGCATTAAGTGTCCAGATACCCAAAACAGTAGCACTGTAATGCTACTGCCATGTTTTGAACAGAAACATATTTTGTTAATATTAAAGGCATATATATGTAAAGATCACAAAAATTTTGAAAAGTTTTTGAGGAAAACACCCAGCTTTTGGGCTCTGTGGGCCAGTGGGAAGATTTAGGATGCCAACTTTGTGTGGCCAAATTCAAAATTACTTTTTTTTTCCAGCACCTCTTCTGTG
Source organism: Condylura cristata (assembly GCF_000260355.1). NCBI lineage: Eukaryota > Metazoa > Chordata > Mammalia > Eulipotyphla > Talpidae > Condylura > Condylura cristata. The sequence continues at coordinate 18,356,890 of NW_004567128.1, forward strand.
TTTGTTTTTTCTCTCTGCGAGTGTAAAGTGGATAGGAAACCCTAAACAGAACCAAGTTTCCAACAGACAAAGGCACTGGGATTTAAAATCATGATTTTAACTGGATTTTTTGTTCATTAGCACTCTAGTGCCTGAGGAGTTACTGGTCTGCTAATGGAAAGATCAAGGAGAAGGCAGTAATAAAATCTCCATTTATCACAGGGACACATTTCCCTTCTTGGTTTCCTTTCAAATAAGTGCAGAGATTATCCCTGAGAGCAATCCTCCATCTGTCTACAGTCTCTGGAGCTTGATCCCGAATTCTGGCTAATTCTGAGAAATATAAGTGTGGAAAGCATAGAGCCAAAATTATGCTTTTACTTGTTAAGAAGGCAGTAAGTGTTTGAACTGAAGTTAATATGACTTCTAAAGTTCCTGTTGAAAAGTCATTAGTGTATGAAGCCACTCAATGATCTATAGCTTCTTTGGGAACAAACTCAGTCTCTCAAGTTCACCCATGAATGCATCTTCCTCTGAGAGGATGTTGACATGTTTATTTTTACTGGGTGAGGCGTGGCAAGGACATTCATGCATTTGGGCCATTTCTACACCAAAAAAAATCTTTGCCAGAAGTAATGTATATCAGGGGTGGTTTAACCATCCTGTGAGACACAATTAATAGATATTCTTTCAAAGGTCTTTACAATAACAACGTCTATTAGGAAAGTTTCATGCTAATAACAGAGGAGCAGAGAGAGTGTGAAAAATGGGTTACAGAGCTAGAGGATCTTTATTTTGAGATTTATTGAATATGAACATATCCAAGGGAAAACCATATTTCAATTTGAACAGCATTAACTTTGGAAATGCATATTTGGACAAAGCCCATTCTGTAGCAGGTGCTACAGCAGTTTTGTAAAAACAACTTGGAAACCTTAGTAAGTGCTGCCCCAAGTCACTAGCTCCAGCCAAAGCATGGAGAAATAAAACGAGTATGTTAAAATAACTTTAGGCCCTCCCTGGTGGTGCAGCAGGTTAAAGCATAGCACTAAGAAGTTAAAGCCACTTCAGCATAAGCTCGATCCTTGCCCCGGAGGTGCACAGCAGAATTCTCCTGAACTGCCCACTGCTCCCCTCAGCAGTGTACTTCATCAGTCAGCCTGTTCAGCTTCCCACTCTGTCTCTGGTGAATCCTCTCATGACCCCTGCACCTCTGGCATGTACCCCAGTTCTGTAAGTTCTGTATGCATAAATAAATAAATCATTAAAAATAATTTTATTTTTTTCTTTGCTAAGAAAATAAGGTAATATGAAAGGAAACTGTCTTATAGTATGATACCCACTCTATTATTCCTTATTCATCTTATGGGGAACCTTTCAACAGAGCACTTTGATACTTCCATAAGAAGCCCACATTTCCATGCCCCAATTCAGGGAGAAGAATCAGAGACTGCTTATTCATCTGTACCACTGTGTTGATAGCTCTCCATTTGTTCATTCATCGCTGTTTTCAGAGGCTAACTTCAACGAACTGTTCTGGTTGTGCCCTAATGGTCTCTGGCAAACAGAACTCCAACAGGAAATCAGAGTTTTTATTCTTTCAGTCTCCCTCCATCTTGGACCAAGTCCTGGAAAGAATTGTTTCCTATCATATACTTCCATTTCTTTTGAGTGCCCCTTCCCTACACCTATAGAGTTTCTTGGGGTGTTAATGGCTGAAACCCTCTGTCAGGCCTAGTTGCAATTTGTGCTCTCTTATTACCAGCATCGGGCTGCATCACCAAGCCCTTATTGGTTTCTCTTAATGCTCCCTTAAGTTCCCTCCTTTAAATCCCTCCAATTGCTCTCTTCTAGGTGACACATCTTCCTGGTAGGAAACTAGATGATAACTTTCCCCATGTAGCACAGTATGTAATCCATAACTAGTACTTAATAAATGCTCCTATTGTTCTTATATGCAAAACATGGTTACTGCATTTAAATCAGATTCTGTCCAATTTTAAACCAGCAGCATTTGCATCTTTTAGTGTTTTTAGCACTGCAGAATGTTTAGTTCTTTGCCTTTGCAAAACCTCAGTGTAAAGAGTATGATTGTGGAGATTTGAGGGACTGATACATCACTGCAGTTCTGAACATTCAAAGATTACAACTGAAATTTCATAAAATCTTTCAAATCAATTACTAAGTGTAAATATTTTTTTTTCAATTAGCAGAATTTATTAAAATAACTTTTATGGAATATAACCCCCCCCACACACACACATAGATATGCCCAGTTGCTCTAGGTCTGAAATTGTATGCATTTTCGTTTTATTTGTTTCAATGACATTATCACTAATACCTGGTTTTGAGCTTCAAAGGTCAGAAAAAAAGAGGCTCATTCTGAACTATAAACTGGAACTGTCCTTTATTTTACGATGCTTAGAAAAACACTGATGAAAGAAATCTTTTCCTCAAATATGAACTTCAGCACCTAAGAAAATTAATTACATTTAGGGAAGGAAAACTAGTATTTCAAAAATTGCTGTACGTAATTAGGTCTATTTTTCTCAAAATGTTCTCTAGAGAAAGTTGGCACCATATCACCTGCAGAGGTTTTCAAAAAATATAGATTATCTGTCTCTAACCAAAACCTATTGGATCCAAATTTTTATCTTCTTCATAAACTGAATATTAATTTTGTTAACTTCCCTATACTATATTACTGAATACAAAATTTGACAACCATTGCAACAATAAGTCACACAAAATGACTTTCTATAGGGAAACTGTCCTAAAAATTTATTTATATAAATAGAAGGAATATATAAAATGAAATAAAAAACACAAAAGATTTTGGAATGACACTTTTGATATAGTTACGAATTTAGAAGTTGTCAAATTTAAAATTAGCAACTATATACAGTACGGACTGCCTGTAATAAACAAAGTAACAAGGTTACCATGGGATGATTTTAAGATATTTAAGGAATAAACAGTTGTCCGTCATAGAAAAGCATTTTCTACTTTCTGTTTGTTATTTTTCAGTGTGTGCCTAATTTACTGATAGTTTGTGATCTCCTTTATAGTAAGGGTTAAACATTTTACAATTTATGTTTTACACATATTTGCATCATATATGATCTTTAATTCTTAGCATGGTATTTGATGAATCACAAGATGGTTATAGATAATTACTGAAAAGAAATGAATGAATGAAAAATCTCATTTTCTGGGGAGAAGATAAAAGATGAGAGTTATTTAGGGAATAACTAAGTATTCCGTAACAGTGTGGCATAGAGTTCTCAATAGGAATGTTTCATGATGACTAGAATAGTCATTTAGATATTAAATAAAGGAAATAAAAGTCAACCTTGGTGAACCTAAAAAGTCTGTTAACACAAAAGCAAGACTTGAGCTGCACATTGATGTTTGCAGATTTGGCTCAGAGAAAAGTAGCACAGGGAAGGACATGCAATTGGCTGAGGATGATGGTTCCAGTTGTGTCGAATGTGACAAAAGTGTGAAAACAAGTAATGATGAATAAAAAGTTGAATACATGACGAAATATCAGACTGAAGAAGGGAGCAAATGAGTGAGCAAGAGATATGAACAAGTGAAGGTTGTTAGGGTGTGGAGAGTTCAAAGAATATGGGAAGTGGGGGCATAAGTGATTGGTGGTCACTGTAGGTAGGGGCGGGGTACGGGAGACCTCAGCTGTGGCTGACTTCCCTTTTGAATGGAAGGTTCTAGACCTTCCATTCTAGAGCTGGGAGGCCAAAGGGGACACAATGAATTACAAGGAATACAGCCTCTGCAGCATCTTTTTAATCCAAAAGTCAGGGGCCCAGGAGGCATAAGTGGATTGTGGACCAGGTTTGGAGTCTGGAAATTCTGTGGGTAAATAGAAACAAAGCAAACTAACCCTTAGCTCTACTTCTTTGAAAAATCCCTGTTGTCCTCTTCTAAATCCCCACAATCTACTACTCTCTATGGAATGACACACCTACAGAGTGACTTTATAACAAAATGAAAACCTGTATTATTTTGAGAGAGGCACAGAGAGAGATGCTCTTTTTCCCAACAAATGTCTTTTATCTCACTCTAATGAATGAAGTGTGGTAAGATAGCTGCATAAAGTCACAGTGCTAAAATCCCATTTTCCCTTCTAGAAATCCAACGCATGCGCAGCGTGAGCCTGGTGAAAGGGCACACACTTCGCTTGCAGGAGCAGACCAAGAGCATCACACATCCTGAACAGAAGCACAAGTGGTAGAGCAAGATATGCCATCGTGAGGGTGGGCGACATGACGGAAACAGAAAACAACAGTGCTTCCGGCGGGCTTGCCACCCTAGCAAGATGCCATTGCCTTTCCTTTTGCCGCACCTACTCCCAGACGTCTGCCTGGCTCCCACTGCACTGCCCCGGTCAGACCCAAGATGTTCTATTGCTCGACTGTTTCAGAACAATCGGCACCACCTGCCTGCAGCTTCCACGCTGCACATGCGCCTGTCTGGTGAGAGCCAAGCACGCACAGCGCATGTGCGCCCCCGGTGGCTCACAGAATGTCACTAGCTGCTAAGAGAGGAGAACAAAGGCAAGCTTGTCACCAAGTCAAACTGAGCAACTGAAGTCCGGGAAGGGGCCTCCTAGGGCTGTGGAACCGAAGTATCTCTAAGATCACAGAAGTCTCATTCCAATTCATGGTGATATCTGGTGACAGAAGTTTCTCGGCATTGAGGCAATTTAGGGCACAATCAGCCAGATGATATGGGGGTGCTCACAACTTGACGCCTGCTGCTGAGATAACACCCAGCTGTGATTTTATTTCCCTCTGTTTGGATAATACAATTCGCTCTTACTGCATTAACTGAAATAGACTGCCAAAAAAAAAAAAAAAAAAAAAAAGGCTGGTCTGAGAGAATACACACTGAAAAAAAGTCAACATTCCCAACTCATCTTAAAATCACAGCAGCAACAGGGACATATTTCCAAACAGTAAATCCAGGAGAGAAGATTTGGCCTGGCCAGACTGTGGTATCATCTCACATGAACACACAACCGTGAGGATGACTGCAGGAATGAGATACTGGCTGCAAATTTACGGACTTCTTGGAAACATCAAATACCAAGCACAATATACTCCCCACCATAGATAATGATCTTTCAAAAACTTCATTGTTTTTCCACTCTGTTCATATTCTGCTTGCACAAATAAAAAGAAGTTACATAGGTTTCATTTTCAAATTCTAATATTAGTCAATGTATCTGCCCCCTTAGGAAATGGGTTTGACTCCTAAGTGAAGGCTTTGCTTACTTTTCCTCTTAACCTGGATATGATTACTCAAAATGCAGGACATTCTTATTGTCATATTTATGGCAAAGCTGTTAGTGATTATGACATAGCTGATCCCTGCAGCATAGTTTGCTTCCTTTTTTAGCGTGTCATGTCTGGCATGCCAAAGTTTTTTGTAGGCTGGATGATGTGCAAAATTTAGGCAGAGATAGAGATTAAAAAAAAAAAATCACGGCTGGCAATGACATTCTACAACATGAATTTCATCTATTTCTAACGCACATCTAACAGCATTAATGAGGACATTCTGACACCAAAGTCTGGCTGCTTTTATCCTGTGTTTAATATAAGCAAAGCCCTTCTGATATGGCATAGAACCCCAAATCTCCTCGCCCAACACATTATTCATATTTCAGCCATATTTTTGCAGATGAGTGTAACTTTTAAGTGCTCCACATATGGCAACAATGTCATGGTTTTCTACCGTGGAAAGGCTTTTTCCTCTGGAAAAAAATGTGGGCAAGAAAATATAAAATAAGCAGAATAATAAGCAGAAACATTTATGGTCTCTATCTGGCTACTCAAATATTTTCTCATACATCTTTAGTTAACGGTATTTTATGTTATCTGTCAGAAAGTTATAAATTTTCCATGTAAACAGAAAACAGGCTTAGCATTTCACTGAAGTGGAAATGAAAATCTAGAACTTACATGGATGAATTGATAAAATCTACCTACAATGGAATTGGTTAATGGGTTCACCAGGAGCAAATGAATAAAATGAAAAGGGAATTACAGTGTGATTTACATTTTACTCTTTTGAAAAATGACTAAAACATGACTCACAGCCTCCTACCCTATGTTCCACAGAGTTGTTAACTCCTGGAGTTAATATTCAGTATGAATCTTAGGGAAAAGGGAAGGGGCAAATACATGAATGCAAGATACACAACTGGTCCTTGTCTTACAGCATCACTGGGCCATGGAAACACCTGCTCATTTGTACTTTTGTCATTTAGTTACACGGTGGGGACAGACCAACAGCAGAAGGCTGTTGAAGCTTTCTCTGACAAGCTTCAGCTTGTTTGGTCCTAAACCTAGTTCTTCTCTATTAGTAACATCCTAGAAAACTTTGCACACTGACATTTTAAAATCAGTAAGCTGATTTTTTTAATGACATTGATATGCATTTGGTCATTGAATTTCCTGCAATTAAAATAATAATTTTCAACTTATCGCATTAAAAAAAAATCCTGCCTCTCTTGTCATTTCTATTTTTGATGCTTGAGTTGGTACTTTCAGTTTCGGCCCACTGCTTCACTGAGGGTGAAGACTTTGGTTGGTAATCCAGGACTTCATGCCCCAGCTGCTGAGGTTACCAGAAGGAGGGTACAGAATCAAAGATGCCTCCTCATGCTTATTAGTTGGGAGGGGACAGATGATTCCCAGTGCAATGTCAGGGCTACCTCAAGCTGGAGTAATTCATGGAAAGAAAGAATCGGTGTGTCAGCTAGGATAAGGGTGATTGTTAAGATAAAAGGAATTTTCGTGGTTAAGCAGAACAGCAGTGTGGAGATTTACTCAGAACTGGGAGGAATCCAAAGGACAGATTGGAAACAGAAAAGGCTACAGCTCTGGAGTGAACAAGTGGGTCATTGCCACAGGGTGTTCCTGAAATAATGCTGGAATAAGAGATTCCCCACAATGAAACAAGGTTGAAAGAGGATTCTAGTCATAGTTCTGCTGCCATATTTCTTCTTCTTTTTTATTTTTATTTTTTTGTTCTTTGAAACTATCATGAAGATGCGATAATTCTTTCTCTGTTTTTCCCATTTTGGGAGGAGGGGTCTGATGGCTTCAGTTTTCCCAGTTACAAGGTAAAAATGAGGGAAAGGGAATTTGAATGGTTTTATCCAGATAAATTTAGAATAGTTTGGCCACCCATATATTATTTCCCATTTTACTTTTTTTTTTAAATATAAAGACAGTAGAAATCATATTTGTTATTATTTTTAGGAATTTGACAAAGGCATACAGCTGAATAACAATTGCCAGAAAAAAAAAAAGTTACATCAAGCCTACATCAAGCCTATAATTTATCTTGTGCTATAGATTTAAAATCAGTTGTCTTTTAGTCCCCTGGAAAACCATGAATTTTTATGTTTCTATATATTTACTTTTTTCCAGAACATTATATAAATGGAATTATGCAATATGTAGGTTTTTTTTTTCAATTTGGCATCTTTCACTTAGTGTAATACATTTACAATTTTTCATGATATACAGGTCAGACGTTCATTCTTTTTCTGGCTAAGTAATATTCTGTGTTATTGATTTATCACAGTTTATCCATCAGTTGATAGATATTTGGGCTATTTCCACTCATAGTGATTATGAATAAAGCCATTTTTCATTCTATTACAATATTTTCTAGTTTTCTTTGTGGCTTCTTTTCTGCATCATTTCTTTTTAATCCTAAATATTTAGTGTTTTTTTTCCCATTTATTTTTTCTTTTACTCAATTTTAGTTAATTCCATTATGGTCAGAGGACATACCTGAATATTGTCAACTCTTAGAAAATTAAGATTTGTTTTATGACAACACATGATTAACTTTTGTGGTTTGTCTACCTTACTCTAGAATGAATGGATATTCTGCTGCCACTGGGTCATTTATTCTGTCAATGGAAATCAGGTCAAATTGGTAAGTAATGTTTTTCATATCCTTGCCCTTTCTGTATTCTATAGTTGCTGTTAATTATTTTATTGAAAAGAACAGCAAGTCAATGTCCTGAACTTTAATTGTGATTCATTTATCTCTCTTTTTATTTTTATCAACATTTTCTTAATGCATTTCAAAGTTCTTTTCTTAGGTTTATTTACACTTAGGATTGTTACATCTTTTTGGTGCCTTGGCCTCCCTCATCTCTACTGAAAAAAGGCATATTCTCTTAAACCACTTACATTTCACAGAGTAGATACAGATACCCTTACCGATGACTGCATAACATGTTTTTCAAAAAACAGGCCAGATGTGATATTATGTAAGTATAGGGGAGGAACCTATAAAAGGGGAAGCTGGGGGCCCTCCCTTGTGGCGCAGCAGGTTAAAGCACAGCACTGAGAAGCTAAGGCCGCTTCAGCATGAGTTCGATTCCCGCCTGCCCCGGAGGTGACCACATGGCGTGGCAGACCTCTCCTGACCCGCCCGCTGCTCCCCTGGGCAGTGTACTTAGTCGATCTGCATGTTCTGCTCCCCACTCTGTCTCTGGTGAAACCTCTCGCCACCTCTGAGCCTCTGGCCTGAACCCCAGTTCTGTAGGTACAAATAAATAAATCTTTAAAAAAAAGGGGGGGGAAGCTGGGTGTAAATCATAGAGGTAATAGCAGTTAGGCTACACCCTAAACAAATAGAATCATAATATCTTCAGACAGTTAGAAAGGCACTCAGAGCTGAAAACAAACATAAACAAAACCCAAACAAAAAGCACCACAAGACAAAGGAAATGGGAACTTCCAGAATGTAGATGTCTTTGTATAACACTATACTGTGTGCCTATAGTCAATAATGTAGGTCCAACAAACTAGTGTTATGAGGAACATAAAAGGTGATTTCTCCCCATCATTGGTGTACTGTGGACACCGTTTATTAGAGGGATGGGTCAGAGTGGGTACAAGTTGCAGATTGGGACGAGGGGGCAGGGTGCTAGGACACCATTGCCAGATTGAGGACAGTGACACAGGAGACTGGAGGATCACAGTCAGCAGACTGTTGAGTCAGAGGGCAGGTCAGCTGCTAGTGCCGGCAACTGGGTGATGGTGGGAGCTGTGGAAGTAATGGACAGTGTCAAGGTTCTGGCTGCAGTTGTAGCTGAGGGGACAAGATCTGAGAAATCCCCGCCCCTAGAATCATCACTAAGATACATTATTGGGAGGCATGGCAAGGCCACACAGGGTTTGGGGAACAGCACTTAGATAAAACAGGCCAGGGATAAAGGTGATGACATTAGTCGCTTCAGTGAGAGGACAAGCCATGTTGATTTGAGTATATATATATATATATATGGCTTGTATATATATCTTGCCACAAAACCTATGGGGCACATAAGCAAAAATTCCTCAAGTTTTATTTCTTTTATTGTTAGATTTTATGTATTCATACAGAACTGGGGTACAGGCCAGAGGTGTAGGGGTGGTAAGAGGCTTCACTAAAGACAGAGCAGGGAACAGAACAGGCTGATCAACGAAGTACACTGCTGAGGGGACAGTGGGCCAGTCAGGAGAGGTCTGCCATGCCGTGTGGGTCACCTCCGGGGATGGCATCGAACTTGCACTGGAGCGGTTGAGACTAGCTTGCCATGCTGCGGCCTAACCCATTGCACCACCAGGGAGGACCCAAAAATTCCTCCAGTTTTAAATGTGTGAGCATTCATCCAGTATTTCACTTACCAATTCTACCTTAAAAATCATTAAGTGTGTGATAGGTGATGCAAAGGTTGTTTTAATGATGTTCACCACAGGATTGTTACAGTAAACATTTTGACTGAAATGGTAAGTTGCTACAGCAAAGATAAGGGATTTTGTATTTTTAGCCCATCTTCATCTGTTCTGTTTGAACTTTTAAAAAGCCTTTCAAAACAACTTGACATCTCAAAATACATCTGAAAACCTCTTATTGTCTTGAGAGTTTGTTCAAACTGGATAAGTGGAATACAGTAGATTTCATTGATTTTATTGCTTTTCTGTAATTTGTTGCTGAGACTAGGGAAATAAAAGTAGGTGAAAATATTACCTAGAGTGCCAGATATTGACATTTATTAAGAGGATTATTTAAATGATGGTATTTATGGAGGAGTCTTGCAATTTTTGGAAATGCCTTCTGTGCCAGTGAGAGCCTCCTCCTTTGTCAAGTTTGAGATCTTTTACTTCTGTTAATGTCAGAAGCTGCACAACTAAAATTCCTGCTATGGTATCACACACAGAGAATGACTTTTAGGATGGAAATTAGAACAGAACTGAAAATAGGAAATGGTATCTTTGACAAGTGAATATTTCCAATTTATGTACTGCATTCCAGAGCTAAAAGAAAAGTAATGGAAATTTCTTTCAAATTCAGATTGGTTTTTCAACCAGGCTTATAAAATTACTACCATCATATCAGTGTTGAGAGGCAGAATAATTTTGTAGATAGAAAACAGGTCTGAGCACTTACTTTGTTTTAGGATCTAATTACATTCTATTCTGACTTGTACATTATTATTATAAATTATGTATTTCCACAACTAATGGTATTTTATGTTTTGCCACGTTGTAAGTATGAGATGATCATAAATAAATATCAGACGATTCAATTTTAAAAGTGAAGTCTAAACAAATCCACTACTCAAACATACAAGTACAAAAGGGCTAAAGAAAACAGACCTCTGCCCAAAAGACACAAAAATATTAATTCAAAAGAACACCTCTACCCCTGTGTTGATTGCAGAATTATTTACAATAGGGATGATGTAGAATCAACCGAGTTGCCCAAAAATAGATGACTGGGTCAAGAAGATGTGGTACATATACACTACGGAATATTACTCAGCAATCAAATAGATAAACTCATGCCATTTGTAGTAAAATGGATGGAGCTTAAAGGCATCATGCTTAGTGAAATAAGCCAGAAAGAAAAAGAAAAAAAAACCAGATGGTTTCACTCATATTGGCAATGTAAGGGATCAGGAAAAAAAATAAAAAGAAAAGAAAGCAATTGCAATAAAGTAAAAATGAAAATCAACCAACAATTATAAACCAGAGACATTCTACAGGGGTGGAGAAGAGAATAGGTTCAAAACTGGGTGGGAAGAGCACAAGGAACTGTAGTGATGGGACATGGGTGAATTGGTGGTGGGGAGTCTATGGGGGTTACAACTGAGACGGAAAAATGTACAAAATGAAGAAAGAGGAAAAATATAATATATATATATATATATATATATGTAAAATATATAAAAAAGGAAAGAGTCCTTGTCTAGAGAAAGCTGAAAGTACAAGTAACAAACAAAAGGTAAAATTATAGACCTTTCAGTTTGAATATATCTATCTTAGAATTATGAAACTTGTATTCACTGTGTTATAAAAACCTAATATTTAATTGATGGCTCAAAAGGAAAAAAAAAATTCCCTTTACTTGGGCTATAGATTTTATAGAAACCACACTCCTATCAATAGTGTATGATATGGACATTTTTGTTATTGCATTTTCCTGCCAATATTTGATTATATCAGATTATATTTGAGTAAGTGTGGATCAAATGCACATACATCATCCAAATATTTTTTTTTCTGTAATTGAGAAATCACAGTACCTTTGTCATTTATCATTTAGGATATTTCTTCTGTTAAACACATACACACAAAAGGAGGTTCCTTAGAACACTAAAAATGGATCTACCCTATGTTCCAGCAATTCCACTCCTAGGAATCTACACAAGGGACACAAAAACACTAATTCAAAAGGAAACCTGCACTTCTCTGTTTATTGCAGCACTATTTATGATAGCCAGAATATGGAAACAACCCAAAATATCCCCAAATAGATGAATGGATCAAAAAGTTGTGGTATATTTAGACTAGGGAATATTACTCAGTGATCAAAAAAGACAAACAGGGTCATTTGTGGCGACATGGATGGAACTGGAAGGGATTATGCTAGCCAATATAAGTCAGAAGGACAAAGATAAATTTTGTATGGTCACTTACATGTGGAATATAGAGAAACAAAACTAAACATCCAGAAAAAGTCAAAACTAGCAAGCTAACCATAGAACTGTGGCATCCAGCAAAGGAGGGACTGTAGGAATGCAAAGCTGGGAAGGCACGAACACAGAATAATGGTGATGGGTCACAGGAGATACGATGGTGGGAGAACTATGCGGACTACAACGATATAAAAAAAATCCAATTACTAAAAAAACACATACACACAGTACAATATATACCTGTATTTATATTTCTATGTGTAGCTACATTTGTTACTTTTTGGTGTATACTAATACTTAGTCCATTTAATTTTGAATCATTTTAGGACTTTCCTCTTTCTGTGGGTCATATTTCAACTTTATCTACATTATCATTTGCAGGAAGATTTTAATTTTGCCAGAGATAAATTATTAATCTTATTCAAGATCAATTCCTCTTTTTTTTGGTCCTCCCTTTACTGCCACAATGTTATTAACATATCTCCTATATTTTAATACTTCTGTTTTAATTGTTCTTATCAGGTTTCAATTCATATTTGATTTATATAGTGCAGGTAGTGAAAAAATGCTTTCCCATATGACTAGTCATGTTTCATGCCTTTTTTAGATCCTTTCTCCCAGGCAGTTGTAATGTAATCTATCTTATACTAAGATATTGGTTTGTATTGATCCCTTAGAAAATTACTGATCACTTAGAGAATTATTTCTGTCATTCTGCCACGATTATCCCTAAATTACTATCAATATCACATTTAAAAACATATTATATGCTTTTAATAAACCCTAATCCATCTACCATCTAAGTCCTCCATTACAAAGCTAAAGAGAAGTGATGATAGCAGGCATTCTCATTTTACTCATTATCTTAAAAGGAATATTTCCTTCATCTGACATTGAGTTTGATGTTTGCTTTTATAAGGGCTTTTATATATCAAATTTGCCTAATTTGTTTTAATTAAATGTATTTAAATATTATTAAAACTCACATTTTCTCTTTAATTCTGTCCTTGAACAAAGCTAACCATAGTTTATGTTTCTTCACATTGCTTAATACAAATTTTATCTTACTCAGGATATAAGAAGACAGATGTCTGGTTGCCAATGAATTATTGAAAGAGTATTCTATATGAAGCAAGGAAACAGAGCCAAGCAAGGATGTAGTCTCAGGTAAAGTTCGGTCTTGGAGTTCCTCTCCAGAGAGTTCTTGCCTCAAGACAAGTGGACTAAGCTTTTATCATCAGGAGCAGTTCTTCACTGCCTCTCCCAGTAGAAGCCGCACAAGTGCAAACATATAGATGGCAAAGGATAGCCACAGCCTGTTTTTATAAATAGTTTTACTGAAATGGAAGCATGTCCATTCATTTACAGATATGATGTTTATGCTTTTGTGCTACAAGGCTTTCCTTTTATTCTGTACCATCTAACCCTCCTCCTCATTGCATGTCAGCAGAAAAACTAAGGTACATTTGTAGAGGTTTAAAGATGTAAGTCCCAAAGATACAACAATGTAAACCAACTTTACCTCAATAACATAATTTGAAAGCAAACAAACAAACAAACGAAAACTCTGGAGGCCGAGGTAATGCTGGTGGCCTGCATCATCACAGGATCAACTTTGACAAGTATCACACAGGTTACTTTGGGAAAGTTGGTATGAGGCATTACCACTTAAAGAGGAATCAGAGCTTCTGCCAAACTGTTAACCTTGATAAACTGTGGACTAAGCAGACTCGGATAAATGCTGCCAGAAACAAGCCTGGAGCCGCTCCCATCACTGATGTGGTCCGAGCAGGCTACTACAAAGTTCTGGGGAAGGGAAAGCTCACCAAGCAGCCTGTGATTGTCGAGGCCATATGCTTCAGTAGAAGAGCTAAGGAGAAGATTAAGGGTGTGGGCTGGGCCTGTGTCCTGGTAGATTGATGAAGCCACACGGATGAAGTTTCATTAAATGCTATAAGTGCTTTTCAAAAAAAATGTGACTATTTGGTTCACAAAGCCTAATTTATTTGAAATCCGGCTCTTTACAGAAAAAGACTGCAAACTTTTTTTTTTTTCATGAGGTGATTGGTCATATTTAAACATTTTTTTGTTGTTTAGTTTTCAGTGTCAATTTTATTGTAATTTTGATTATTTATAATCAGGTGGACTATTCTTTAGTTCTCTGGACTTTGGAATATTTTGAGTAAGTTGGTAAATTTTTTCTTGGTGATCACTAATAAAACTTGCTGAGGCTGGAATCTTATTTGCAGGAAAATTTTTAAACTTTGCTTCTATATCTGTAGTTAATTACTTGTTCAAAAGTCTTTACATTTTATTTTTATTAATAGAACTTGCTGGAACAGAGCTGAGACACAATGTGATTTGCAGCCCACATCTCATTTATTTTTTTTAAACATATTCAATGATTTTTCATTTGAAGTAGCATTGGTTTACATCATTGTATACAATTCATACAACATCACCCCTTCCATTTTGTTTCTACTCTCTCCCCCTCTAGTGGCCTCAATTCTGCAATCATTTCTAGACTTTATTTTAGTTCTGCAACTTCCTTTGTTTTCTTTCTTTATATTCCGCATATGAATGAAATCCTCTGGCATTTGTCTATCTATAGTTTATTTCACTTAACATTTTCCCCTCCAGTTCCACCAATATTGTCACAAATAGCAGGAGTCCACCTTTTTAATAGCTGAATAGTATTCCATCATATATATGTACCACATCTTCTTAATCCTGATATCTGCCATTGGGCATTTATAGATTGTTTCCATAACTTGGCTATTATACAGAGTGATGCAGTGAACATAGGAATGCATATGTTCCTTTGAATTAGTGTTTTGGCATTCTTTGAGTAAATGCCAAGAGGTAGAGTTACTGGATTATGTATCATTTTCAGACTACTACCATACTGTTTTCCATAGAGGCTGAATCAATCTGTCTTTATTACCAACAGTGTATCAATGTCCCTTTTCTACACACCCTCACCAACACTTGCTGTTTCTGCTTTTTTTGATATGGGTCTTCTTAATTCTTTAATTTTGTGGTTTTATCTCCTTATTCAGTTCTCTGTGGATGTTCTTCTCTTTCACTTAGATATGGAAGCTCCTTTCAACATTTCTTGTGGTGGGTGTTTAGTATTTGCAAATTCCTTCAGCTTCTATTTATCTGAGGTCCTTATTTCTCCCTCAGAGCTGAAGGAGAACCTTGCAGCATAGAGTAACTTTGGCTGACAGATTTTAATCTTTAAATATTTTGATCACGTCCCTTCATTCTCTCCTTTCCCATAGTGGGAAGGGACCTCCTCAGACAGGTCAATGGTAAGCTTGATCAGGGTTCCTTTAATAGGTTATCTGCTTCTTCTCCCTAGTCAGCATCAATATTCTTTGTCACAAATTCTTGGAAGAATGTATCTTATTGTAGACCTCATTTTGTTTATATTCAGGTGCTCTTTTAGTTTCATGGACTTGTATGTTAAGTTCCTTCTCCAACTTTGGGAAGTTCTCTTCTATCATTTATTTAAATAAATTCTTTATTCCCTTCCCTATCTCTTTT
Source organism: Condylura cristata (assembly GCF_000260355.1). Lineage (NCBI taxonomy): Eukaryota > Metazoa > Chordata > Mammalia > Eulipotyphla > Talpidae > Condylura > Condylura cristata. The sequence goes on from NW_004567128.1 coordinate 18,372,437, forward strand.
CTCCTTCCAGGATACCCATTATTCTTATATTGACTCTCTTCGTGGCATCATTTAATTCTTGAAGTGCTACTTCACTTTTTTTCCCCCTTCATATCTTTTTTTCTTCTTCCACCTGAATTCTTTGTACAAAATCATCTTCAAGGTCATTGATTTTATCTTCCACTTGATCTATTTTACTTCATAGCTTTCTCCAGAATATTTTTCACTTTCTCTGTTGATCTTTTTACATCCTACATCTCCATAATTTTCTTGTTTAAAGCTTCAATTTTAATCTTCTGCACATTAATTTGATTTCTTAGAACATTCATGTCTTTTTCTGAATTTTCTTTTGTCTTTAATCAACTTTTTTCTTTCATTTCTTTGAATTTATTTTCCATTGCATTTTGAGTTCTGTATCTGATAGGAAGAAAAGACCTCCCATGCCTTTGTTGTTAGGTTCTGGAGATTTCTTTCTCTATGGTACAGTAGTCCCTTAATGACTCATATTGTCATTGTTGTTTATTTATGTCTCCCCATATCAAGGGTACATAGTTACCACTCTTTCAGTAGATGGTGCTGTGTGTCAGCGAGAACAAAACTGTAGCTGGGCTTTCTGTGAGTGGGGGAGGACGTAGTAAGGGTTATTTGTCAGAGTGCTATGTGCAGGCTTTGCTTGTGCCTGTGTCAGGGCTGCTACCCCTTCTCTTTATGACCTAGATCCACATCTCTTCCGTCCATGGGTTGGGATTTGGGCACAGCCCCAGCATGCTCCAAAATGATCTCACTCTGTGGATCTGCTTGATTCCCCTTTCTGCCCACTCCCAAGGGAATTTGGTGGCTAGGTGTTGTACATCCTCTGAGCTTTACCTTCTTCATTAGGGCACCATCTACCTGGCTCTCACACTCATATATTCTGGGACTAGTTTCACAGAAGTCAACTTTGTCCTCCCTTCAGGGTGCAGGTATGAGCTGTCCCCACATTCACTCACCCGCCTGATTTGCTGGCGTTGAATTTCCTCTGTGTCTGTTCTGCCATGCTCCATCAACATTGGTATCTAGTGATGACAAGATACTCTGGTTTCATTATGGGTCATGGGATTCTCTGAGCTCCGTGCCTATTTGAGCTTCTTAGTTTATGCTTCCCAGAGCAAAGCAGGAAACTATTTCTGGTGTCATCTTCTTTGGTTTCTACTATCTTATACATTGCTCCTATGTATCTATTTGTCACCTGTCTTTCCAATATGGTCCATTTATTTACCCATGAGCAGTTTGAAATGTGTTTTATAATTTATAAATATTCAAAGTTTTCTAATTATCACTTATTTCTGATTTGAACTTAACTGAGAACATATTGTGTCTATTTGCAACTTATTAAATTTTTATTTACTTGTTATTAAATATATGACACTTAAAACAAGTTCCCCATATAAACGGAATGACTTTAAGGTTTGGTTCATTTAAAAAAATTCTTGAAAATTCTCTGCTAATGTATCTCTAGATGAATTTCCAAAAGAAGAGTATAGAGAAAATGGAAGAGGATACTACATCTTTTTATTTTAGCTTCTGTTTCTCTAATCTCTGGTATAAGTATATTTAGTACCTTTCACCTCCGTTTATTATGTATTGTGGATAATTTCTTCCTATCTATCAGCTATTTTTTTCTCATCTCTTTAATCTGTTATTTAGCTAATTTTGAGTATGAAAGTTCAAATTTTATAGTACTCTTATTTTCTAGATATTCCATTTGTCTCTTTCATTTTTTGTAATCTGTTTAGTTACTTCTGTAGGTTCTTATTGGTATTGTTAATTTCTTCTATATTTTTAGGTACTTTAAATAAAAGTATATTATATTGTATGTTTGGTGATTCCTACACATGAAATTATTGTGTATCTAATTCTACCTGTTTTTCTGACTTAAATTCCTATGCAGTTTATGAATTTTTACTATGCCTTTCTTGTAATATTCATGTATGTATTCCTTGAACTTGGAATGAAATTCATTTATCAAGGAAAAGCTTACTTACAAGTAATGTGATATTTAGTGGCAAGTTTACCTGCTTAGCATTAGTATGTGTTTAGAAATAACAAGGGGGGGAGATAAACTGAGACAATTCAGCTAGGGAGGGGAAACCAAATCCTGGGAAAAGGCTGCAGCTCAGAACCAGAGACCTGAGGATAGCCGCAGACCTGTTGCTGACCTTTGTCCCAGCAGCCCCGACA